>NC_080539.1:150959235-151294235 GCF_028640845.1 Ahaetulla prasina
GCTGCTGGCAGTGGTGGGTTTCACATTTTGTTTCTACCAGTTCGCCGCATGTGCGCACGCTTGCTTCACGTGAGTCCGCCCATGCACCCAGTCTTCCATGCATGCATTTTGTTCATGCGTGCACCTTCCGCACACGCGCCTGGCCTCAAAACCATGCCTAACTAGGACAGCATAGAGCCGGGGCAGGTGAGCGGGCCCACCTGCAATCTCGGCTACCAGTTCACCTGAACCGGTACAAACTGGCAGAATACCACCTCTGGCTGTTGGGTTTGTGTAAGTGAAGGTACCAGTTCAGGCATGGGATGAACCTTCTCTCTTGTTGGAAGTGATACATTTTGTCATACAGCATTGAGACCGAGATGTGCACAATCATTAAAATATCATATTGAGAAGCTGTGAAAGCCTGATGGGACATAGATGAAGTAAAATCAGAGAGTGCAAACTGTTGCAATGCTTGAGTAGTAACAAAAAGCAAAATATCCAAAAGTGAACAGTCCACCCACTTTGCCATCTAAGGTTTCTTGATGGACCAAAAAAAAGTGGACAGGCAGAAGAATTTTTGTTTTATGACTTGGTGTTTTTTTTTTATTTTTGTAGAAAATTAAATATTCCAAGCAATTGCAACACCGCACATAAAACGGTGAACAAAATCACAAAAGTAAGGCACTTGCTGATTAGGATTATTAGATGTGCTAGTGAGATAATTAGAGAATGCAATTTAAGGCAAAATTACAGGTAGGCACAGAAAACAAAATTTGTTTTGGGCTCCAATTTGCAAAGCAGATTGAATGGCTTTTAGTCAAAACTTGCTTCCACTCAGATTGAAAAATAGAGGCTTTCTGTCTTTCTTTGTCTTTCCATTCACTTTTTGGGATGAACAAATATTGAACTACTTGAGGACAACTATAGTTTTCTGCTTGTTGGCAGAATTGGATCAAATTTACCTTTTGAATCAAAGAAGGCTGCTTTGAAGTGGTGCCGTCAAAGTAGCAGTGGTGGGCCAGAATTGGACAAGCTCCTCTATAACTAGAATAGAGGTAGTACTCAAGTTACGACAGTTCATTTAGCTTTTGGTGTGGAGAACGGAGCCTGAAGGAGTGCAAGATTGCGCCCCTGAAGGCTTCCATTCTCTGTGCCAAAAGTTTTTGCAAAGGAGTCAGAAGCCTTTGTGGGTATGATCTCATGCCACTGCAGGCCTTCATTGTCTGTGGGACAAGCTTTTTCCAAAGAGGACAGAAGAACAGAAGATCTAAAGAAAACAGCTTCACTTGTATCTGAGAAGACAGGTCCTTTTCTGGCATGTAGCCCTGAGCTCTGCCAGTCTTTGAAACTTTTATCTGTGGAGAAGGCCAAAGCAGCTATGTTGACCCTAAGAGGTGGGAAGGGGAGCATGAAATACCTCAATGGATGCAGGGAGGCCTTGGGTTGGCCAGAGGCAGGTGGTCTTTTCCTGCACTAGATCCCCCATGGTCTTCCCCATCTCTGAAGTACCTCATGCACACTTAACAACCCATGCATTCGATTAACAAATACATTGGGGAGAGGAGGGATAGGGTTCATTCAGTTAAAGTGATTCAATTAACATTACAACCGTAATGGGCAGACTCCATTAGACTGCAATACAGCAGGCTACTTCTGCTGACTGAGCAGTTTGATAGCTTGAGTCTCACCAGCTCAAGGTTGACTCAGTCCTTCCAAGGTCGGTAAAATGAGGACCCAGATTGTTGGGGGCAATAGACTGACTCTGTAAACCGCTCAGAGAGTGCTGTAAAGCACTGTGAAGTCTTTAGATATAAGTCTAAATCAGGGGTGTCAAACTTGTGGCCCGCATGCATCACATGGGCCGCGGTGTGGCTCAGGCTGTAAGAAGCCTGTTATTAAAACACAGCTGTCTGCAATTACCGCAGGTTCTAGTCCCACCAGGCCCAAGGTTGACTCAGCCTTCCATCCTTTATAAGGTAGGTAAAATGAGGACCCAAATTGTTGGGGGGGGCAATAAGTTGACTTTGTAAATATACAAATAGAATGAGACTATTGCCTTACACACTGTAAGCCGCCCTGAGTCTTCGGAGAAGGGCGGGATATAAATGTAAAAAACAAAAAAACAACAAAAACATGCTAGCCACCCCTACCCCCGGTTTAGTGAAGGGGAAGAAAATCACAATACATCATGTGACAACAACGTGATGCCGTGAGTTTGACATCCCTGGTCTAAGTGCTATTGCTATTAACTCAGTGATGGCGAACCTATGACACATATGTCAAAAGTGACAGACCACAATGTTTTGGGGACACACCAGCATTCACCGACACCTGACAACAAAAAGCATCTCAAAAGCATGCCCCATTCTTGTGCGATTTTCGGAGGTTGTTGAGGCTGTGCAAGAATGGAGTGTGCACTCCTCCAGCCTCCAGGAGTCACATAAGAGGATCGTGCTCTTGAGTGGCCTCCAGACACTCTGAAGATTGTGTGACAACAGGGTGTGCTTTGCACTGTTTTCAGAGATGGCAGAAGAGCATTCTCTGAAGCCACTTCACAAATGAAGGCCTCATATGACCTGGAGCTGCCTCAGAAAGAAAGAGACCACTGCCTTAAGGTAAGCAGCATGCATCAGATCTTGGGGAATCTCACACACACAATTAGACTGTATTTTTTATTATTAAAAATGAATGTGTAAATAATCAGTTCTCTTTGGTTTGAGGTGCGCTGGGGATATGTCAGCAAAATCAAGTTAGGAATTTTCTAAATGTTTGACGCACTGATCCCAACTGGTTCTTTTCATTACTGGCTTAACTCATTTTGAAGGAAGTGCAGCCATATTTACTATTAATGCAAGAACCTGTAACTAAGGTGACCAACTCTTTTACAATGAGGAGGACACAAATAAGTTGAAGAAAAAAAATATCATAAATAAAAAAAAACCATTTTATTCATTGCAACAATAATACAGAATACATTATAATATGATAAATGCATAATAAAAAACATTTGTAACAATAGCATTTTATATTGTAATTATGCTTACATGGCTATTAATTATTATTTAAATGAGTACTTTTCCACTGAATGAATATTTTTTGTCAATGTATCATCTTCTAACAATATATTGGAAATATCTGAACAAGAAATATCCGTCATATTGAATTTTATGGCAAGTGCTGCAGCTAGAGTACTAACATTCAATCTCAATTTCTCACTTTTCCAAAAGTCATTAGCAATTGAATAAATAAAATTAATTATTAAAACTGAAAACAATAACATAAGCAAATAAACTTGTAAATAAAATGCACCATTTGGAAATTATTAAATAGATAATTAATAAAATGTGAATAGATAATTAATAAAATGTGAATTATTGTGCTCACCTGTGCATGATTGAATATTTACTGAGAAAGAAGTGAGTCTAATGCGTGTGTGTGTGCCGTGTCATGTTTCGGTAAGACGTAAACAAAGCCACTTGCGCATGGCGCACTCTCTCAAAACAATTCTCTTATGTGGAGCGCATGCATCTCATAATCGCATCTCGCTGCACTGTACCGAGCCTTGCCAAATCATCATGTCAAATACAAATACGTCACATCACACGCAATGGATCGGATCGGCATCGATCGAATACGGAGATTTATCGATTAGTCTTCAAATACTGAAAAGGAGGACATGTAGGAGGACACTTTTCAAGAAAGGACAGAACTTACAAAAGAAGGACTGTCCTCCCTAAAGGAGGACGATTGGATACCTTACTGTAACCCCACCAATGCATAATCTGCCCTAATTAGGCAACTGGTGAGATTACCAGAGAAACTGTTACTTACTTAAAAAGTGTTTCAGAATTACTATACCTTTAATTAGTTTCTACTCTTCCTGTCTTAAGAGGCATTGCAGTTCCTTCTTTTGTATAACCTGCTGTTGTGCCTGCATTGCAAAGAAAAGAAGAATGCTGGTATAATAAATGGAATTTTATGACAAATTACTGGAAACATGGTCTTAATTAAATGGTTGTAAACCAGATCCTCTTTTGTAGACTATAGAAACTACTCCAAAACTAGGCTCATGAAAAAAATGCAATGTTGGTAATGCTATCAGATGTGTTTAAAAAACTTATATTAACTGGGCTTTTTTTTAAAAAAGGAGTTTATGTAAAACAAACATAATTTCAACAGAAGGATTATTCTGAAACTTTTTCTTACAACATTATTGCATCTCAAAGATCTGGTTACAGCCGAGTGAAGATTTTCAGTAGAAAATAAAGCTCAGGGTAATGACAAGGTTTCTCTGAAATATTATATTTTCAATCTTTCTGCATTTCTTTTCTGCCATATACTCCCTGTTGTATCCAGTATCATTTGGGGATTTCTTTCCCTATTATACAATGACCCCAACCAATCAAGGGCCACATCGTGAACTTAATGACATCACAGAAACAATCAGATTCAATTATACAGCAATGTCTCGAGGGCAAATGAAGTTTACTCTGCACTCACTCTAAAAGACATGAAACGGTGTGTTTGTGTGCCTCTCTGTACACACTCCACAGTACTACATAGTGCGTAGATAGCCATCAATGTCAGACTCAACGGAGACAAAGGCAAACATGATTAAAATGGTATAATTATTATAGTTACAGTAGTAAACAAATTGCAGCCATAACAGGTAAGCCTTTCTGAGTGAGTGGGAATATTCTTCAGAATTTATACCGAAAACTTGACTTTTTTTCATGGTTCTAACACTATTCGTGGTGGTTCATACTGATTGGTTGTTTATGTCCTATGTATTTTTCTCTCCTGTTCAAATAAATCCTCTAAATTAGGCTGGAATCTTCCAGGTATGAACTGAGACCTGATACTAGTAATCTTCAATTTACAACCACAATTGAGCCAGAGGTGGGTTTCAGCAGGTTCTGACCAGTTCTGGAGAACCGGTAGCGGAAATTTTGAGTAGTTCGGAGAACCGGTAGTAAAAAATTCTGACTGGCCCCGCCCCCATCTATTCTCTGCCTCCCAAGTCACAGCTGATTGGGAGGAGATGGGGATTTTGCAGTATCCTTCCCCTGGATTGGGGACGGAATGGAGATTTTACTGTATCCTTCCCCTGCCATGCCCACCAAGCAACACCCACAGGACCGGTAGTAAAATTTTTTTGAAACCCACCACTGAATTGAGCACAAAATTTATGTTGCCAAGTAAGACATTTGTTAAGTTTTGCCCTGTTTTATGACCTTTCTTTCCACCGTTGTTAAATGAATCATTGCCGTTGTTAAGTTAGTCGTTAATTGAATCTGGCTTCCCCATTGACTTTGCTTGCCCGAAAGCTGCAAAAGGGGATCACATGACCCTGGGACACGGGAACCATCGTAAATATGAGTCAGTTGCCAACTGACCAATTTTGATCAGGTGACCATGGGGATGCTGCAATGGTCGCAAGTATGAAAAACAGCCATAGGTTAATTTTTTTCAGTGCTGTTGTAACTTCGTACAGTCACTAAATGAACTGTTGTAAACCAAGGACTACCTGTAATAGGTAAACAAAATCAGTGCAAGGGGCTGCTAAGAGGCACCTTTACTACATTGGAGTTATTTTATTTTATAAGTTTTTTATTTATAACACAACACAACATAACAAACACAAAACACATAACATACATTCCTGTTCTGTCCCCCCTCCCACTTCACAGAGAAACATGAGTTTCACAGTCCTTTTATTGACACAGACCTGAGTCTTCTGTAGGAAGCACAAGGCTTGGCAGCGACCGTGCAGAGGCCTGCCAAGTTCTGAAGTCTTTATCTCGGACAGAGATAAAAGCACTCATTTATTTATTTATTTATTTATTATTCATATTTGTATACCGCCCTATCTCCCGAAGGACTCAGGGCGGTTCACAGGCATATAAAACATTTATATACAAATTAAAATAATCATTAAAAAACTTATTCTAATGCCCAATTATTAAAAATAGAAATATAAATATTAAAACCAATTTAAAACCCCTATAAATTTAAAATCTAAGCCAGTCCTGCACAGATGAATAAATGTGTCTTGAGCTCGCGACGGAAGGTTCGGAGGTCCGGAAGTTGACGGAGTCCTGGGGGGAGTTCGTTCCAGAGGGTGGGAGCCCCCACAGAGAAGGCCCTTCCCCTGGGCGTCGCCAGACGACACTGCCTAGCTGACGGCACCCTGAGGAGTCCCTCTCTGTGAGAGCGCACGGGTCGGTGAGAGGTATTCGGTAGCAGTAGGCGGTCCAAGTCCAAGTCCCGTTGCCAAGCTTACAGGAAAGAAAAGCCTTTAACTCCCGAGGGACTGAGCTGCAGCACACGCTGGGTAGCTTTTTGTCTGTCATGAAGCCCAATGGCAGCTCCACCCGCTTTTATCCCCTATGGGGTGTGGCTCCGTGACTCAGCACTCTCTGAGCCTGCCACACCTCTTCCACTGCTGCGCACGCTTATATCTTCATCGCTGCCTCGGGTCGATCCAGGATTGATCCTCAGCAGCTGGAGCTTGGGGCGTTGCCAGGGAGGAGGAGGGTCCAGGAGAGGGAGGCCTTGTCAACTCCTCCTCCTCCTGGCCTGCAGCTGGAACCTGGGGCGGAGCCAGAGAGGAGGGTCCTGGAGAGGGAGGCCTTGTCGGCTCCTCCCCCTCACTCTCAGAGTCATCCTGCTCCATGAGGACAGGCTCGGGGGCCGGAGCCACAACAATTCCCTTTTTACAACTGTTTACATTATATTTACATTTTCTCCCAATTCCCTTTACAATATTTATATCCTTCTTGTTCAGTGGTGGGATTCAGCCAGTTCGCACCACTTCGGGAGAACCGGTTGTTAACTTTCTGAGCAGTTTGGTGAAACTGGTTGTTGGAAGAAATCATTAGGGCAGAGAACCGTTTGTTAAATTATTTGAATCCCACCACTGTTCTTGTCCCATTATCCCTTATTACTCTATAATTCCTATCACTTATAATATTAAATTTGTACATTTTATACACTATCTTACATACATCTTGCACTTATTGTTTCTCCCCTTTCATCACTATTCATTTTTTCTTGTCTCCAGCCACTTGTACCATTTATCCCATATTACATAATATTCTGATTCTTCCTTTTCTTTAATTTCTTTTGTTAATTTGTCCATCTTGGCACAATCTAAGATTTTGTTTATCATTTCTTCTTCTGTTGGTGTATTTCTTTTTTTCCAAATTTGTGCATATGCATTGGAGTCATTTTAAGACAGGACATTGGGCTAGTTGCCTCCCATAACCAGAGAAATTGTACTCAGTGTCCTTTTTCTTGTTCTTCATCATATAAAAATAAATTACTATTTTAAAACTATAGGGGAACGGATGGGGAGTGGAGGAATTTCATAAGCCCTAATATTTTCCCCAACATATTGGAAATTTTCAGAATAGTGTTTCATTTTTTTTTCCAAACAAATGTTATCATACAAAACTTCCTTTCAATCCCTGTAAATCAGGGTTAAAGTGCTATATTCATCTTTCTTTTTATCACAAAGAGATTATCATTAAGCACTGTTGCAAGTTGTGATATTTGATAGAGCAGAAAACAAATTCAAAAGTCCCCAAATACATTTTCACCAGCATTTAATGAACTGATTAATCACATTGCTATATCAAATAAAGGTTGATACATTGTGACTTTTTCTCAGACGTCGGAAGATGAATGTGGTTGACCTTCTTGGAACTGAATGCAACTTTTAGGCCAATAAACTCTTCAAAATGTAATGAAATATTTGGGGAAGCATTGTATTAATACTCATGCTTTATAACACTCATTTCATGTGAAAATAAATAGTTTTTAACCTGACCCTAATCTTTATATAGTTTAATTCTTTATTATAAAGGAGGCTTAGGTCTCCATTTAATTAATGAATGTACATTAACTTTCTCAAAAGTAAAAGTTGACTATGATCTAAATTCTCTCTAATTACAAAAGTAATCAAGAAGCACACTTTTACAATTGGTACAATTGTACAATTACAGACAACTTAGATAGAAATCCCACTCAATTAAAAAAAACTAAATAAGACTTATTTCCAAACCCTTGAGTTAGAGGATTTCATTTTTAGGGATGTGCAAAGTTGTGAAATAAATGTGCAAATGTATGAGGAGTCAGGATTCTAAAAGCAGACACAGTGAACAATTGACTCTCATTTGTTAAATTATGTAATTGCAAATAATGACATGGCCCACAGATGCAGAAAGTATCTCCTCTATGCAATTTCCTTCCATTCAGGACATTGCAAGATCAAAACCAACAAAATGTCCAAACAGGAAGTTGCTTCCAAATTATAGCTCTTCCTTTGAACCTGACATCCTGACTTTTCCCATCACTTTGAGCAGAAATAATTGAAAAGGATCCAGTTACAAAGTCCAGTTCTTTTGAAAGTAGAGCTGTCTAGGTGAAGGTTATGTGTAGCTCGGGGTTAATCAAATACCCAGGTTTCCATGGGTACAGTACAGTTAGAAGATGAAAGAGGGAGGGAAAGATTTGGCCAGCTTCTTAGAAACATGTAGAATTTCAGTCTGCTTTGTTAATTACTGTTGTTTTAATAATATTCCTCTATTTCTCATCTGTTTTGCCTTTCTACTGCCCTGTTCGCACAACACTCTTAACTGGGCAAAGTGGGGGGGAAGCTACATGAATCATACAACCAACCCAGTCAATTAACCCTAGAAAATAAACCAGGTTTGGCTAGCATTTGGGTTTAATCAATCTCCCTGTGTCATCAGAACAGGCACAGGAAGGTTTTCATGGAGGACAATCTTTAATTGTCCTTTGTGCTTCCAAAAGTATCTCAGAGTATGAGGTCTCTCTAGGCACTGTATCTTTCCTTTATTTTTCAATTCCTTAGAGTTAAAACACAGGATGGGGATGGGGTGGGTGGGGGAAGGAGGGATGGACTCCTGGAAGAAAAAGTAGAGATAAATAAGTCCTCACAATCCTGTCTAGGGTGGTGACAATTCCAACATAAATTTCCCCCCTTTTTTGTCAGAGTTAGGGGTCAAAAAAGATGGATCATGCCATCCTCTCAGTCACTTAATTGGGGATTAGCTGATTTACCCATGTTGTGCAAAGTTTGCTTAAAAATTCATGTTTCCTTCTCTCTCTCTCTCTCCCTCCCTCCTTCCCCCACTCTATCTCCCTCCCTCCCTCCCTCTCTCTCCAATAGTGATGATGACCTGGAGCCTTCTAGGCAGGTGAAGAACAGCCAAGGCAAAAAAATCCCACCCACACATACCCAGTTCATTCTATTGATCAAAAAGTACACCAAGAATTCCTTCCCCTATAGCCGTGATGGCGAACCTATGGCACGCATGCCTAAAGTGGCACGCGAACCCATGTCGCCTGGCACAAGCAGCCTTGCCTGTCTGTTTTTCGGGTTTCTGGCACACATGCACGGGCGATGATCAGCTGTCCTTCACACACGCGGCAGTGCCAAAAACCAGCCTGCACATGCACGTTAGAACCCAGAAGTTGGGCTTTTCCAGAGCGCAATCCCTTAGCACACACAGCAATGCCGAAAACCAGCATGTGCATGTGTGCCAGCCAGCTGATTGTCGGGCGTGCATGATGCTAGAACCCAGAAGTTCAGCTTTTCCAGAGCACGGCCCCAATGAGCACACGTGCATGCGCGCAACACTTCCACATGGCCTTTTCGGCACTCGATGCCGAAAAGACTTGACACCACTGCTCTATAGGATAGCACTATTGAGTCAAATACTACCCCTTCTCATTGATCTCTTAGAGCAGGGGTCTCCAACCTTGGCGACTTTAAGCCTGATGGATTTCAACTCCCAGAATTCCCCAGCCAGCTTTGCTGGCTGGGAAATTCTGGGAGTTGAAGTCCGCCAGGCTTAAAGTCGCCAAGGTTGGAGACCCCTGCTCTAAGAGGAAAGGCAACCACAAAGACAGCACTCCATAAAAAATGCATCATCTTCCCATATTAAAGATCTTTACTCCAAAGATGTATCTATTTCCTGGTTTAATTCCATTACTATTCAATGACTTTGGGTGGCACATGGTTTTTTAAAAAATTGTTTTAAACAGCAACAAAAAAAAAACCATATACAGCTGATGTTTCTGTGGCTCATGGCTAATTTTAAACATAAACATAATAACAGAGTCGGAAGGGACCTTGGAGGTCTTCTAGTCCAACCCCCTGCCAAGGCAGGAAACCCTACACCCAAACCATAGGTAACCTATTCCTAGGCCTGGGAGAACCACCAGGCTTTTCATAGCTTTCTGAACGTCGTTAAGGTGGGAGTGACCAATATGGATCTATATATTCAGTGTCTCAACAACAGACCAGAAAACAAATATTGCAGGCCTGCACAGACACCCCTTTCCTCAAAATTTTCAGTTGTTAGAGTTGCCTTCTAACAAGAAAGTTCTATTTTTACTTAATCTGACTTCTCTGTCATATCTTGAATGACCCTAAAATAATTCTTTGTTTGTCGTAGGGTAATATAAGGATCCCAAGAGAAATCTGAGGCTTGCCAGCTCCAGTAGTCAGTAGTTATCTGTCCCTCTCTTGTTATCTGTCCCTCTCTTGTTATCTGTCCCTCTCTTGGATTGTTTTAAAAAACAGCTTGCAGTTCTTTATAACTTCAGTTATAGCTTGCTAGGTTAACACTGAAATATTGATTGTAACTGTATTGATTGTATGGATTGATTAGTTTCCATCCACTGTTTCTTATCTTGCCTTTGTGTGCTGTGGAGAATAACTTGACCCCCCTTTTCCTTGTGGCAGCCCCTCAAATATGGCTTCAGGTGTTAGTAATCAACTGCTTCTTTATTTGTGTTTAGATTCCTCTCTTCTACATCTGTATCCTGATGGAAAATCACATCTAAATGATTTTGACTCCAGGACTTTATTTGGAGGGACCCAGAAAGTATAGCCATTGTCTGCAATTCTTTGGAATGGACATCTCCAACCATGTAGTTGAGTGTTAGAAGCAGTCATTTGTAAAGAAGGAGGTGAATCTCAAAAAGGTTTTGACATCAAGGATGCCTCTGAGAAAATTCAGCAACTGTCTTTGCAAGATGAGTGAAATTTCATCCAGCAACTTTGATCCTATTGGTGGATCAGATCAGGGAGGAAGGAAGTGGAGCAGCATTGATCTTGTGGCTATAAAAAACTCAGATTTGAATATATACGTGACGGAGTCTGGATTCACAAATGACAGGGCAGCTTTGAAAGGAAAATGGCATAAAGGTTTTGAAAGGGAGAGTAAAATAAAAAGCAATTTTTTTTTGATGTACTCTAATCCCACTGTATACCAGCTTCTCCCTAGTCTCTGCTCTGGTCCAGTATCCAGTTCAGGGATGTTTCACTCCTGGATAATCATCCTTCTTTCTATTATCAGCCCTGACCTTGATATGTCAAAAGTTGATGTGGTGGTAGGCCTCAGTGCAGCACCTCTGGCTATTTTTGAAATGAGAATATGCACCGTTACAGTCTTCCAGGAGATGTGGAGATCCGTATTTCTATGAAAATACAGAATAACAAAAATATAAATAAACATGACTACTTTTTTTTAAAAAAAAACTAAGAAATACTTCAGCTGACTATTGATGAAGGGATAGGAGCATCTGGATTCCTTCACCCTTGTCCTTCTACATGTTCAGGGAGTGATTGACAGTTTTGTTTTCCTGCCCAGTGATGATGACATGTAGACAGGAGAAAAGCAGCAAAATTCTCTTTATTGCTCCTCTGAAAGTAACCCACATTACTTTCTCTGAAGGTATCAACAGGTCCACCAGCATATTTTTCTCCTCTGTCGAAGAAAAGAAAAAAGGGCATGAAATGTCATGTGGATGAGTTATCCAATCCTACTTCTTGTGATGCCTCCTTAAATGTTTATTTCTGAAACATCAGGCAAGGTATTCTACATTTTGGTTCCTAATTCACTTCCTTATGCAGCCTTGGCTTCTCTCTTTATTTTATTATTTCAAGTACCATTCCCGTCTTTCCCCCATACTCTGTAAGGATATACAATAACATCCAGTAATAAAAGAAAGATTTCCCTTTCATCTCGAACAGACCTATTCCTTACCCTTCCCAATACAATCATGTTAAATAAGCAATTTGCTTTTCCTTGTGAAGTTAAATCTGAGGCATATGTATGTGTTTGTGTGTGTGTTGGGTACAGGGGTGGGATTGAAAATTTCTAGAGCCAGTTCTCTGCTTGGTTGCTGGGTGGGTGTGGCCATGGGGGTGTGGCCTAGTTGGCTTCCTGCACCATGGGGGGGGTGTTTTCACCCTCCCCAGGCTCTGGAGGCTTTGCTCAAGCCTCCAGGAGGGCGAAAACAGCCTCTCCTGGGCTCCAGAGGCCCTCCAGAGGCCAGAAACGGGCCCATTTCCAGACTTTCAGACTCCTGGTAGGCCCGTTTTTCACCCTCCCCAGGCTCCGGAGGTTTTCCTCGATTCTTCAGGAGGGCAAAAACAGCCGCCCCCGAGGCCCTCCGGAGGCCAGAATCGGGCCCATTTCCAGACTTCCGGTACTTCTGGTAGGGGCATTTTTCAGCCTCCCAGAGCCTCCATGTGCACTTACTTGGCATCCAAAATGGGCCACGTGGAGACTCCTGGGAGGGGCGGGGAGGGGTGGGCGAGGTCAGCCAGTCCTTGAAACTACCAGTGAATTAGATTAAAATTAACATCCGTTTCTCCTGAACCAAACCGAACCGGCTGAATCCCACCTCTGGTTGGGTGGAAGGAACCCTTCTATGGTTCCTTTTTCATTCAAAGATTCCAAACCATAAACCTTTTAATCAGTTAAGCATAACCTCTGCCATAAACCAGCATATAGTATTTTTTTTATGAAATTGCTGATTACATGGTTCCCCTCTCACCATTCTTGCTAAAAACCTTACTGTTTCTCCCTGTTTCTTCTGAAATAATGCTGGAATGTTGGAGTAATGCTGGAATGGGAGAAAGGCCAGCTGGAACTGTGAAGTATACCAGAGGTGATATTCAGTTGGTTCTGACCAGTTCTGGAGAACCGGTAGTATAAATTTTGAGCAGTTCGGAGAACTGGTAAATACCACCTCTGACTGACCCTCCCCCATCTATTCTCTGCCTCCAGAGTCCCACCTGATTGGGAGGAAATGGGGATTTTGCAGTAACCTTCCCCTGCCACGCCCACCAAGCAATGCCCACAGAACCAGCACTAAAAAAATTTGAATCCACCACTGGAGTATACTGAGATAGAGTGTTTGAGGGATAGGTTTAATCGAAAGAACTGGATTCAAACTTCCATCTATTCTTTAGATTCTGCAAGTATAAAACCTGGTATAGAGTATGCTGGAAGCAGCAGATTTTCCTGCATTTGATTATTAAAATTCAAAACTCAAAACAATATGTCGGAGCTGACTTTCTATCTAGTGTTTCATCCAAGGCTCCAATCAGATTGGAAGAGGAATTTTGGATTCCAGTTTAAATCCTGAAAGGGAGGAAAAGTTATTTTTCTTTTTCTCTGTTTAGCTCTTCTTCTACTCCATCAGCTGAAAGATAATGAGATTTTTCTGAGATCCTAGAGGGTTTCTGCTAGAATAGATAACACACACCCCAGATGGACCAATGATTTGAAAATCTGTGGTTAGGAATCACTTAATCTTACTGGGCTGTGATTTGTGTGATAATTAAATGCATCTTTTTACTGCCATCTAGCAGTCAATTGGAATTTTGCAGCACAGCTCTTGGGAGGCCTATTTTATCCAGAATTTAAAATCTTTAGATGCTCCCTAAGTTTGAATATGCACCGAACCATTCATAAAACAGGGAAACCCATATAACTCGTCAATTAAGTGATTGAAAATCGCCCTCTTAAACTCTAACTGGCTGAGACAATTGCCCTGTAACATGGAAATGCCCTCTAGGAAGTTAATAATAGAAAGAGAGGTCTTTAGTTGCCAGTTAAATTGAAGATAGCATGATATGCACTAAGTTAAAATTTCACGGGCCATTTAGTTTATTCTAGCATAGTAGCCCAACACATTGACCAATGAGCAAATAAAAACACACACTCACATTGCAGATTGTAACTCTCTGCACATATCAGGAGACAATTTCCCCACCCAAGGAATAAGAATAGCTATCCTTTAGAATTGATGTGGGTAATTTTAAGACTTGTCCCCTGTTGAGAAAAGCAGGATCCAAATGGTAGACTCTTATCACTACTTTACTTAGATAAAAATATCTAGGTTTCTCTTTCACAGTAAGAAAGATCAAAAATTGAGAAACATTGGGTCTTTCTTTCTTTCTTTCTTTCTTTCTTTCTTTCTTTCTTTCTTTCTTTCTTTCTTTCTTTCTTTCTTCTCCTCCCCCGCCCTCCTCCTCCTCCTCCTCCTGAAGTGTTTCACCCGCACCTTCACCCTCTGCATGAGACTAGCCCAATGCAGGACAGGGGGAATTCAGTCTAGCTGCATTTCTGATGGTGATGAGACCTTGCTAGAGAAAATGAAGCTATGCCCCAGAGCCACATTGAAGTAAATGAAGTGTCAGTGTTTAAGGAATCTAGGTTGTACTGAATCAATTCCTGCTCTGACAAAACCACTTCCATCAGGGGAACAGGGGTGGGAGGGGGTGAATTCCCTCCATGCATGCATGCACATTTGCCCAGAGAGTTGGAGGAGGAGAGGAAAGGAATATATCCCACGGTGGGCACATAATTTCACTCCTCCAACATAAGGTTGCACACTGACATTCTTTGGGTGACAATCATTGTCCTATATGATGGGATTTTTGCATCTTTCGTGGACATAGCCAGTTGGCTTATGCTTTCACTTAAAATACTTGATATTTAAAAAAAAAGAAAATAAAGGCAGCTTTAGTTAGTATAAATAACAACGCATTTTAAACAGTACAATTATGATGTTTAATTGAATCACAAATAGGAGACAGCAGTAACCCAGCCCAATAGGATATTCAAAGGAGGCATCTTACTGAGAAGCTGGCTGCCCTTGGCTCTTCCCATCTGTTTCCCAGCTGGCAGTCTCCTCACTGGGAAATTATCAAGCTATCTGAACAATTGTAATCCCTGTTAGATGTGGTAGGAACTTTAACTTTGAGGCTAAACTTGGAATTGTTTTTCCCTTATTGCCCTGCCACCTTTCCTCCCTCCCATCTCTATATATCAGGTCTTTTATTTTATAAGCTCGAAGGGCACAGACTTATTATTGTACTGATATTTACAAACTACTCTGGGACCCTACACAGAGAAAATAAATACAGAAGCTAAAACAACCCCAAATTTAACCATTGGATAAAGCTCATTTAAGAGAAAACCTATATAACTTAAAGGTCTCTAATGGTGATAAGTCCTGAGGTAAATCAGCTGGTAAGATTTTCTTCTGACTAAAAAAAGAATCGGATAGATTTACTCAAATATTATTTCCATCCCCCAAAAGGTTACAATTATTGTTCACAGGCCAGTTCAGAAATATAATTTAGGCATTATTCAGTATAAATTGATACTAGAACTTTTGAGGTGACACTTAAACATAACCTTCATAAGCAAGGTACCTTCTTGTACAGAAATATTTATCTCAGAGGACACAGAATATAGTTAATTATATTCAGCAGTGTCATTTGACCTTCCTTCTTCTACACATATTGCTTCTGACTAGTTTGGAGCAAAATGTAAAACAAAATGGAAAATTGCTATCACCTCTAAAACTGTGATGTTCAGCACGTTGTAGTAAAGCAAAGCAAAGCAGGATATTTGTCTTACCTCAAAGAAATCCAAATTTCTGAAAAAACCTTTTCCACCATTCAAATCTCCTTCACCCACCATTCCTTCTTAATATCTTCCAAAAGTTTGCTAATTGATGAAGTGTTAATAAAAGGATGGTTAGTACCTAAGCGAGTGTATGTATCAACTAAAAAATGACATTTTTCTCTACCAGGCTGAGTCCATTTCACTCTGAAAACAATGTGAAAAAATTTATAGAAAATTGAACACCGAGAATGCATTTTGCTCAGGGACAAAAATGGCATCGTGTAGATAAGATCTCCCTTTCCGTTTTCCATTCTGACAGAAACCAATTTTCTATTAGAACAGCACTCTTTCCCTTTTCCTGTGATTTATACGTGGAGCAAGTGAAGGTGGATGGTACAGGGTATTACCCTTTCAAGATCACATAAGTTTTTATTATTAAAAAACAATTTGGCCTTCCTATGGTACTTCTTCTCATTCTGTCTAGTAGAAGTGGTTCCATCATGTAAATTAAGTGCTGTGCAATGTGAAAGTGTCCCACTTTCAGTTGTAGTCTTCAAGAATATTATTCTATATTTCTGTTTACTAATAGCAAATCTTTCTTCTTCCCTAGGAAGGAGGCAATGGCAAACCACTTCTGAAAAAAAAAAAGATGATACCTCCCACCTACCAGCCATTTGGAAACCCGCCCTTATTGACAAACGAGTCCCTAACATGAGGAATGATACCAGACCCACACTCACGAGGTCCACACAGGATGTCACCACCGCACATCCACCCAGAAAGCAGACCCAAACCCACACTGATCATGAAGCACGACCAATGACCAGAAGCCAGACCGCAGCTGCAACATTAGCCATTTCAAACCCCTCCAATCCATACATGCAGCAGACTGACACCCACTATGAAGATGTAGCACGACCACAAAGCCAAACAACAGCAATGCAGCTCACCAGCTCAAATCCCCCTGCAACACAGACTAAACTGAGCACAACCAAGCCCCCACCCAAACAGGACACACCCCCAGCCAATCAGAGCAGAAAAAAACCCCATCCAATCAGAGCACAGCCAAGCTCCCACCAAATCAGTTCAAACCCCCACTAGCAGTTAAAAGGAAGAAACAGCTGTGATCACACATTACTCCCAGAAGCACGAAGCTGAAGCCTGAAGATGACGAATGAGAAGCCTGAAGATGACGAATAGCCAAAGACCTACATACAAACACCCGCGAAAACCTCAGAAAACAAATATATATATATATATATATATATATATATATATATATATATATATATATATAGGTCTTTGGTTGTTCGGGTTTTCTCCCGTGTAAAATTGGAAGTGTCTTGGCGACGTTTCGACGAAGTCTCATTCGTCATCTTCAGGTGCATGGGATTTCATATACATTGGACAAACCAACAGAAGAATAAGTGCACGCATTGAAGAACACAAGAACTCATTCAAAAAAGAGGAACCAACTTCTTCCCTGGTCCAACACTTTAAAGTCACAGGACACGATATTGACTTTAAAAAGACCAGAACTATCGCCAAAACTGAACACTTTAACAACAGAATAATCAGAGAAGCCATCGAGATAGAAAAACGCCCACACAGCATGAACAAACGAGATGATACCTCCCGCCTACCAGCCATTTGGAAACCTGCCCTTATTGACAAACGTGTCCCTAACACGAGGAATGACACCAGACCCACACTCACGAGGTCCACACAGGATGTCACCACCACATCCACCCAGAAAGCAGACCCAAACCCACACTGATCATGAAGCACGACCAATGACCAGAAGCCAGACCGCAGCTGCAACATTAGCCATTTCAAACCCCTCCAATCCATACATGCAGCAGACTGACACCCACTATGAAGATGTAGCACGACCACAAAGCCAAACAACAGCAATGCAGCTCACCAGCTCAAATCCCCTGCAACACAGACTAAACTGAGCACAACCAAGCCCCCACCCAAACAGGACACACCCCCAGCCAATCAGAGCAGAAAAAAACCCCATCCAATCAGAGCACAGCCAAGCTCCCACCAAATCAGTTCAAACCCCCACTAGCAGTTAAAAGGAAGAAACAGCTGTGATCACACATTACTCCCAGAAGCACGAAGCTGAAGCCTGAAGATGACGAATGAGAAGCCTGAAGATGACGAATAGCCAAAGACCTACATACAAACACCCACGAAAACCTCAGAAAACAAATATATATATATATATATATATATATATATATATATATATATATATATATATATATATAGGTCTTTGGTTATTCAGGTTTTCTCCACGTAAAATTGGAAGTGTCTTGGCGGCGTTTAAGTCTCATTCGTCATCTTCAGGTGCATGGGATTTCATATACATTGGACAAACCAACAGAAGAATAAGTGCACGCATTGAAGAACACAAGGACTCATTCAAAAAAGAGGAACCAACTTCTTCCCTGGTCCAACACTTTAAAGTCACAGGTAACGATATTGACTTTAAAAGACCAGAACTATCGCCAAAACTGAACACTTTAACAACAGAATAATCAGAGAAGCCATCGAGATAGAAAAACGCCCACACAGCATGAACAAACGAGATGATACCTCCCGCCTACCAGCCATTTGGAAACCTGCCCTTATTGACAAACGTGTCCCTAACACGAGGAATGACACCAGACCCACACTCACGAGGTCCACACAGGATGTCACCACCACATCCACCCAGAAAGCAGACCCAAACCCACACTGATCAGGAAGCACGACCAAGGACCAGAAGCCAGACCGCAGCTGCAACATTAGCCATTTCAAACCCCTCCAATCCATACATGCAGCAGACTGACACCCACTATGAAGATGTAGCACCACCGCAAAGCCAAACAACAGCTATGCAGCTCACCAGCTCAAATCCCCTGCAACACAGACTAAACTGAGCACAATCAAGCCCCCACCAACACAGGACACACCCCAGCCAATCAGAGCACAAAAAAACCCCTATCCAATCAGAGCACAGCCAAGCTCCCACCCAATCAGTTCAAACCCCCACTAGCAGTTAAAAGGAAGAAACAGCTGCGATCACACATTGCTCCCAGAAGCACGAAGCTGAAGCCTGAAGATGACGAATGAGACTTCAAACGCCAAGACACTTCCAATTTTACACGGAGAAAACCCGAACAACCAAAGACCTATATACAAACACCCGTGAAAACCTCAGAAAACAAATATATATATATATATATATATATATATATATATATATATATATATATATATATATATATATATATATATATATATACACACACACACGTGTGTGTGTGAGTGTAGGTCTTTGGTTATTCAGGTTTTCTCCCACGTAAAATTGGAAGTGTCTTGGCGACGTTTCGACGAAGTCTCATTCATCATCTTCAGGCTGGTACAAACACCCACGAAAACCTCAGAAAACATATATATATATGTGTGTGTGTGTGTGTGTGTGTGTGTGTATGTATGTATGTTTGTGTTTGCTGTGAAGCTTTGAGATTAAGGTAATTGATTCTACCATGCCAAGTATTCAGTGACAAAAGTGACAGCCAATAATTTATGAAGGGAAATTAGGAAAGAAGGAAGAAGGAAAACCTACCTGTTAAAAAATTCAAAAAAAAAAAAATAGTGCCACTTGCAAAGGTGATGGTTTACAACTATAGCACGAATAGCCAAACTACAGGCTATAACAGCTTTTTCCAAACCTGGAGCTGTGTTATTGCTACAATTCCCATTCAGTTCTGGCAGAGGCCATTTTAATGCATTGAGTGCAGCAGGCCAACAAAGGTTATGTTACATGTGTGTTCCAAATGTACCTCACTTGACATTTTTATTCTGAAGATTAAAGACAGAGCTGTGGTCTAGATGAAATTTACCATGTGCGGGAAGGTTTAAAGCTATCCTCCCAGTCACTTCCTTTCTGAAAAAAAAGGGGGAAGGGGGAAAACAGCCTCCATCTCTTCCTCTGTTGCCTAGGCAACCAGAGGATGCTAGCTTTCTTCCTTTGTTGCTTGCAGGCAGGAAAAGCTGAAGAGAAACTGCCAAATGAATCAGCAAAATATAGTCAAGGGAGTCCATTTTGCAAAAGCCTTTCTCTTCAAAATACTGCATCAGCTTTTCCATTTGTCTTTTAGAAGAATCAACATTTTTTCTTCGATCTTAAGCTCATACCATGTTGAAAAGTATGGCCAGTGGCATATAGCTAATATAGCAAATCAGGATGAGATAAATATATCTTCCCAAAGGAAACTGTACTTTGCTGTGAGTCCTGGCAAAGTATCTTCTCTGTTTCGACCCACACGCACAATGAGCCATGAAGGTCTTCAACGTGTCCGTGCCAAATTTTCAGAAAAACTCAGCTTTCATGCTTCTTCGTTGCCACAGGGAATCTTAGGCATGTATATTTTTCAACAATTACCTAAAGCACAGCATGTTTGCCAAAGTTATGCATGGGGAAAAGACTGACAGAACTGTAGTGCTGGTGACTCCTCAAATTTCCATATGCTATTGGCTCTGTTCCTCCATATCCAGAAGTCATTGTGATGTCTGCATAGAAAGGAATATTTACCCACGAGGAATGGAATGCATATTAGATGTTCCATACAATCTCCACTTGATTGTATGGGAGATTCAGCTTGCCGAGAACATTTATACCTCTACGCATCAAATTTCTTGGGAGATGCCTAGGATTATTTTTTGCAGATGTTTATATATATATATTTGTATATATGTATTTGTGTGTATGTATATATACCTGTTTCCCCTAAAATAAGACATCCCCTGATAATAAGTCCTCCCTGAAAATATTTAAATGCACTCCACACCTCCCCATCAGTATTTATAGAGAGACAGCAGCTCCGACCACGCTTTGCTCGCACAAGCACAAAGTCGTAAGCACCAGCCTGAAGATGACGAGTGAGACCTCATCATAATGTCGCCAAGATACTCTCAACCTTACACGGGAAAAGACCCGAATATGCCAAGTCCTACACACATACACACACAGATATATATATACACACACACACACATACACACACACACACACACACACAGATACACACACAGAGAGAGGGGGGTGATAGATGAATTACTCTTATCTCTTTCCCTGAACAATAAGGCATTATGCAAATTTGCTTTTGTTTAAAATAAATATACTGAAGGTTTATTTACAAATGTACAGGTTGAATAGGCACTATCTTTCAAACGTCTTCACTCAATTTATGGGCAGAGAAATTGGAGTGATGAATTTCTTTAGGGGAACAGGACAGTATTTAACAATTTCTCAAGAGCGTGGTGCTTCATTAGCAGTAACAAGATCACCACTTTAAAAAAATAAAAAGCTCACTGGAAAGCATTTCATGTCTTCCCTTGGAGTTTAATGGAAGCCAAGGAAATTACAGAATGCTGAGGAAATGATAGTACAATGAAAGGCAGGCTATTCACTCACACCTCATACCCCTTGGCTGTCTAGAAATAAGGGCACTTGTGACAATTTCTCCAAAATGGTTCCCACCTTAAATAGTCTTTCTAAAGCTTTCTTTCATCAAGTTGAATGACTGCTTGTAGAAAAGAGAGAAAAGGGCAAGAAAAAGTGTCTCCCTAATTCTTGTTTGAAAACTCAAATGGAGCCAAACTGTTGCAAAATTACTATAGATAATTTCAAGTTCAGTTTGTATCCAAACACTTTGTTATTCCGTGTTCCAAATAAGAGCAAACACTGGTGCCACTCAGTTCAGCTGGCAAAGATAGATTAAACAGTAGCATGAATCAAAAAGCCACGCAAAAAACGACACAGAGCACTAGAGCAGGGGTCTCCAACCTTGGTCACTTTAAGACTTGTGGACTTCAATTCCCAGAGTTCCTCAGCCAGCTTTGCTGGCTGAGGGACTCTGGGAGTTGAAGTCCACAAATTTTAAAGTGACCAAGGTTGGAGACCCCCTGCACTAGAGTACCTATATTTCTATCACATTATTTTCCAGAGCTATGGGAAATAACATCATAGGTAGTATTCTTATGTGAAGATCTGGAAATCAGATAAACAAATGGAATTCTGGGTAGCTACCTTGAATTTTCAAGGGGAGGGGGAGGAAAAGGGGAAGGAGCAGACACAGGCAGGTATGTTTTATGTAAGGTCCTCCCTAAATGAAGGATAGCCTTGGTGATTTTTAAGCAAATCCTAGCATTCTGAGTAAGTCTTGGATCAGGAAAAAAAAAAAGCTTTAAAAATAGCCCAACGAACTTTGCTGAATCTCACTCTCCTATTAGCACATGGGGATATCTGGTTGTCTTTTCTTATAGGAGAAGCAAAGGAGTTTAAAATATTATCCTGTTTTTCATAGTTACTGCTGCATCCTGCCTCTTCCATAAATTCTGCTTTCTCTCACAGACAATTAACCTAGCCGGATGCAGCTTCAGTGACTAGTCACAGCATGTATTCCTTATAAATAATGACAAATAGACTAACAAAAACTAGCTGTAGTATTGTGATAGTATGTTGCTTGCTCAGGAGAAGGAGGCTACTGGCTATATCACCATTTTTGATCATAACAATATCCTGGCAGACAAATTTTAACCTTGGAAATAAGCCTTCAAAGAGACTTTGTGACAATTCAGATTCAAATTACCAGTGTTTTTTACATTTGCAGTGTTCAGTACTGGTAGCTGGAGAAAAGATAAATGGAAATAGGTTACCATGCTAAGTGCAAATCACAGCTGGAAGATCTCTTCAGAAGTAATACCTTTGGTACTGCTGACAAACACAGCACTTGTGTTTCAAATACTCATTAAACTACAGCTCCTTTAAGTCAGTGTTTCCTGAACGGCTGAGGCACACATTTGAGGGAGAGGGAAGAAGAAAAAGGAGTACAGAAGTTGGAGGCATGTTTAACGTTGAATCTCAAAAAGTTTTGTTTTCAAGGTCACCGTGATGTAAAAAAGATGCTGAGACTCTAGAAAGAGGGCAGAGAAGCGCAACAAAGATGATTAGGGGACTGGAGGCTAAAACATATGAAGAACGGTTTCAGGAACTGGGTACGTCTAGTTTAATAAAAAGAAGGACTAGGGGAGACATGATAGCAGTGTTCCAATATCTCAGGAGTTGCCACAAAGAAGAGGGAGTCAAACTATTCTCCAAAACACCTGAGGGTAGAACAGGAAGCAATGGGTGGAAACTAAACAAGGAGAGAAGCAACCTAGAACTAAAGGAGAAATTTCCTGACAGTTAGAACAATTAATCAGTGGAACAATTTGCCTGCAGAAGTTGTGAATACTCCAACACTGGAAATTTTTAAGAAAATGTTGGATAGCCATCTGACTGAGATGGTGTAGGGTTTCCTGCCTGGGCAGGGGGTTGGACTAGAAGGCCTCCAAGGTCCCTTCCAACTATGTTGTTGTTATTATTATTATTATTAAGGTGTAAGAGGAAATGACTCCTCCATTTTTTTTTAAATTAATTGCCCAGGAAAAGTCAGTGAAATCAGCAAAGGTTAAACCACACACATTTACATTCCCTACACTTTCCAGGTTTCATCCAAATCAGCCCAGAACTGAGGCAAGGAGTCACACCACTCTTTCTAAAAGCCTTTAATTAAAAGTTAACTTCAATAAAGAATAACATGTAATTATTTAATTAAATTATTTCTTGCAACACGCCAGACGTTTTCCCCAGGGTGCCCCCCACCCACCCACCATCCATCTTAACATCAGGGAAAAGAAGACGAATAATGATGTTTTATCCAGGCTCACCAAATCGTAAGTGATGTTGTGATGTTTCCTTGCCAAAAGAGGGAGCACCAGGTCCCCAAGAATTTCTAGGGAAAGTTCACATTATAATGAATGTGTAAGGAAGAAGCCAAAGCGATCCTGCTGGGCTTTGAGCCAGCAGCACAAGCAATCTTTCTGTCAGATCCTGTGCTCCTCAAAAAAAAAAGAAAAGAAAAGAAAAAAAAAAGAAATAGGTTTTCATCTGAAAAAAAAAATAATAGTAATAATAATCAAGATTTGAAATCCAGACTTCCAGAGTCTTTTTCTCCGTAAGGATGGTTAGCATCTCTCAACCTTTTTTATACTAATATACTGTGTTATATTGGTAGGATATTTATTAATTCAATATCTTGCCTTTATTATATTTATAAAGAACAAGAAGCAATCAGTGGAAACTAAACAAGGAGAGAAGCAACCTAGAACTAAAGGAGAAATTTCCTGACAGAACAATTAATAAGTGGAACAATTTGCCTGCAGAAGTTGTGAATGTTCTAACACTGGAAATATTTAAGAAAATGTTGGATAACCATTTGTCTGAAATGGTGTAGGGTTTCCTGCCCGGGCAGGGGGTTGGATTAGAAGACCTCCAAGGTCCCTTCCAACTCTGCTGTTGTTGTTGTTGTTATTATTGTTGTTATTATTACAAGGCAATGAACGTATCTAATGCCCAGGGGTGGTATTTAGCTGGTTTGAACCAGTTTGCATGAACCAGTAGCGGAAATTGCGCCCCGCCCTTGCCCCCCACCACCCCGGCTCTGTGCCATCCTATTTAGGCACGTTTTTGAGGCCGGGCACATGCCCAGAAGGTGCACGCACCACCAAAGCACATGCGTAGAAGGCTGGGCACATGCGCACGCACTCACATTTGCAAACCGGTACGGAAAGTAAGTGAATACCACGCCTACTAATGCCCCTTCCTTCTCCTATTTTCCCCACCACAACAACCCTCTGAGATGGTTGAGAGAAAGTGACTGACCCAAGGTCACCCAGCCATACTGGACATCCTCATTAGTGTCCTGGCTGGCTAACCAAATACTGTATTTATTGATGATGGTAGAATATTTTGATGATGCCGGGCAATTCCCGATGCCATTTATTACCATCCTGCTTCCCAAAATATGGATCCCTCGCTGGTCACATGGGCACGGTTTTCCAATTATTTTCCAGACAAAGGTACAATCCCCAAACTAATTCCAGAGTAGTTCTCCTATTGATAATTAGGAATCTGATAGCATCTTTTCTGACTAATAAATGGTATTACAGGTAGTCCTCGGCTGACAAGCACCATTGAGCCCAACATTTCTGTTGCTAAGCAAGACTGTTAAGTGAGTTTTGCCCTATTTTATGACCTTTCTTGCCACGGTTGTTAAGGGAATCACTGCAGTTGTTCAGTTAGCAACATGGTTGTTAAGTGAATCTGATCTCCCCATTGCCAGAAGGTTGCAAAAAGGGATCATATGACTCTGAGACACTCAACCTTCATGAATACATGCCAGTTGCCAAGCATATGCATTTTGATCATGTGAACAACAGGGATGCTACAATGGTCGTAAGAATGAAAAACAGTCATGCCACTTTTTCCACTGCTGTTGTAACTTTGAATGGTCACTAAACAAAAGGTTGAACGTCAAGGGCTATCTGTAATTTTGTGACTGTAATTGTATGCTTTTTAATAAAATATAATAGTTGGAAAAGGTGCTAACAGACTCCTCCTATCATCTAAACCAGTATTTCCCAGCTTTGACCAATTGAAATTTGTGGACTTCAAAGATGTGCTGGTTGGGGAATTCTGGGAATTGAAGTCCACACATCTTCAAGCAGCCAAGGCTGAGAAACGCTGGTATATAAATCCCTTTTCCTTCTTGGCCAGATGATGTCTGATCACTGGGATGTTTGCAATTGAAAGCAATTTTAAAATATCCTCATATACTGCATTAATACCAACAATACCTTTGTTCCATGAGCAATGAAATTATTTAAGGAAAGGAAATGTTACTTCAGAAATAGCAGTGGATTTGAATGGGCAGGCCTAACCCTAACCCAACATTCTCTTTTGCTAGAGATCTTCAAATAAGCTGGATGGTCATCTATCAAAGATCCTCTAGTACAGGGGTCTGCAAACTTGGCTCTTTTAAGACTTGTGGACTTCAACTCCCAGAAGTCCTCAGTCAACAAAGCTGGCTGAGGAACTCTGGGAGTTGAAGTCCACAAGTCTTAAAAGAGCCAAGTTTGCAGATCCCTGCTCTAGTACAGTGTTGCTGGCTGGGGAATTCTGGGAGTTGAAGTCCAGTCATCTTAAAGTCCATCAAGGTTGAGAAACACTGCTCTAGGGAATCCTGAACCGAGCAGGGAGAGTGGATTGGGCGACCTATTGGACTCTTTTCAACTCAGTGAGTCTAAGTAAGGAAAGACCTTCCTTGTTTTTGTTCTTTGGAGCAGATACACCCTGCAGACCAGTGGTGGTATTCAGACGGTTCGTAGCAGTTTGTGTGAACCGGTAGCGGAGATTGCAGGTGGGCCCACTACCCACCCGCCCACCTGCCCCGGCATAAAGGCGTCCTATTTAGCCACATTTTTGCACTGGGCACATGCGCAGAAGGTGTGAATGCAAGCGAAGTACATGCACAGAAGTCCAGGTGCATGCGCAGAAGGCACATGTGAGCATGCACGCACGTACGGGGCAAACCGGTGGTAGGAATATGTGAAACCCTGCTGCAGACACACATTACTGCTTACAATCAGTTCATAAATAAATGGCTTCTGGAGGTGAGGCTCTTTTCGTCCATTGACGTTTGATGCAAAGAGAGTAAACTCAGTCAAGAGCTTTTCAGATTAGCAATTTAGAGTGTCACCAAGCCATTAATGTGGTGATATAAAGCCTGTCTTCATTAGTGATATATCACCAGAGCAATAGCTAAAGGATACTAGAAATAGTGTAGAAGTGTTAATAATCAATTCTTAAAGCAAAGGAGGCAGGGCAGGTGGGGAGGGGGGAAAGAAATTTCAAGAGACTCTGCAGAAGCTGCTGCCTTTCCTTATATTTTAGCTTGAGATGAAATGCATTGTGATCTATTAGGAATCAATATAGGATAAATATGTGCAACTGGCTGCAGGTAGACTTTGACTTATGACCTGTATCGAGCCCAAAATTTCTGTTGTTAAATGAGAAATTTGTTAAGTGAGTTTTGTCCCATTTTATGACCTTTTTTGCCACCGTTAAGTGAATCACTGCAGTTGTTAAATTAGTCACATGTTTGTCAAGTGAATCTGGCTTCTCCGTTGACTTTGCTTGTCAGAAGGTCACAAAAGAGGATCACGTGATCCCGGGACATTGCCACCGTCTTAAGTCTGAGTCAGTTATCAACCATCTGAATTTTGATCACATGACCCATAGGAATGCTGCAATGGTTATAAAAGGGGAAAATAGTCATAAGTCATTTTTTCCAATGATGCAACTTTGAACGGTCACTAATTGAAATGTTGTAAGTCGAGGATTACCTGTATTTCAGGTTCTTTCCCTGACTTTTTCTTGGATAGAGAACACTTATAATTTCTTCCATCTTCCTTCACTTTTATTGTGTGGGAAATGAAAATATTTCCCACTTGAGCATTGGATTCTGGGCAAGATATAGGAATCAATTGTTTGAAGACATTGTCTGAATACATTTGGTGATCTCCCTGCTTTTGGAAGGCTGGGAGCGGCCTTTCTGGGATATTGCCAAAGAAAATTTTTGTTATCTATCTCAAATGAGTATATTGTATGCTTGTGTGGCACAGTAGTTTTTCAGGAATGAACTAAAAATCCATGAGTCAAATTACAGGTGAATCATTGGGTTTTTTGTTTTGTTGCTCTTGTTTTCATTGCTGTTGCTCTGGGTATAAAAGGCCATTTTAAATGGACATAAATGTTTGAGAAGAGAGAGAACAACAGATATATCAATCTGATAATTCTGATCCCAAAATGAATACTTATAATTCTTAGCCTTAACCACAAAATGGTTAAGATTGTTCAGCAGCTTTCCTGAAACTTACGTGCTTCTGTTAGCTTTGGAAAAGTTGGCAAGGATTCAGATAATGGCACTGGTAGCAGCTTTATTGTTTGGGAGTATAGATCTAAAGCAGGCCAATTTGTGTCTAACCCAAGCTGCATTTACAATTCTAGCTCATATATAAAATAAATTGTCTGGTGAAATGCTAGAGGATGTTTAAAGCCTTGTGGTTTGGATGCACATGCATTGCTACTGTTCCATAATTTCAGGTTGCCACACTGGTAAATTATAGCTATGTGTGGAACAATATTCCCAGCATATAGTAGGTTTACCAGATATATTTGTACTTGTTACGATTTTAGATTATTTCAAACAGAATGCAAAGAGTTGGCTGGTATCCAGTTCTGGAATTAGATCCATTCTCTAGAAATATTCCAGAACGTACTGAAGATGCTGTTTATGCAACATGATTTTCTTTCTTTACTGTTCAGAAGCAATAATTCATAATTTCATAGTAAGTGGGTACCAGCCTGCAGTTGCACAGCACTGATTAGGGAAATGTACAAAGTTTGAACAGAATGCTTTTCAAGCATGTTGGTATGAATGGATGGAAACTAATCAAAGAGAGAAGCAATCTAAAACTAAGGAAAAATTTCCTGACAGAAAAAATAATCAGTGGAATGGCTTGCCTCCAGAAGTTTCTCATTCAAGAAACTTCATCAGTTGTGATGGGGAAGAACAAGGGTGACCAGGAACTGAGGCAAGACAGAGTTTTGGTGAACTCAAAAGCCTTTATTGGCTTCAACAGGCTAATAGTGCTGACAGGCAACTCCAACCGGCAACAACACATTCTCCGTCTGACAGCTCTTTATATATCAGCTGTCAGATGCTTTAGCCAATGGTGGGGTTTTATTTTCCCGCCGAGCGAATTCCTAGTTTAGCCAATAGGGAAGCGTCCGTGTCACCGTGGCATGAGTCCGAGGACGCAACACCCCTCCACTCCTGGATGGTGCATGCATAGTCTTGTAAGTATGTGGGGCACCGGCAGCTCTGCCCTGATCGACGCAATCCAGGAGCGACTGTCGTGTCCCACTCCTCCACTGACGGCCGGGTCAGGGAAATCCGAATCAGGCGTGCCTCTGCAGCTCTGCCAAAGTCCTAGCAAAGTCCTCAGGGCAGGCAGGAGACCAGAAAGTGACTTCAGCAAGATATGTTTAGACTTTGCCTGACTCAGAGAATGCCAGAAAGCAGGTCCTTTATATAGGCCATGGGGTGTGGCTCCATGACTCAGCACTTATCCAGGCCTGCCCCTCCCTTCCTTCTGTTGCCTCCGTCTATCAAGTCTTCTGACGCGAGGGTCACTCCAGTCTGCAGCTGTTGGCAATTGACCTCCCTCAGGCTCACATGCTGTGGAGGAGGGGGAGGGGTCTAGTTGCTCCGTTTGCCTGGGCATGGAGCCAGAGCTGGGGGCTGGAGATACTTCCTCCTCTTCAGCCTGTCTGGGCATGGAGCCAGGGCTGGGGCCGGGAGGCATACTAGGACATTCCTCCGTGTTCGGAAGCAGATAAGAAGGCCCCGGCTGTGGTGAGATCGGACGAGACACAACAGCGGCTTCTGTCGAAGGAGGAGGTTGCTGCTTAGACTGTGGAACTCCCAGAAACTGTTCTGGACCTTTGGTTGGAAACTTTACTGCCACAGAAAGGCCTGTTTCCACAGGTGGGTCTAGCAACGGAACGGTTCCTATGGATGGAGTGTATAGATCATCAGTGGCTTCGGTGTGAGGTACCAGCTGTACGCTGATGACACCCAGCTGTACTTTTCCACACCGGGCCACCCCAATGAAGCCATTGAAGTGCTGTCCCGGTGTCTGGAGGCCGTACGGGTCTGGATGGGGAGGAACAGGCTCAAGCTCAATCCCTCCAAGACGGAGTGGCTGTGGATGCCGGCATCCCGGTACAGTCAGCTGAGTCCGCGGCTGACTGTCGGGAGCGAGTCATTGGCCCCGATGGAGAGGGTGCGCAATTTGGGCGTTCTCCTGGATGAACGGCTGTCTTTTGAAGACCATTTGACGGCCGTCTCCAGGAGAGCTTTCCACCAGGTTCGCCTGGTGCGCCAATTGCGCCCCTTTCTAGACCGGGATGCCTTGTGCACAGTCACTCACGCCCTTGTGACGTCTCGTCTGGACTACTGCAATGCTCTCTACATGGGGCTCCCCTTGAGGGGCATCCGGAGGCTACAGTTAGTCCAGAATGCAGCTGCGCGGGTGATTGAGGGAGCCCCTCGTGGCTCCCGAGTGACACCTATCCTGCGTCGGCTGCACTGGCTACCTGTGGCCTTCCGGGTGCGCTTCAAGGTGTTGGTGAATGTCTTTAAAGCGCTCCATGGCATAGGGCCGGGATATTTACGGGACCGCCTGCTGCTACCGAATACCTCTCACCGACCCGTGCGCTCTCACAGAGAGGGGCTCCTCAGGGTGCCGTCGGCGCGACAGTGTCGTCTGGCGACGCCCAGGGGAAGGGCCTTCTCTGTGGGGGCTCCCGCCTCTGGAACGAACTCCCCTGGACTTCGTCAACTTCCGGACCTCCAACCTTTCGCATGAGCTTAAAACCTACTTATTCATCTGCGCTGGACTGGGTTAGTGTTTTAATGGGTTTTAATGGGTTTTTAGCTCCAAATTTTAATCCTGGCCAATTTTAATAAGTTTTTTAATTGTATTTTAATTTGTATTTATTGTATTGTATTTTTACCTGGCTGTGAACCGCCCTGAGTCCTTCGGGAGAAGGGCGGTATACAAATTTAAATAATAAATAAATAAATAATAATAAATAGGGACAGACTGTTGGAGGAGGCTTTTGTGGTAGTTAGTGCCGGCTCACTCCAGTCTGTTCAGGGAATGGCGAGGGGTCGCCCTCTTAGTTGATTGATATGACACTGCCGGGTCCTTTCATCATCCAGCTCGACCCTGTAAGAACAGGGCCCGGTTACTTGGGTTATATGTCCAGGTAGCCACTGTGGGTCAACCCCGTAGTTTTGAGCATATACTCTGTCTCCTTCTTTAAATGTCCTGATTCGGCTGGTTGAATCCAGGGATGTGTTGGGCGAGTAGCTAGGGTGCAGCCGATCTAATTCAGTTTGGAGTTGTTGGCCCATCAGCAGCTTGGCTGGGCTTCGGTTGCTGGACGGGCATGGATTCGTGTGTTGTGCTAGGAGGTATTTAGAAATCTTTTCTTGCCAGTTCCCTGGTCCCAATCTTGCCAAAGCCTCTTTGGCTGACCTGACAGCTCATTTTGCCATACCATTACTGGCTGGGTGGAACGGGGTGACCTGGGCATGGCAAATTCCATGCCCAGCAAGAAATACCTGGAAAGGTGCTGATGTCAGTTGTGGCCCATTATCAAAGACTAAAATGTCTGGTAAGCAGTGGGTGGCAAACAATCTCTGTAAAATCTTGATTGTGGCTTTAGAAGTGGTTGGTGCCATGAGCACCAATTCTACCCATTTAGAATAGGCGTCAACCACTACCGTGAAAGTTTGCCCATGCCAGGGTCCAGCGAAATCCAAATGGATCCAAGACCATGGAGCCTTAGGGGTTTCCCATTCCCTGGTTGGGGCTGCTGGTAAAACTGGATGGGACTGTTGGCATCTCTGGCACCCTGTGACTCATTCTGAGGTTGTGTGGTCTATTCTTGGCCACCAGACATAACTCTGCCCTAAGGCCTTCATCCTGACAATGCCAGGATGACTCTCATGCAGGCTTTTCATATTAGGGGTCTGTAGTTTTGGCAGGACCACTACCCGGTTTCCCCACAATAGGCAACCATGCTGTATAGACAACTCGTGCTGCCTAGTCCTGTAAGGCAGGAACTCAGTGGGCACCTATCCCAGTGGCCACCCCCTTTTCAAGTAGTCCAGGACTTGTGCTAGTATGTAGTCCTTAGCAGAATATGTTGCAATATCAGCTGCCATTATGGGGACCTGCAGATCCTTGATTAGGAGGACTGAAGGAGCAGGAGCCAGGTCTAGGATAGTAATGGGAAGTGGGCAGCAGCTGAGAACATCAGCATTGGTCAGAAGTTTGCCGGGGTGATAGGTTAGATGGTAATTGTACACCGCCAGGAATACTGTCCATCTTGACATGCGAGGGGACAGAATTTGAGGGGTTTGGCAGTCGCCTGCTAAAAGTCTAAGAGGGGCTTGTGCTTGTCAAAAAAACATCTGTAGACCTAATCATGGAAGCACTTGATAGCAGCTACAGCTGCCAGGGCCTCTTTATCTATCTGACTATAATTTCTTTTTGTAGAGGATAGGGTTCTGGAATAATAAGCAATAGGCGCTTCAGTCCCATTGGGTAGCTTATGGCTCAGGACTGCTCCGATTCTGTATGGTGAGGCATCGGAGGCCAGGGTGAGGGGCAGGCTGTTGCTCTATTGAACAAGAACTGCATTAGAGGTTAGCACATTCTTTACAGCTGAAAAAGCATTGGCTTCTTTTTTACCCCAGGTCCATGGTGTCTGTTTATCCAAAAGCCTATGAAGTGGTTCAGCGAGAGAGGCTTTGTGAGGTAAAAAGACATTATAAAAATTTAATAGCCCTAAGAAGGCTGGCAGTTCAATTTTGCTAGTGGAGGTTGGCACCCTTTTTATTGCTTCTACTTTGGTAGATGTGGGGTCAATGCCAGTGGCATCTATGAGATAACCCAAAAATTCCACTTTGGGTATGCCTATTCTGAATTTAGGATTTTTTAGTTTGAGGCCAGATAGTTTGAAGCAGGTTAGTATAGTTCTTAATCTTTTGATGAGTTCTGTCTGGCTAGTGGCAGAGATGAGAGCATCATCAAAATAGGGAACGATGCTGGACAACCCATGCAGGAGACGTTCCATTAGATTTTGAAACAGGCCAGGGGCTATGCTAACTTCAAATTGGAGGCACCAGCATTTAAAAGCTCCCCGGTGGGTAACGATCATTTGTGCCTCTGCCGTGGTTTCATCCACCAGGAGCTGCTGGCATGCCTGTGCCATGTCTAATTTAGCAAAGATAGTGCCATGTCCCAGGGAGTGAAGTAGGTGTTGGACTACAGGTACTGGGTAAGGGTTGGACTGCAAAGCTCGGTTAAGGGTACATTTAGAGTCCACACAGATGCAGACCGACCCATCTGGCTTGATGGGAATTGTTAAGTTCGGGAAGTAACGAGGCTGGAGACCAGGATAGTGACAACAGCTCTTTAATAGATGGTGAACCCAGCAACAGGCTGGGGGGAAAACCTCTCCTTTTATACAGTTCTACTGGCGGCTTCGTCCAATCAGCAACGTGCTGATTTCCCGCCCAAATATTTAAAGGTACATACATGAATACATAACACTCCTCCCCTCCCAGAAAACACTTTGCCTCTATTTACATTTTATTTACATGTTATTTTTCGACGTAGTCACGCAAATAACCTGGGCGTCTCCTAATCCTTTCAGACCTGCGCGGTTCAGTCCTGGGTGGTGTTTTGAGCTGTTCGGAGGGTCTGTTTTCTCCTCCCAGCTCTTTCTCTAGGCCATCGGGCCCCGGATTATTTGCAGACTCTTTTTCTTGGCCATCCGGCCATGGATTACTTTGTAATTTTCCTGTCGTTTCCTCGAACCTGATGGTGTCGCTGGACCTCTGGGACCTCAGCTAAGTCTTGCGCCTCCCCCGGGTCATGGTCAGCTGTGGGTTCAAATAAGGAGTGGTCATGATTTGTTTCATGTGGCTCGGTTTGTTCAGTTATCCGTCTCCTTATCTGATCTATGTGGCGCCTCCATACTCGGTTGTCCTGTAATTCAACCAAGTATGACTTTGGACCGGTTGCCTTTATGATTTGCCCTGCGGGCCAACTTGGGCCGTCCCCATAGTTGCGGGCCCACACTGTCGCCTATGCCCAATTCCTTGTTTTGTCTATTTCCTTGTAACCCTCTGGTGTGTAATGGGGATTCAAACGGTCAAGTGGGCACCGGAGTTTCCGTCCCATCAACAATTCGGCTGGGCTTCTGCCGGTAGCAGTGCTTGGGGTTCTGTGCTGAACAGCCAGAAAGAAATCTATCTTTGTTTGCCAGTCACCTGGCTTGAGCCTGGACAATGCCTCCTTAGCGCTCCGGACGGAACGCTCTGCAAGGCCATTCGACGCAGGGTGGAAAGGCGCAGAGAGGGCATGTCGGATGCCCTCCTCTGCCAAATATTCTTCGAACTGGGCTGCCGTGAATTGCGGGCCGTTGTCGGACACCAGAGTGTCAGGCAACCCGTGGGTTGCGAATAGGTGGCGGAGGGCTGCGATTACTGCCTCGGCCGTAGTGGATTTCATGAGTATGATCTCCAACCATTTAGAGAATGCGTCGACAACCACTAGGAAAGTTTGGCCATGGAAAGGGCCAGCAAAATCAATGTGGATTCTTGACCAGGGGCCTTGGGGTTTTTCCCATTCCCTGACTGGGGCCGTTGGGGGTAGCGGTCTGGACTCTTGGCAAGCCTGGCACTTTCCTACCCTCTCAGCAATCTCTGAGTCCATGAGTGGCCACCACACATAGCTTCTTGCCAGCCCCTTCATCCTTACGATCCCTGGGTGACCCTCGTGGAGAAGGTCCAGTACCTTTCCCCTTAATTTATCAGGAACTACCACACGATCGCCCCATAACAGGCACCCCCCTTGAGCTGAGAGCTCATCACGTTTCTTAACAAATTCCTTAAACCGTTCGCCCGGCGCAGCGGGCCACCCTCTTTGTACCCAACCGAGTACAGTCCTCAACATAATGTCCCGGTATGATGCCCGAGCCACTTCCTTAGATGTGACTGGGCCAGAGTCCAAAGAGTCAATAAGCAGGATGGGCGTCCCCGGAGTGGGGTCTTCGATCGCCCCTGGTAGTGGGCATCTGCTTAACGCGTCCGCATGCCCCACTTCTTTCCCTGGTCGATGCTGTAGCTTGTAGGAATAAGCGGCTAAGAAAATAGTCCATCGAGTCAATCGTGGCGAAAGTGCCACAGGCGTTGGGCGGTCGCCGGCTAGTATTCCCAACAGCGGTCTGTGGTCAGTCACAATTTCAAAATCCCGCCCAAAAACATATTCGTGGAATTTTTTTACCCCTGACACAATTGCTAGCGCTTCCTTATCTAATTGGCTATAGTTCCTCTCTGGGGAGGACATTGTTCTAGAGTAGAAGGCTATAGGGGCTTCTGTACCGTTTGGAAGTCTGTGGCTGAGTACAGCCCCCACCCCGTAAGGGGAGGCATCGCAAACCAGCACTAGGGGCAATGAGTTATGATATTGGATGAGTAGGCTATCGCTCGAGAGCAGGTTTTTCACTGCTTCGAAAGCCCTGTTCTCCGACTTTCCCCAAGACCAAACAGTATTTTTCCCTAAAAGCTTATGCAGCGGTTCAGCGACGGTCGCTTTGTTTTTTAAAAAAACCGCGTAAAAATTCACTAGCCCAAGGAATGCCTGTAGCTCTGCTTTGTTTGTGGGCGCTGGAGCCTTTCTGATTGCCTTGACCTTGCTCTCAGTGGGGTGAATCCCTTTCTTGTCTATACGGTAGCCCAAGAATTCGACGGACTCTACCCCTATCTGGCATTTGTTCACTTTAACCTTCAGTCCGGCTGACCGGAAAATGCCCAGAACTTTTCTTAACCGCTCCCCCAATTCCTCTACGTTTTCTGCTGATATTAAGACATCATCGAAGTAGGGAACTACCCCTGGGAGCCCTTGTAACAGTCGTTCCATTAAGTTTTGGAACAGTCCCGGTGCCACACTCACCCCAAATTGTAATCTTGTGCACTTGAATGCACCCCTGTGGGTTACAATCGTTTGGGCTTCAGCTGTGTTGGCGTCTACGGGCAGTTGTTGGTAGGCTTGGGCCAAGTCTAACTTTGCAAAGACTTGCCCTTGCCCCAAAGAGTGCAGTAGGTGTTGCACCACGGGAACGGGGTAAGCGCTTTTCTGTAAGGCTTTGTTTAGCGTCGCCTTGTAGTCAGCGCATATTCTAATGGACCCATCTGGTTTTATTGGGGTGACGATTGGCGTCTCCCACTTTGCGTGGTCGACTGGCACCAAAATCCCCTGATTTATGAGCTTATCCAGCTCCTTGTCAATTTTCGGTTTCAGGGCAAAAGGGACTCTCCTTGCCTTTAACCTAATGGGGGCAACCTGGGGGTCTAAGTTGAAGGAAATAGGGGTCCCCTTGTACTTGCCCAGGCAGTCCTTGAAGACATCTTGAACTCGGTCAAGAGAATGTCTTTCAGATTACAGTCACTTCTGTAGATGCCAGTCACTCCCATGCCCAGGGCACGAAACCAGTCTAGTCCCAACAGACTGGGCAGGGTCCCTTCGACGATCGTGATGGGCAGGGTCTTCTTGTGTGGTCCGTACTCGACTCGGACGGAGGTGGTCCCTCGAACAGGGATGCGATTCCCTTGGTAGTCGTGGACTCGTAGCCGTTGTGCTTGCAGGTGGCGCTTCGCGACTGACGGCAGTGACTTCGCCAAAGTGTCCCAGGACATGATGGTGATCGCTGATCCCGTGTCTACTTCGAGCCGGCACCGTACTCCTTCTATTTTGGGTTTGGTGAAGATCTTCTTCTCCACTCGGGTTGAGGCGCGGCCTATGACTACAGTCGTTTGGTTTGAATCCGCGCCTTTTTTGTTTGAGCCAATCGCGGGTCGCCTCGCCGATCCCGCGCTCTGATTGGCCGGTTTGAATTTTCGGCGGGAAGGTTGGGCCGCTCGACAAACTTGAGCTAGGTGCCCTTTCTTTCCGCACCGCCGACATGTTGCGTCCTTAAACTTGCAGCGTTGGCGCTGGTGTTGACCTCCGCAGCTTCCGCATTCATCTCGGTCCTCTTTGTCGCGTTTCTCGGTTCGGCAGACCCCTTCCTCATCGTCACCGTCGGATTCGGTCTGAATCTCCTCCTGGTGCACTGGAGTTGGCTTTGCGCTCGCCTTTGGTGGGAGAGGCTTTTGCAGTGTCTCCGCCGCTTGAGTGGACATTTCGTGTGCTCTGGCTTCGTCCAGAGCATTGGCTAGCGTTAGGTTGCTCTTTGCTAGCAGCCGTCGCCGCAAACGGATGTCTCTGACCCCTCGGATGAGTTGCTCGAGCAGCACCTCGTCTAGGTCTCGGTATCCGCAGTCCTTGGACGCTTTCCTTAGGGCGGCCATATAGTCACCGATGGATTCGCCCTCCATCTGTCTTCGCTCTCCAAATTCAAACCGCCGCACGTATTTGGACGGCGTTGGCGCGAAGTGGTTTTTTAGTAAGGTCTGCAGAGTTGGCCACGATACCGATTGTATCGGCGTTGGCTCTGCCAGGGCTTCCGCGATATCAATGACCTCCGGACCACAGTGGCTTAAGAAATAAGCCCTTTTGCGGTTATCTGGAACTCCTTGCAGTTCGTTGGCTTCTAGAAAGCTTTCGAAACGGGTCATATACGTTCCCCATTTCTCTCTAGCCGGGTCAAATGGTGCGGGCGGAGTGTAACTGGCCATCTCCGTTTTTCTGCCCTGTGTTTGCTGGGTTCGGGTCTATCGTGCTTCAGCTCGGTTCTGGTTCTCCTCAGCCTCGAGATCCCACCTTCGTCGCCAGTGTTAAGTTCGGGAAGTAACGAGGCTGGAGACCAGGATAGTGACAACAGCTTTAATAGATGGTGAACCCAGCAACAGGCTGGGGGGAAAACCTCTCCTTTTATACAGTTCTACTGGCGGCTTCGTCCAATCAGCAACGTGCTGATTTCCCGCCCAAATATTTAAAGGTACATACATGAATACATAACAGGAATAATGATGGGCGTTTCCCATCTAACATGGTCAGTGGGTTCTAGCATGCCCTGAGATATTAATTTATCTAGCTCCACATTCACTTTAGGATGGAGGGCAAAAGGTACCCACCTGAGTTTTAAATGAACTACGGCTATCTGGGGATCCAAATTCAAGGAGATAGGGGTGCCATTATATTTACCCAAGGTGTCATTGAGACATCTGCTAATTCTTTAGTCAGGGCATCATAGTCATCAGAAGTGGTGGAGTGGATGCCCATTATGCTGAGCCCTGGGATTTGAACCAGTCCAGCCCTGGGAAGGGTGCCATTCACCACAATTAGCGGAATGTGGCCAGTGAAATTATTATTTTCTACTAGGAATTGACCACATCCTATAATAGGGATGTAATTCCCTTGGTAATTCCGGAGTTTTAAACTGCAGGGACTCAGGCAATCCTTCAAAATGGTGGGCACCAGTCTTTTAAGGATGTGTTGTATCTGTGCCTGCTGAGCTGGGCCTCCTGCCAGAAAGTGACTTGGAAAGTGAGGGGGAAGGGCCGTCAGGATTTACCTCGGGAGCACCGGCTTCCCTGGCTCAGCTCCAGGAGCCAGAGGCAGGCCAGGTGGAAGAGATAACGAGGCCTACATCCTCTGACTCTGGCTTCTTGTTCAAAGAGAATATTTCTGCTTTCTAACATATATATAATTTCCAGGGATGAAATGTACATTTTTTTACTACCAGTTCTGTGGGTGTGGCTTGGTGGGGGAGTAATGTGACTGGGTGGGTGTGGCCAACTTTTTTTTTTTACTTTTAAAAGCATTTTTTCTACAAGCTTTTCGGCTGAAGAGGCTGCAAAAAAAAGCTTTGAAAGGGTTCTGGCGATCAGGCAACTCATCTGGTATCGTCAGAATTCTTTCAAAGCATTTTTTCTACAAGCTCTTCGGCTGAAGAGGCTGTAAAAATGCTTTGAAAGGGTTCTGACAGGGGCGTGGCCATGACCGTGGTGGGGTAAGGACCTTTCCTTCACTTCACAGGGCTTAATAATGAAGATTTATGAGGATTAATGCTGTTTGGAATGCACCGTTATGGATGAAAGTTAATAAATCATGAAGTGGAAGTGTTAATAGCCCAGCAGACTGAATTTAAAACTGGTAGGTCATCTGAAACTGCTTGAATTAAGGAGTTTTTACTGCGTGGGATGACCGAACTGGCAGACACAAGGAGTTTGGAATAAATTGCTGTCTTTTGCTTTCCTTATTATAATTATCGTGTTCTGTGTTAAATGCTGAGGCTAAGGAATATCAAAGACTGAATTTGTTAATGAGAAGAATTTTAATTGAAGAGATCGATCTTTTGTGCTGGACTGACTGGCTGATTGGCTGAAGAAGATTTTATTAGGTGGATAATTTTTTTATTATTTTTCTTTTGAGAGGAAATTAATAGCTTGTTTATATTACAGAAAACAAAAAAAGGACTTTGTTTTGAAGTTCAAGCTGGTTTTTTTTTTTCTCTGCCGACGTGGAGAAAAATGGCGCTGATTAAGCTGTGAGGTAATTGTGTTTCTTTGTGGAGTGAATATGACTCATAAGTTACTGATAAGCTACTAACGAGTGCAAATAAGCCGTTCGCTTCAATTAAAGATTGTCGTCCCTTGATCTTCATTAAGACCCTCTGTAAAATTGGTTTGACTGCTGTCCTTTGATCTTCACTAAGACTCTTTGAAAAATTGGAATCCCAGTTTGAGAAATTTTTGGTTTTGTTTTTTTTTCAAAATGACTCAACAACTTTCAGAAACGCAGCAAATTGCTGCAGCTTTAAATAAAATTGGGGAAAAAATAGCAGCACTATCAGAGCGTATAGATAATTTGACATTTAAACTGACATCCGAAGTGCAAAATTTAAAGCAAGATATGGATGATAACTTTGCTAAACAAAAAGAGGAAATGACAATGATTAAAGATGAAATGGAGCAGCTGCATGTGCATGAGGCAAAAGTAGATCGGCAAATTGGCAAAATATTTTATAAAAATGAGCAGCAAGATAAGAGAATTTGTCTTTTGGAGGAAGAGATGAGGAAATATAATTTTGTTATCAGAGGAATCTCGAAAGAAAGGGAAGATAAATTGAAACAGCGGGTTTTGAAATGGATTAATGATTTGGATTTACGTTCACAATAGCAGACCTGGCAAGCGTTTTTAGAATTGGATATAGAAGGCAAAATGGTTCTAACAGGAATGTGCTTGTCAGGTTCGCAAATCTTGGTGATAAGTTGGAAGTTATGGCCAAGTTAAGAGAGTTGGGAGATGCTTTGAAGTTTGAAGGGAAGACTATTCAAGTCTTCCCGGATATATCAAGAGAAGAAAGGGCATGGAGATTTTTTTTAAAACCAATTACAAAAGTTTTGAGAGATAATGGAATTAAATACAATTGGAGGCCACCACAACAATTGAAATTTTTTTATAAAGGAAGGATGCATACAATCACCCCAGATATAGATGCATTATTATATTTACGGGAGCTTGGACTGATTGAGATGGAGGATTTAATGGAGATAAAAGATCAAATGCTTCAGATGGGTGGAACATACGTGGAAACATCAATCTCAGAAGAAGAAAAAGGGGCTATTGGAGGCAAGACTCAAAGGGTTAAAGAGGAAAGAAATATCACCTGTGTTGGTTGAACAGAAGAAGAGTCGTGAGGATACAGTAGGAGAAGAAGCAGATAAGAGTCTTGGAAAATATGAAGCTGAATGCGGTCATCGCTATCTTTTTTGAGTGATGAATTTAAATAGACAGCCCGAAAGAAGTGCCCGGCATTGGCACGTCCCTCTCCCCATTCTCTTTATAGAGGCGAAACCGATGAGGATGTGGGGAAGAAGATTGTTTGTACTTTATTGTTTTGTTTTGTTTTGTTTTTTTTGTTTTCTTATTGTTGTTTATATGGTAGTTTAATGTCGGGTGGTGGGGGCACAGAAAGGAAGATGCGGGATAGGATTAAAAATTTATATTTTAAATGGGAGTTATAAAAATAATGTCATGGAATGTGAAGGGTACAGGAATCAGATTAAAAGAAGAAGATTGGAGCTTAAGATTAAAAGGATTTACCAGACATTTTATTTTTACAAGAAACCCATCAGAAATCTGAAGATTCAAATAGAATGTATATAAAAGGTATGCAAATATATGAAAAGCATTTGGAACTTCAAAAGCTAGAGGAGTTGCAACACTGATATCAGATAGGGTGTACTTTGAAAAACATAAGGTAATTTTGGATGAAGATGGAAGATATGTAATAATTGTTGGAAATCTTAATGAGGAAAAAGTGACACTTGTTAATTTATATTTACCGAATGAAAAACAAAGAGAATTTCTTGAAAAATAACAAAAATTTTGGAGAATGAAAGTGTAGGGAAAGTAATTGTGGCTGGGGATTTTAATTTAATCAGAGATAAAATAGACAGTACTAATCCCACCCGCTGTGGAGGAGCAAATAAACTGGGGATTTTAAATATGTGGATGCTTCGAAACGGCGTGGTTGATGTGTGGAGAGAGGTTAAAGGAATTGAGAGAGTATACACTTTTTTTTCTAAGATATATAATACATATTCTAGAATTGATTATATTTTTCTTTCTAAAGATTTGTTGAATAATGTGGATAAGGTAGATGTGGGAATTTTAAAGATTCTGATCATGCAGTAGTTATGGTGGACTTTGATTTTGACTTAGAGAAAACTAGAAGCTATTGGAGATATGACGAGAAATTGTATAAAATGAAAAGGATAAAAAATGGATACTTAAAAAATGGGAGGAAAGTTGGAGATAAAATGATAACGGGGAGGTTAAATTTGAAATTGTTTGGGATGCGATGAAAGCGGTGTTTAGAGGGGAGAGTATTAAATTATCAAGTAGGAAATATAAAAATTATAAAATTAAAATGGAAAGAGATAAAAATAAGATTAAAGAATTGGAAAATCAATTTTGCTTACTAAAGAAAAAAATTCTTCAGGAGCTTAATATGTTAAGAAATAAAATGATAGAAGAAGATACAGAGTTAGTAAAAAGAAATTTGAGATTTTTAAATAGGAATTTTTTTGAATTTAGTAATAGAAATTCTAAATTATTGGCAAAGATGGCGAAAGATAAAAGAGAGAAGAGAGAAATTGGAGTTTTGATAGATGATAGAGGTATAAGATGTTATAAAAAATTAGAGAAATGTGAAGTGGTTAGAAACTTTTTTCAGAATCTATATTCAAAGAAATCAATTAATCGGGGAAAATTGCAGAGTTATTTAGAAAAGTATGTGGTGAAAATTGATCAAACATATAAGGAATTGATGGAAGAAGATATAACACAAGATGAGATTAATGGAATAATACAAAAATTAAAATTAGGGAAAGCTCCAGGTGAGGATGGATTACCTGTTGAGTTTTATAAAGAATTTAAAGAATTAATAATACCAAGACTGCAAAAATTATTCAATGGAATATTACATGGTGGGGAAGTACCTTCGTCATGGAATAGAACGGTGATATCCTAATTCCTAAACCAGATAAAGATTTAGAAAGGATTGAGTCCTATCGGCCCATTTCTTTAATTAATCAGGATGCAAAGATATTTACTGCTATTATAAGTAATAGATTAAATAGATTTATAGATAGATATATAAGTTATAATCAAGTAGGCTTTGTGAAGGGTAGATACATGAGTGATATTGTTAGAAGAGTATTAAATATTATAGATGTAGCTGAATATAATGGTGATAAAATTGGTATAGTATCATTGGATATTTTTAAAGCTTTTGATTCTGTACAATGGGAAACAATTAAAGTAATTGTGGAGGCTTTAGGCTTTGGTAATAAGTTTATACATGTTATTTCAAAATTGTACCAAAAGAGCAGTGCAAGAGTGAAGGTGAATGGAATATTAACTGAAGAGATAAAATTAGAAGCTGGTACGAGACAAGGATGTCCCTGTCCCCAACATTATTTTTATTGGCTATGGAAATATTGACAAAATGATAGAAAAGATGAAGAATTAGAAGGATATAAGGGTATAAGATAAATTTGTATGGATGATACTTTAATTATTTTGAAAATGTAGAAAGATTTGAAAAGATATATAAGCATTTGATAGAATTTGAAGAAATGACAGGATTGAAAGTAAATTGGTCAAAGTCAGAATTATTGATGGATAGTAATGGTAATGAGTCTGAGAATATGCAAGAGCAATTTGGGATAAGGATTAAAACACATTGAAATATTTGGGTATAGTGCTTTCACTTAAGGTTAAAGAATTGAAAAAACTTAATTATGATGTGGTGATTAACGAAATTGAGAAGAAGATAGATAAATATAAAATTTTAAAGTTGTCTTGGTTTGGTAGAATTGCAATGTGTAAGATGATGTTGCTGCCCAAGTTCAACTTTTTATTCGAGATGCTACCACTAAATCTGACAGAGAAAGATATTGAAGGATATCAGAAAAAACTGGATAAATTTTGCAATGGTAGCAAAAGACCCAGATTAGTGAAGAAAATGTGGTATCAAAATCAAAAGGAAGGTGGATTAGGAATCCCCAAATTATTTAATTATTACTGTGCGTATGGTATCCGGATAGTGGTAAAAATACTTAAAGGTGAAGATAATTATTGGAGAGATTTAGAGTTAAGGGATATAGAGAAATTTGGATCAAGGTGGTTTTAGATAAAGCAAATTTAAAATGTGTAAGTAGAAGTTATTGGTTAAAGGGATTAAGTAAAAATGTGGAACAAATTTGTTAAAATTTTAATTCGGATATAATCTTTTGGGGAGACAACTGAATTTGGCGATTAAAAATAATATAAAACGTAATGAAGTGATTAAAGAGGAAAATATAGAAATTATTAAAGATTGGATAAAAGTTATGGGAAATGAAAGGAGGAATAAAGAAATTATTGAAAAATTAGGGTTAAGTTGGTTTGAAAAATACAGATAGAAAATGGACAAAAAACTAAAGGAAAATTATTCGATAAATAGATGTGAAACTGAATTTGAATATTTAGTATCTCGGATTATGAAAGATGAAATTGGGCTAAAGGGACTCGTTAGTAGGGTTTATAAGATTATAAATTCTGATGAAAAATTACAAAGAGTGATGAGGACAAATTGGGAAAAAGATCTTAATATTGAAATACCAGAATCAGATTGGAATGTGAATTGGAAGAGTAGAATTATGAGAACTTTATCTATAAGGATTAAAGAGCACAATTATAAAGTTGTTTGGAAATGGTATTTGACTCCAGTAAGATTGTCACAAATGGATAAAAACTAGTAAAAATGTTGGAGATGTGAGATGGAATTGGGGACTTATGAACATATGTGGTATAATTGTGATAAGGTTAAAAGTTTTGGCAACAATTGGAGAAAATGATATTTGAAATGATGGGGAAAGTAATAACATTGAGAGTGGAAACTATATTATTGTTGGTAATTAAGGAAATAGAATTAACAAAATATGAAAAGAATTGATTAGAATTATGATTATAATAGGTAGAATTATAATAGCTAGATATTGGAAACTGGATGTGATTTTTAGAATAGAAGAGTGGAATTCTGAAATGTGGAAATTAGCTTTAAATGATAAAATGACATGTGATATTAAAATTAGAAGTGGTGTGTATAAAGAAGATATTTTCTGGAAGACTTGGAAACCATTTGTGGACTTTGCGCTTGGAACATTGGACGCTTCAGTACCTGTACCTCGAGAACGTGGATTTTGGCAATCATGAGGATATATCCGAAGACCCAAATCTTCCTTTTATGTATAGCACAAGGGTGTAATAATGTATTTTCTTTTTGTTTGTTTGTTGCAAAAAAAAAATAATAAAAAAAAAAAAAAAAAAAAGAAAGGGTTCTGACAATCCCAGCTGAGGCGCGTGACCATCAGAGGCTTTTTTTAAAACTTTTAAAGCATTTTTTCAGCTGAAGAAAAAATGCTTTTAAAAGTAAAAAAACCTCTGAAGATCACATGGCTCAGCTGGGCATGTGGTAGAGGGGAAGTGGGGGGAGGGATTTTTGCTACCGGTTCTCCGAACCTCCCGCCGTCATCATTACCAGATTGGGCAATCCGGTCCAAACCGGATGCATTTCACCTCTGATAATTTCTTTGAACAAGGCACATTTTAATTTTTGAGATGTATTTATATATTTAAATTAGTCACTGTTTAGGAATAGGAAGATCATGACCGATTATCTTCAATTAGGTATTCTTCTCATTGTTTGGAAATTGTCAGAGGTTGTGTTGCTATGTCCCATAGCACAACATTGAAACAGAATGTTATTCCCAAGACTAAAAAAGAAATTTATATTATTTCTTTTCTAAAAGGATTTTTTCCCCCTTCAGATGTATATGTGTGAGTGAATGTTTGTTTTTAAAAGCAGAACAGTTGAAACTGCTGATTAGATCTTAGAAATCAAAGTTTGGGAGCAAAAAGGCTTAAAGTTAAACAGAAAAAGGCTAGAAGAAATTTCAGGAAAAGAAGAGACAGGGACTATATCCCCTCTCATTAGGTCTGATGTTGTAATAGCTTTCCATCAGTTCCAGGTTCTCTTGTCTTCTCCATGGTTTGTTCCAGTAGCCCACTTATCGTTAGATTGATCGGGTTCCCCTACATCTGACACAGACCTTGTTAATCTAGGCCAGTGATGGCTAACCTTTTTGTCATTGTGTGCCAAAAGCCCTCCATGCTCCCCTCACCCCCACGCATGTGCACGCCCCCACACAACCCATGATCCACGCATGTGCATATGATCCCCTGGGCTGCCCCCACCCCCATGCATGCATATGCAACCCCCCACGCTCTCCATCCCATGTGCGCATAACCCTCGTGCATGCGTGTATGACCCCCCCCGGCCCCTTGTACATGCACAGACATCTCCCGCATGTGCCCCAGCTCCCACGCATGCATGGCAGAGATCTGAACACATGCGCGGTGGAACTGAGCTGGGGCAACGGCTCACATGCCCACAGAGAGGGCTCTGCGTGTCATCTGTGGCACGCATGTCATAGGTTCGCCATCAAGGATCTAGGCAACATTTGAATTAGCATGATTCTCTTAGTTCATGTCATTCTCATATTTGAGGCAGGCAGTTAAGTATTGAGGGGTCTTTACCTTAAGAACTCTACTAGTAAAATAGGAACCAGCTGGAATTTGAACTCCCACGTCCCATGTAAAATGCAGAAATCTAAGCACTATGCTATTGAGCTGTGCTGCTGCTACTATGACTACTACTACAAATGCATACACACACACACACATGCTTGATGGTGGCTTAAGAAATGAAGATTGGGTTTCACCAAAGGAGTAAATACTAAGAGACGAAGGAAAAACCAAGAGAGAGAAAATATAAACAACAGAGAGACATGGTCAGGAATTAAGGAGAGGAGGATTCATACTGTATATTCATGCAAAAAGGGAGAACAGGCAACTATCTGGCTGCAAGTCAAACAGAAGAGTAATTTACTTATTAAAGATTTTATTCCCATGCTCTCAAGGCCTTTCTTTTCTTTTCTTTTTACATTTCTAAAATATGTCAAGCTCTAAACTCCTCAAGGCAAATCAAAACACAGCTTATGACACAGGCATGCTTTGTATAGACTACATGAGTATATACATTGTGCAGGCATCTCTATTTACAGAAGCCTTTTGCAATTATGGATTGTATTCTGTCAGCAATTCTGCCATAAACATCATCTCTGGGATTTGTTCTACAGCCACAGGATTAGAAAGCCCAACTAAAATTTCCAGGGAGGGATTTGATGTGCTTAGTTAAAACTCACTCTCTCTTTTCCAGTCTGCTCCTTCCCTTTCTTTCTTTCTTTCTTTCTTTCTTTCTTTCTTTCTTTCTTTCTTCCTTCCTTCTTTTTCTTTCTTTCTCTTTCCTTCCCTCCTTTTTTTCTCTCTCTCTCTCTTTCTTTCTCTCTCTCTCTCTTTTTCTTTCTTTCTCTTTCTTTCCTTCCTTTTTTCTATCTCTTTCTCTCTCTCTCTCTCTTTCTTTTTCTTTCATATTGTACACAGTCACAAACAGAAACAGCTGTTTGCCAAGCTTTATTTACACAGGCTTAATTTAAAAACAGCTCACGTCCAAGCAAGAATTCTGTTCTTCAGGGAAACCGTGCATATATAGATATATACATATATACATATAATTTCAACAAAGCTTCCACTCCATGGATTTGTTGTACAATCTCTTCTAATTTTGGGAGGGACGAGTTTTTCACCTCTTGTCAACCCTTCCATGTAGCCTAGAAGAACCTTTCATAAAGGCACTATTGTGTCAGTCCAACGAAAAGTGCAGAGAGGTGAAATAGAATATAACTCTCAAGTATATCCAGGGTCACCCCATTGTGAAAGAACCACAAGCCAGCTGCAAGGCTGCAACCCATTAATGCCAGCCATCAAGTATCTTTACTACTTTGGGGGGGGTGGGAGGGAGGATGGTGGTGGAGAAATAGGTGGCACTGAAAGGGATTATAGCTGTTGCAGGATTTTAGCATAAAACATTTGAAATTTGGAAAAAAAAAATTGAAACCCTAGCTACTTAGGGAAAAGTTTCTTTTATTTGACAGCTATTTGACCACAGGGAAAAGAATTCAAAAAGTGCAAGCCAAAGGTAGATGTGCCAAGATAGAAAAGTACACAGGACAATTTAATTAATTAATGTCTTTAAATAATGTATAAAACTGCCCATTACATAACAATGATCTGGACAAAACCAAGCAATAATAAAGTGAAATGACCTATAATGTACAAAATGGATGGAGATACTCCTTTTGTCAGCAGGATGGCAATACACCTTTCTTACAAAATGGTGCATTGGCCACTGAGTCAGGGGTGTGTTCTAAAATTTTTTGCTACCAGTTCTGTGGGTGTGGCTTATTTTGTGGGCGTGGCTTGATGGTCATGTGACAGTGGGTGTGGCTTGATGGTTATATGACTGGGTAGGCATGGCCAACTCAATGTCTCTCATATCAAGGGGTACCTTGCCTGGCCCCTCCCCTCCCAGCCATTCCTTGTCACACCCAGCCTCAACGTATCTATAGTTCTGCAAAAATGTTGTTCACCTTTTTTCAACTTTATTATCTACATACTATAGATCAGGGGTCTCCAAACTTGGCCACTTCAACTCCCAGAATTCCTCAGCCAGCTTTGCTGTCTTAAAGTCTTAAAGTGGCCAAGGTTAGACACCTCTGCTATAGATGCACTTTCATGGACCACTGAAAGGAGGAAATGGCTCACATGCTTTACCCAAGAATGTGAAAGGAACAGGCTTTTAAGGGGCTGCTAGAAAGAAGTGGGGGGAGAGTATTTTCCAAAGCACCAGAAGGCAAAACAAGAAGCAATGGATGGAAACTCAACAAAGAGAGAAGCAACCTAAAACTAAGGACAAACTTCCTGACAGTGTGAACTTATATAGCTTTCAGTCATAATTTCACATATAAAATAGCCATTCATGTAATACAACCTGCATATTGTTCAAAACAGTCATTAGTATTATGGCTGATGTTTGACAGCAAGCCTAAAATCCCCATTCCCTCCCCACTCCAGGGGAAGGTTACTTCAAAATCCCCATTTTCTCCCCACCCCACTAATCTGTTCTGGGAAGGAATCAAACTCCCCCCTCTTCATTTCCCAAATAAAATATCCCAGATATTTAAGGAATAATCAAGCTGCTAGCAAGGAACCTGCCTGGAATTCCACATTCCTGCCAGCTGCATAAAGGAAACTTTGTAAGCAGAAAACAGCTACCGGAAGTTCGGCTCCATTTACAAGCAGGCAGAAAACTCACTCAAGACAGGATACTTCACAATGGAAATTGCCCAAACCTTTTTAGAAACACAAAGCCCATGTTGCACAAAACTTCAAAAACATTGAACCATATAAAAATTCCTCCTCTTATCCAATTTGTTGTTCAGCTGACTCAGAACGGAGCTTCTAGCCACTCTGTCAATTTAAAACGACAGCGTTTCCCCCCCTCTTCTTCTTTGCCAAGCGATCTCCTGGCTGAGAAGCAGCCGATCAATTTAAAGGGACGGTATCTTGTTTTTTTTCCTCTTCTTCGACAAGTGAGTCTTGATTTTTTCCTTCTAGCCGATAAGCTGGGAGTCAGGAGGCAGCAATTGATTGGGGGCGAGGCCAGGCAGAATTTTTACTATCGGTTCTCCGAACTACTCAAAAAGTTTACTACCGGTTCTTGCGAACTGGGGAGAACTGGTAGCAACCTACTACTGCACTGAGTTGTCCCGACATTCCCTTCTATTCCCATGCAGCTTGTGATCAATTCATGTAGGGCCCTTTTAAGACTTCAAGAGTACATTGATCATTTGAGGCCCTTTTGTCAGTTTCTTCTCAATGCATCCATTGTCAGGGTAATTTGCCCTAATTAAAACAAAACATCCACTCAGAATGCGTACTCTTCTCAAATCCACCAATATCCACCCAGGATTAACAAACCAAGGGAAACAGAGCTACCTTATTGGTATCAACTGCAAATTATAAGGCTCATGCCAATGGACATTTTTCCATGTTTCATATACAAGACTGAATAGAATGACAATCCATTCCATATTGACTTTAGCTTTAGACATCAGGCAAGGTACTGACCAAAATTCTTTTTCCTTAGTTCATGTTCCATCAAATCTGTTCACCTCTTCATCTAATATTCTTCTAGAAAAAAAGTTCTGTAGAATTGGAAGACTTGCACATTGATCTGTTTAAAAGGGCCCAGCATATTGTCTAAATCCTCTTTTAGTTTTAAAGATATATATTCCTTTTTCTCCTTTCCTTGACAGCAAATTCACATATGAGATCATCAAATATTGTTCTCTTACAAAATAGGGCAAGAGTGGATGACAGTGTTGAGTTAGCAGTATAGTATAGTAACTGATTCAATTTTTTTCCCTTCACAATATGGGTGCCTACAGAGAAGAAGAACATATAACACTTCTATCACAACATCATGCTGTTGTTGTGTCATGCAAACAAGCAAGCAACAGAGGAGTGAAGATTGTTTTCTGACACCGTAGGGCCCCTTTTCTTACACGTAGAGTTCAACTTACAATCATTCATTAAGCACCTGTTCAAAGTTACAGAAGTGACTTGCTACCCATCCTAGCCAGTGGTGGGATTCAGCCAGTTCGCACCACTTTGGGAGAACCGGTTGTTAACTTTCTGAGCAGTTTGGCAAACTGGTTGTTGGAAGAAATCATTAGGGCAGAGAACTGGTTGTTAAATTACTTGAATCCCACCACTGATCCTAGCACTTACAAGAGTTGCAGCATCTCCACGGTCATGTGATCAAAATTTGGTCGCTTGGCAAATGGCATGTATTTGTGACGGTTGTAGCATTCTGGAGTCATGTGATTGTCCTTTGAGGCCATCCCAACCAACTTCTGATCCACACGATCAATGGAGGAAGCCAGATTCTCTTAACAATTGAGTGATTTACTTACAGGCAATGATTCGCTTAAAAACCATGGCAAAAAAAGGTCATAAAATTGGGCACAACTCATTTAACAACCACCTTGCTTAGACATGGAAACTCTGGTCCCAATTTTGGCTGTAGGTCAAAGACTACCTGTATATGGATGAAAGCTCCATTTGTTTCACCGTTTAAAATGGGAACAGTTTGATAAAGGTGGAAACCCATAAGGACATTGGAAAAGGTTTCAGCCTAGTAGCTATAGTAACATTAGGGAAAATTGTGTAAAGGAAATAATTGCCTGTGATTTTAGAAACACTCCATTATCCAGGACATTATCCAAGTCTTATTATCCAAGAAGAAAATGAAATTGTTTTAATAGTGATGGGAAAGATAATGTAGAGAATTCTGGAGTAAGATCTCCCTGGAGTGCCAGAAGTACTTAGAAATCCTAAATTTGGGAAGCCTGCCACAGTCAAGAGACATAATAAATTCAACAACCTGCGTCTAAGCAGAAGAGTGCTTTTCCAAGCCAACTGAACTTTGTCTAATACAATTTCACTTTTTCACTTTGAACTTGTCTCTTTCACTTAGACTGCAGTCAGTTTTTCAATCTGAGAAAATTGATTTGTGTTTTTTAAAGCAGCTAATTTTTTCATCTGAATAGGTGGACTTATTTTCAGTGTCTTCAAAGCCATTATGCATAACATGAGCAAACATGATGAAGGAAGAAAGCACTTCATTTTCTGACACTGTAATCCTAGCGTCTGTAGGAGTTTGCTGACAGTCAAACCTATAAAAATGTTGTGTCAGAATATTGTCACAAGAACCGTTTCAAATGTCTTGAGTCTTTTAACCAAATAATTTACTTTTGCTTTTTGGTTTGCTCTCCGAGCTTATATCAATTTAGTTTCTGAACGTTTCGTTACCAGACTAGGTAGCATCAGCAGCAGGATTTTCTTGTCCTGTTCTCCTTCGCTTATAAATGTCTTGTATAAATGTCTTGTTTGCTCAGTTGGTCATGTGATTTGTTGTTCGTTGGGAGCTATATTTAAATTTTGAGCAGCTGATTGGTTCTCTTGTTGATTGCTCGTTCGAATGGTCTGGTTTCTTACATATTCATATGCTGGATCTAGGTCAATTTGTTTGTTAATTGCTCTTTTGGTAGAATACCAGGCTTCAATAAATTCATGTGGTGGGTGTTGGTATGGCCAGTGATTTTTGTTCCTTCCCAATCAAACTGGTGTTTATTATCAATCTGATTTGAGATCAGGGATTTTTGGTCATACTTTTTTCACTTTCTCCATCTTTCTTTTGGAATCGTCCATAACCTTCATCAAGCCTTCCAGAATCCATATGGAATAGAAGTCAAATATTCTCTACAGAATCATTTCTGATAGGTTTTTAAAAGATAGCTTTGGGGTGGTGGCGTTGGTGATAATGATGTTGATGGATTCATGAGGGTGTGCATTTTTTGTCTGAATAACCAGTGTTTAATATTTTCTTGAAGTACTTGCCATCTATGATAAGTTATGGAGTAGAAACTACTTTGCTGCATAAAAGCTAATGGTTATTGTGAACACTATTTTTTTGCTATTGATTTACATTTATTTTTAAATTTATGGTGGGGGGAATCCCCTCTATCTCCTAGGCTTACCATATCTGGATTGCAAGTTTCTGGACAGCCATCAGTAAATGGATGTGGAAAAAATTCAAACTCTGCTTCCATCTAACAGCATCTTTGCAAGCCTAAAAACCTAAAAACCTCATCACCACCACCGCAAACAAACGACAGCATGCCAGTAAATTAAAAAACAACTAACCAGATCCATTTTGATATGGTTAATATGCTTGAAAGATTTGATTTTTACAGTTCCTCGGTTTAATACAGGCAGAAGCATTGCTTCTGGTCAATAATAATGATTTTGTTGTCTTAAGAACTTATTGAAGTTTGATGTAATAATTAGGGTGCTTAGATTAGAAACTGGGAGTCTGTGAGTGCTAGTCTTCCCTTCAGCATGTAAACCACCTGGGTGACTTTGGGCCAATCATTTTCTATCAATGTCACATACTTCACAGGATTGTTGTTTTTGGGTAAAGAGGAGACAGGGGCATTAGGTATGTGTTTGCACCTTGAACTGATAAAAATAAAGAGGGATAAAGATAGATAGATAGATAGATAGATAGATAGATAGATAGATAGATAGATAGATAGATAGATGGCATGTGCTAGCAGCTTCCATGAATTATAGTACATTTCCTCTATAGCTAAATTTGTCAGAAATAATTAGAGTCAAAGCTGACTGCAGAAATATATTTTAGACATCCTAGCATAGTTTTTTTTTAGTAAAAAAGTAGTGACCAAAATTGTGGAAACCTTTTGGGAAAAGTGTATTTTGGGAAAAGTGTAAAACTAGCTAATAACACACACTTTTAAAAATACTTTTTATAGTAGTACCATAAAATTATATATCAATGGAAAGATAATTTAATCAAGAATGTAATGCAATAACTTTTATGAAGGATTTACTATTAGAATAGCAGTTACAGTATAAAGAAAAGAAGTGAATCACGTACAAAAAAACAAGATATACAAAAATTATCACGTCAGTTAAAACTTAGTTGAGTAACCTTTAGCATGAATTACGGCCTTACAACATCTTTCCGTGGAGTGAACCAAGTCTTTTAGTCCTGTAGTTGTTATAATGTGAAACCAAGATTGAATTGTTGCTTCTATTAACTGGGTTTTATTCCTGGGTTGCTTCTGACTAACAAGTTTCTTTAATCGGCTCCATAGATTTTCAATTGGGTTAAGGTCTGGGCTATTCCCAGGCCATTCCAGCAGTTGAATATGATTATCTTGAAACTCAAAAAAAAAAAAAGTGGTGTTATTAATCATCAAACCTTAAAAATACACTTTTCCCAAAAGGTTCCCACAATTTTGGCCATTACTGTATAGGGTAGGTAGAAGAGTCAATTAATTTTGTTGCTAAATTACTAAAAATAAATGATTTCACTTTGCTTGAGATAGCAAAGGGAACAGTTATTTCCATTTTCCAATTGTAGGAATAGCTGCTTCCACTTCTAAAACATTAAATCCAAAAGGTGACATAGCTGTGAGCACCCACAATGTGTGTTTCAAAGATGTGTTTAATGGCACAGTATTGAGGTGAGGAATTAATGATTTTTTCCCCTTTGCTTAATAGTTTTATATATCACGTTTATGAGATTTTAAAAGAAAAAAGTACTTTAGCTGAGCCAGTAAATATTCCTTTTGCTAGTAGAAGAAGGAAAGTTAATTCAATTGCCACTAACCAGACCAAGGTAACAGTAACAGAGCTGAAAGGGACCTTGGAGGTCATCTAGTCCAACCCACTGCTCAAGTAGGAGACCTGTACTAGAGATTCGAACCACCAAACTGCCAATCTTTCTGATCAACAAGCTCAGTATCCTAACCACTGAGCCACCTAGTCAGGTAGGAGAAGGCAATGACTTAATGGTCCATATGTTGAATAAATTTGCAGCTCAAACAACAGGGCCAATGAATTCACCAGTAAATGTATGGAAATACAAACTACTGAAATAATTTTTGATCCTAATGTTATATTTGATGAAGTTAGTTTTACCTCCTTGAAAAATAAAGTTCAGTGTGATCATTTCAAATTCTGACATATGCTTTGGATGAGGTCTCCTCCATGGGAAGAGCTGGAGTCAGTTTCCATGCAAAATTTTACTGCCTCCCCACTGTTCAACGGATAGAGAAATAGCTGAGCAATGGGAACATGGAAACTGCCTTTTCCATTCTTCTGGTTTTGGTTCTGGAAGGTATCAAGAAACATTCTAGCACAAAATTACAGAGCAGTGCTGGGGAAGGAAGAGAGCCGTTTCTTCTTCCACTGAAGGCTTGCTTGATTTCTATGATGGATGTATTACTAGGCCTAGAAATTGGCTTCAACCTTTGATTCAGCCAAAATCTTTACAAGCAGAGTTTGTACATACCCTGACAATTAAGGCTCTTTTTGTTCTTGTTAAGTTCGGGCAATGAAGAGGCAGGAGACCAGTGAGTGACAACAGCTCTTTAGTTTATTGTGACCCCAGCGAACACAACCGGCAAAAACCCCTCTTTAAATACTCTTTTGGTTGAGGCTTCAACCAATCAGCAACGTGCAATTTTCCCGCCCAAAATTCCTTCTCAAAGTTCAAAATACATTACACTCCTTCCCTCCCAAAACGCTTTGTACCTCTATTTACATAATATTTACATGCTATTTCTCTACGTAGTCACGCAGGTAGACAGGGCGTCTCGTAACTCTTTCTGACCTGTGCAGTTCATTCTCTGGGAGAGAGTCGAGCTGGTCGGAGGGACTGTTTGTTCCTCCCAGCTCCTCCTCTAGGCCGTCCAGCCCTGGATTATTGGCTGAGTCGTTCCTGTTGCCTTCAGGAGGAACCGGTTGGCATCGCTGGACTTCATCGGAATCAGATAAGTCCTCCGCTCGCCTCGGGTATGAGTCAGCGGCAGATTCAAACAATTGGTAGTCAGGGCCTGGTTGTTTGGTTTCTAGTTTGTTTGGTATACGTTTTCTTAACTGGTCTATGTGGCGTTTCCATACCCGGCCGTCCTCCATGTCTACTACGTATGATTTGGGTCCGTTTATGCCCAGAATTTCCCCCTTTAACCATGTTGGGCCCTCGCTATAGTTGTGTGCCCATACTGGGTCACCCACCTTCATTTCCCTGGTTTTTCCTTGAATACCCTTGTACCCGTCTGGGGTATAAATTGGGTTTAGTCGGTCTAGTGGGCACCTGAGTTTCCTGCCCATTAAGAGTTCCGCTGGGCTGCGGCCGGTTGTTACACAAGGGGTCCTATGTTGGACGGCCAGGAAAGTGTCTATTTTCGTTTGCCAGTCGCCTGGACTTATCCTAGATAGCGCTTCCTTGGTGCTCCGAACGAAACGTTCTGCAAGTCCGTTCGTCGCTGGGTGGAAAGGCGCCGAGAGGACATGTCTGATGCCCTCTCCCGCTAAATACCCCTCAAACTGGTTTGCCGTGAATTGCGGGCCGTTGTCAGAGACTAGGGTGTCGGGCAGGCCGTGTGTTACGAATAGATGCCTTAGGACTGTGATTACTGCTTCGGCCGTTGTGCTTTTCATGAGGATTATTTCTAACCATTTTGAGTAGGCATCTACTACAATTAAAAAGGTCTGCCCATGGAACGGCCCCGCAAAATCTATGTGAATCCTGGACCAAGGCCCCTGGGGTTTCTCCCACTCTCTAACTGGGGCTGTAGGGGGTAGCGACCTCGACTCTTGGCAGGATTGGCATTTCCCTACCCTGTCGCTGATGTCCTTATCCATTAAGGGCCACCATACATAACTCCTCGCTAAACTCTTCATCCGCACAATCCCTGGGTGACCCACATGCAACAGTTCCAACACATTTTCTCGTAATTTTTCTGGGATAACTACCCTATCCCCCCATAACAGACACCCCCCTTGAACAGACAGTTCTGATTGTTTTTTCGCAAAGTCTTTGAAACGCTCGCCCGGCGCAGCGGGCCAATCCCTTTGCACCCAACCGATTATAGTCCGTATTGTAATGTCTCTATAAGATGCCCTAGCCACCTGCTTGGATGTGACTGGGCCAGAGTCCAAAGAGTCAATTAGTAAGATGGGTGTCCCCGGGGTGGGGTCTTCAATTGTCTCTGGTAAAGGGCATCTGCTCAGAGCGTCCGCATGCCCTAAGTCTTTTCCTGGGCGGTGGAGCAATTTGTAGGAGTATGCCGCTAGGAAAATAGTCCATCGGGTCAGCCTGGGAGAAAGTGCCATGGGTGTTGGGCGGTCACCCGCTAAAAGCCCTAGAAGGGGTCTGTGGTCCGTGAGTATCTCGAAATCTCGCCTGAACAAGTATTCGTGGAATTTCTTAACCCCGGAGACTATGGCCAATGCTTCCCTATCTAACTGGCTGTAGTTCCTTTCCGCAGAGGACATCGTCCGGGAATAATACGCTATGGGGCTTCTGTTCCATTCGGTAACCTATGGCTGAGCACCGCCCCCACCCCATATGGTGAAGCATCGCAAACTAGCACTAGTGGCAACATGCCATTGTACTGGATGAAGAGGCTATCGCTGGACAAAAGGTTTTTTACCCCCTCAAATGCCCTAGCCTCTTCTCTGCCCCAGGACCACACAGCTTTCTTTGCTAGCAACTTATGTAGCGGCTCGGCTACTGTTGCTTTATTCTTCAAGAATACCGCATAAAAATTAACAAGCCCCAAGAATGCCTGTAATTCTGTTTTATTTTTGGGGGCTGGGGCCTTTCTAATGGCCCGTACCTTGCTCTCCATGGGGTGGATCCCTTCCCTGTCTATTCGGTATCCTAGGAATTCTACAGATTTCACCCCAATGTGGCATTTGTTGAGCTTAACTTTAAGCCCCGCAGACCTAAAAATGCCCAACACCTTCCTTAGTTTTACCCCGAGTTCCTCTAAGTTTTCAGCTGATACCAATACATCGTCGAAGTATGGTACCACTCCTGGCAGGCCCTGTAATAATCGCTCCATTAGGTTCTGGAAGAGCCCTGGGGCCACGCTAACTCCAAACTGGAGTCGCGTACATTTGAAAGCCCCGCGGTGCGTGACAATTGTCTGCGCCTCAGCTGTGCTGCTATCTACAGGTAGCTGCTGGTAGGCTTGGGCCAAATCGAGTTTGGCGAAGACCTGCCCTTGCCCTAATGAGTGTAGCAAATGTTGCACCATTGGAACGGGGTATGCACTTTTCTGCAATGCTTTGTTAAGCGTTGCTTTGTAGTCAGTGCAAATCCGGACCGAACTGTCCGGTTTGACTGGGGTTACTATGGGTGTCTCCCATTTTGCATGATCGACGGGGACTAGTATTTCCTGGCTTACTAGCTTGTCCAATTCTCGGTCAATTTTAGGCTTTAGGGCGAATGGAACCCTCCTAGTCTTTAACCGGATGGGGGCGACTTGGGGGTCAAGGTTGAAAGAAATAGGGGTCCCCACGTACTTGCCCAGGCAATCCTTGAATACGTCCTCGAATTCCTTCAGTAGTTCGTCTCTGAGGATGACATCGCTCCTGTGGACCCCGGTCACTCCCATGCCCAAAGCTCGGAACCAGTCCAGCCCTAGCAAACTCGGTAGAGTTCCGTTTACTATGGTGATCGGCAGGGTCTTTGTGAATTGTCCATATTTGACTTGGACGGATGTGGCTCCTCGAACAGGGATCCGATTCCCCTGGTAGTCCTGCACTCTCAGCTTCTGGGTTTGTAGCTGACGTTTAGCGATCGCTGGCAAGTCTCTCACGATGGTGTCCCAGGACATAATTGTGATTGACGACCCAGTGTCTACTTCCATGGGGCACTGCACCCCTTCAATGTAGACTTGGGTAAATATTTTCTTCTCTAGTCGTGTCGATGCGTGGCCCACTCTCACAGTGGTCTGGTTTAACTTCACGCCCTTTTTAAATGGACCAATCCCGGGCCGCTTCATTGCTCCCACGCTCTGATTTGTCGGTTTGAATTTTTGGCGGGAAGGTTGGGGGGCTCGGCAGGCCCGAGCTATGTGTCCTTTTTTTTCACACCGCCGACAAACCGCGTCCTTGAATCTGCAGTTTTGCCGTTGGTGTTGCCCCCCACAACTCACACATTCGTCCCGGTCACCTCTCTCCAGCCTCCCGGTGTGGAACACCTCTTCCTCTTCCTCACCTTCCGATTCGGCCTGGACTTCCTCACTGTGGACCGGTGTAGTCTTTGTCCCGGCACCCTGCGCGTTTGGCTTTTGCAAGGTCTCCGCCGCCTTGGTGGACATCTCATGAGCTCTGGTTTCGTCCAGGGCTATCGCTAAAGTCAGGTTGCTTTTAGACAGCAGCCGCCTTTGTAGTCTGATGTCCCTGACCCCACAAATGAGTAGTTCGAGTAAGGAATCCTCCAAATCTCTGTACTCGCAGTGGTTTGCGGCTTTCCTCAATGCGGCCATGTACACACTTATTGATTCGCCTTCTCGCTGTACCCGTTGCCTCAATTCGAAACGTTGGACGAACTTTGAGGGTACCGGTGCGTAGTGCGCTCGAAGTGTTGTTTGTAGTGTCTGCCACGGTACCGATTGTACTGGCGTTGGCTCTGAGAGTGACTCCGCCGTATCGAAGACCTCTGGACCGCAGTGGCTCAGGAAGTATGCTCGCTTCCGATTGTCCGAGACTCCCTGTTGTTCGTTTGCTTCGAGGAAACACTCAAAGCGAGCCATGTATGACCCCCATTTCTCCTTGGCTGGGTCGAATGGCGCTGACGGCGTGTAGCTGGACATCGCTATTTTCCGCCTTCGAGAACTGGCTGGGTTTTCAAATTCCTGATTCCTTCAGCTCTTTCTTTCAATCTCACTGCCTCAACATCCCATCCTCGTCGCCAATGTTAAGTTCGGGCAATGAAGAGGCAGGAGACCAGTGATTGACAACAGATCTTTAGTTTATTGTGACCCCAGCGAACACAACCGGCAAAAACCCCTCTTTAAATACTCTTTTGGTTGAGGCTTCAACCAATCAGCAACGTGCAATTTTCCCGCCCAAAATTCCTTCTCAAAGTTCAAAATACATTACAGTTCTGCCTTTTATTTTCTTTATTTTCCAAAGGCCCATTTTTGACCAGGAAAAAGAGAAGAGGGCTGGTTTGGGATTACAGCTGACGAGTCAAATTAAGGGCCTAAAACCAGCAGGCAAAAATTTTGTCTATTATGACAAAATGGTTCATCGCAGTGAAATGCAATGGGACATTGCTACAATTTAATTCATTCAAAGTATGGAAGGAAGTTGTACAATAGGGAAATGTATTGAAGAAAGGAATTTGGAAAAAGCGGACCCTTTGAAGGGGAATTTCCAGCACGGTGTAAGACCAGATAGCAAGGCATTGATTTCAAAACAGTAACTGGATTGCATTGTATTTATGAGGAGTGGGTAAACAAGGAAAGAAAATAACAAGTAACCAAATATAGACTTCCAAACACAAAATGTAGTCATTTGCATTTGGAAATAAAAGCCATAATGAAATTGCCAGCTGCAGCTCATGGACATGGGCCTTTGTAAATGTTAAGGTACAGATCATGCCTGGGCAGGGGGTTGGACTAGAAGGCCTCCAAGGTCCCTTCCAACTCTGTTGTTATATTATATTATCAGTTCTTCAGGTTGAAGAAAAAAAGGTCATCAGCAGCTCAGTTTGTGGCTAAGATTGAAAACGAACATTTTTGCTGGAGGCAAAATGCTGATTTTTGTCATTCCCACTCAGCTGGAACCATGCATTTGGCAAACCCATTTATCAAGGGCTGCTGCGTGCAGGGGTAGTAGAGTGGGGAATTTAGATGCAAAAGAGAAGATTTGAAATCCTGGATGACCCTAACATCTTTTGCTTTCTGAATTTAAAATCTGAATCTCCTAGGTAGGTGAGTGGATGTTTTATCTCAATGAGATACTCCATTGATAAACAACGGGGAGATGCTTCTGATACAGTATTTTGCAATGAGGAGAAAAGGGTAGACTGAACCAGAAAGAAATAAAGAAGAGGTTCTTCCTTCTAAACCTCTAAGGCAATTCATTTTCTTAGGAATTCTCTGCAATTAGCCATGTTGGCTAACATGGGAAGGCAAGTGATCTGGGCTATTGCTCTTCCTCAGGATATCTGAAGGCCTTAATCTTTGCATGCTGAAAAGCCCCCATTCCTTGCAAATCAATATTAGACATTAAGGCTTGTATTATTTTTTAGAAATGAATAATGGATGTATAAGGCTTGTAACTGCATATTTTAAAACATTTTAGGGGGGATTTTAATAATTGCAAATTAATGTTTAAAAGGCATAAAATGGACTTATCTGGGAATTAGCTGAACCAGAAAGAGCAGTCCTAATTTGAAATAATACTAAATCTTGCTGTGATTCACTTTCTGGCTATATCCAGTCCTTGGAAGGAGCTCTCTCAGGGACCAAGAAACAACTCTCTGATTTTATATGAAATCTTAGAATGAGGTGCAGCTGTCTGAAACAAGGACAAAAGGACAAACGAGCCCTATAGTTCAGCCCTACAATTCATCAAAAAGAGAACCAAGATTGTTCCTCCTCATCCAAAACTACACAGCCGGTTATGGCTGACTGGAAAACCCCTTACTGACTTTTTGTATGAAACAAGGGGAAAAAAGCGCAGATGATTTGTGATTTTTTGTTGACTAGATTGGGGAAAAAAGGGTAGGGTGAAAAAAGCGAGCTTTTTTTCTAAACATAGAAGAGGAGATAATTTTGTCGTCTTAGTTATATTTGCTGTCAAGGGTATTGGAAGCTTCTATTTCTTTTTTTCTTTCTTTCTGCACATTTATTTTATTACTGTGTTAGTTGGTGTTCGCTTTTATGTGCTCTTTAAAACTTTTAGTAAAATCTGAGTTTTGTTTGTATATGTATAAATGCATAGTATGTGTCTATGTAAATATGTGTATATGTATATATTTCAGTATACGTACACACACACACATAAAACCTGTCCTACAGGAAAACTTGATTTCTGTTTGACAGTACATTACTACACTTCATCCTACAAGCCAGTAGCTCCTCCTTTCCCAGGGCTTCCATTTGAGCTGTCATAAATCCTACTTATGTTAATGAGATTCCCTTTCCATTGCAGTGTGAAAAGGTCTCGTGACAACTCCTTCCTCTTCACTTCCACCATTTATTAAAAACTCAGGATTTGCAACAGCAGAAGGGCCAGGGAAAGGGGGAGGGTGTGTGTGTGTAATCTGCATATTTATGACTTAGGGATTGGAGTTGAGGATGAAAGCTTCCCTTTTATCACAAGACATTCTGTTTAATTAAAAGCAATAAATTAAATAACGCTGCAGTGCCTGAGATCTCTGCGAAGCTAGTAGCAAGTGGCGAGGGACACACACACACACACACTCCGTGGGAGCCGCAACTGCCCAAACGGTTTGCATTGTGGCAAAGCTTAAATGGCATATAAAGTGAAAGAGGGAATTCGGTTTCAACCCTCTTGATACCTCGATACATTTTCCATCGATGCCTGAGACAGATGGATCGTGCCTTTGTCTTTGGCAAGGAGACTTTGACCACAGCTTTGTGAAGTTAAAAAAATAAACACGCAAAGCCACTCCTAACATGACGCCACTATGGATTGGAGGCTCTGCACAGCATTGTTATCTCAAGCCTGGTAGAAAGGTTGCATTTCAGGACTATGAAGCAGAGTGGGATTCAAAACAACAACAACAACAACAAAAGTGTCTCCAAACCCCTTTAACTACAAATTTTGCAAACATATGGTGTAATGTGGATTCACGGGTAGACAAAACAGTTAGCGATTGCTGCAGTACTGCTGGCTTACTTCCACTTTACAAATTCATACGTAAGCTACAATACCGTGCTGGCGACATATGCTCACCGGCTCTCCGTTTACTGCCTGCAGCGACGGGCTCCTGTATTCTAATGGTAATTCGACAATCTGTTCGCTGACAGCTCAGGGGGCTGAGATGAGACGCACATGACTGACAAGGTACCACTTTCATGAAACATTTACTTCCCTGCACCTGAATATTGGAGCAATCAGAGAGGGAGTCAACATACCATGAAATAGAGTTAGACTGAAAATTTTGGAGGAGAAAATAGTCGACTGTCACTCAAAATAAAGTTAATTTGATACCCAACACAGCTACCTCAAAAGATATTTCAATATATGCATGTATGTTGAATCTCCATGGTCGCAATGTGATAGACAGGCAGGCATTCTCCCCCACCCCTTCAGTAGCCTTTTGGGTAAATATATTCAGGTCTTTATTTAATAATATTCTAGAGTCTGGTTGCTTTGCTTATATTGTGGTCTAAGTTGGCAGGAACTTCAAATACCATTGTGTTTTACTGAAACTTCTTTAACTGTCTGGGGTGGAAGGAGAATTTAAATTTAAATAACCGAATTATTCTTTTTCAATCAAGTGAAGCTCTATTTAATCAATACATGTGATTTATGTCATAAAACATTACAAATTGTAACAAATTACATTTCAGTTGCAATAGGCATTTTAAAAAATGTTGTTTCTTTTGTAACATTCCCATTCACAGGGAAATCATTTGCCATTACAAAGAAATTAAAGGGCAGAACCCCATCCAGTCCTGCATGAGTTTTCTACCTTTTTGCTTCTTCTACCCTTATTTATTTATTTATTTTTATTTTATTAAATTTTTATACCGCCCTTCTCCCGAAGGACTCAGGGCGGTGTACAGCCAGAATAAAATACAAGATATATACAATTAAAATGCATTAAAATATAGCAATTACTAAACGGCTGATAGTTAAAATGAATTTAAAATTTAAAATATTAATAAAACCCCAATATAAAACCAAACTATTATGCCAGTCCCGCTTGAATGAATAAATATGTTTTTAGCTCACGACGGAAGGTCCGAAGATCAGGCACTTGACGTAGGCCAGGGGGGAGTTCATTCCAGAGCGTCGATGCTCCCACAGAGAAGGCCCTACTCCTGGGGGCCGCCAGCCGACATTGTTTGGCGGACGGCACCCTGAGGAGACCCTCTCTGTGAGAGCGTACGGGTCGGTGGGAGGCATAGGGTAACAGCAGGCGGTCTCGTAAGTACCCGGGTCCTAAGCCATGGAGCGCTTTAAAGATGGTAACCAGAATCTTGAAGCGCACCCGAAAGACCACAGGAAGCCAGTGCAGACTACAGAGCAGTGGTGTTACGTGGGAGCCACGAGTGGCTCCCATTACTACTCGCACAGCTGCATTCTGGAGTAACTGCAGCCTCCGGGTGCACCTCAAGGGCAGCCCCATGTAGAGAGCATTGCAGTAATCCAGCCGAGACGTAACCAGAGCGTGAGTGACTGTGCATAAGGCATCCCGGTCAAGGAAGGACCAAGCGAACTGGCGGACCAAGCGAACTTGGTAAAAGACCCTCCTGGAGACAGCCGCCAGATGTTCATCAAAGGACAGCCGTCCATCCAGGAGGATGCCCAAGTTGCGAACCACCTCCTTTGGGGCCATTAACTCGCCCCCAACAGTCAGCTGCAGATGCAGCTGACTGTACCGGGGTGCCGGCATCCACAGCCACTCCGTCTTGGATTGAGCTTGAGTCTGTTTCTCCCCATCCAGACCCGTACAACTTCCAGGCACCGGGACAGCACTTCGATCGCTTCATTGGGGTGGTCCGGGGTGGAAAAGTACAGCTGAGTATCATCAGTGTACAGATGATAACTCACCCCGAAACCACTGATGACCTCACCCAGCAGCTTCATATAGATGTTGAACAGGGTGGGCGAGAGAATCGACCCCTGAGGTACTCCACAAGTGAGGCACCTCGAGCATGACCTCTGTCCCCCTGTCAACACCGTCTGCGACCGGTCAGAGAGATAGGAGGAGAACCACCGATAAACGGTGCCTCCCACTCCCAATCCCTCCAACCGGCGCAGCAGGATACCATGGTCGATGCAACCTGTCCACGTCCTCGAGAGCCACAGAATCAAACTCATCCCAAATAACCTCAACAAGACGTGTCTCCGCCATCTCGGTTGGATCATCGCAATCATGGTCCAAGCCATCACGAAGCTGAACGATTTTATCGTATAGATAACCGTTAAACTCCTCAGCTCGTCCCTGCCCGGGCTCATCCCGTCCTACCGACATCATGGCGACCAACATCAATCTATTTACCTACCTAGCTTTCCTCCCTTTATTTTTTGTAAACTCATGGCAGCATGCAGTTTTAATTTAAACCTTATATATAAAGCTGCCTTTTGCAATTGACTGATGTGTCAATGCCGATGGTATTCAAGTGCTGATCCAGATGTTTTGAGGTTGCACCCAAGGCACCTTTTACTAGTGATACTACCTTTGCTTTCTTTTTTGCCACTGTTATTCTACTTCAGTTTGCAAGACCTTGCATTTTGTGATTTTCTCCAGTTCTTCCTCTTCTATTTTGCTGTCTCCAGGTACTGCCACATCCACTATGCAGACTTTTTTTTAATCTATCTTATTGACAATTGTTAAGTCTGGAATTTTATACGGCAGATATTTGTCTGTTTGAATTCTAAAGCCCCAGACCATTTTTGCTTCTTATTTTCTACTTTGGGGTCCCACCAGTTCTTGCTTGTAGACTAATGGTATTTCTTGTAAATATTCCAATGCACCATTGTTGCTACTTTGTCACGCTGTTATTTCTAATGAGCCCGTGCGATCTTCTGGCAGCAGTTAAACTACGTGGTCCACTGTTTTTTTTCCAGCTTCTTTGCAAAAACGGCATTTGCTGACTGTTTGAACAAGACTTGGTTTTGTACAGACAGACTTAGCTGCTCTCTTTCTTCAACTTTCCTGCTCTTAGTGATTGCCAGATCCTGTTCTTATCTGCTTTGCCTGCTATTTTTCTTTTATATACTGGCCATGTAATACTTTGCTTGTCATGTTTCTTTTCTATTCTTCTTTTGATCTTTCTTATAGGCCAGTTTGATATCTTCAGAACTCAGTAGGCCTTCATGGTGTAGTACCGTGATGACGAGCCTTTGACACTTGTACCAGAGATGGCATGCAGGGCCCTCTCTGTAGGCATGCACGCCATTACCAGCTGTTCTTCTGGTTTCCGGCACACACACGCATGCACGCCAGCCAGCCAGCTGGTCTTTGTGCATGCCGAAGCGCTGGAAACCAGAAGACCAGCTGGCCAGTAAGCATGCGTGCGCCGGAAACCCAAAGATCAGGTGGCCAGCACACGCATGCACACCGGCCAGCTGGTCTTTGGGTTTCTGGCGCTCTGGTGTGCATGTGCACACGCATGCACATGCACACATTCCGGTTTGGGCACTCGGTGCCGAAAAGTTTCACCATCACTGGTGTAGTAGCTTTGATGCATCTTCACTGTCATTCAGATCTTCTACTGAAGCCCCCCTTTTTTTCTTCAGATATGTGATCTCCTTGCAGGGTTCCACACCCAACTATTTTCCTTGGTAAGGAGAGTCTGTCAGCATTGCTGCATGGATCATGAAGGGCATGATTTATTGTCATTATTTGTCTTCCTAACAGGCTTTTAGTTCTGTTTGAGTCCAGTCCTCTAAGCCGGTGGCTTATCTAATAACTGGAAATGAGCAAGTGTTAATTGCCCTGATGGTATTGCCTCCATCATCATAAGAATACATCTTATGATGTATTCATTTCTAACCTCCTTCTTGACTTCAGTGTGCTTGATGTTGTCAGTTCGAAGGATGGTCAGGTCTTTTTAGTGATTATCTTCATCAAGACTCCTGATGTTATTTCCATAGGGGATTTTGATTCCTTCATTTTTCACTATTTTTCCCCTGTTGATGTGGAGGCTGTCCTACACTTTTGTTGCTTTATATCAACAATTTATGTGATCAACTTAAAAGCAGATGCGTCCTTTTTGCCGATGAATATTATTCAATATTACAGATAATTCTGTTGTTTTGCAAAGTGATTTCGACTCTGTGTCTGAATGGTCATCTATTTGGCAACTTCAAATTTCGATTAATAAATGCTCTGTCTTACATATTGGTAAACAGAATCAGAATGTCAAGTATAAGCTAGGTGGCATTGATCTAGCAGATGACCTTCACTTTGTCAACGACCTAGATGTACTTATCTCTGAAAACCTATGCTCCAAAATTCACTGTAACAACCTTGATAAAACAGCATTAAGAGTTATAAATTTAATTTTGCAAGCTTTTTTTCTGGAAACATTATATTGCTAATTAGAGCTTATAAAACTTATGCTAGACCAATCTTAGAGTATTGTTCAACTGTTTGGAATCCCCACCATATATCTGACATCAGTACAATTGAGCAGGTTCAGAAATACTTCATCCAAAAAGTCTTGCACTCTTCTGTACACAATAGAATTCAAAATTCTCGGTTTGGATAACTTAGAACTGCGTCGCTTGCGGTCAGACCTAGGCATTGCATACAAAATTATACGTCGTAATGCTTTACCTGTAAATGACTTTTCTGTTTTAATCGCAATAATACGTGAGCAAACAACTGCTTTAAACTCAGTGTAAACCATTCTAAACTTGACTGTAAAAATATGATTTCTGTAACAGAGTTTTCAAAGTCTGGAATGCTCTACTTGATTCGGTTGTCTCAGCTACAAATTTTCAGTTTCAGTCACAAATTGATTTCTGTGGACCTTATTTCATACTTAAGTGGTTAGTAGAGAGGGTGTGCATAAGTGCACTAATATGCCTATCGTCCCTGTCGTTGTATTTTTAGTATTTTATTCTTGTCTCATTTTTGTTTGACAAATTCAAATAAATAAATAAAATGTTTCAACTAAAAACCATACAGATTCATCTTTCACCTAGTGCTGACCAGTTCTTGTTTTTCCTTGCTCTCTTCTCTACCATTTCTTACTAGTTCTCTCATTTCAACTTCTTTTTTATTTTTATCCACCCCTTTTAACCAAGCTGCTTCCTTGTCGTATTTCTTTGGGTTGTTCCATAGCTGGTTTTTCATTGACAGTTATTGACTGGTTCATTCCATTTATTAAATATATCACTCAACTCCTGGTAACTCTAAGCCAGCGGTGTCAAACTGGCGACCCGTGGGCCGGATGCATCATGTGCTGGCCACACCCACTCCAGCTCTGCGAAGGGGAAAAATGTCAAGAAATGTCACGTGACGGCAACATTACACAGCGAGTTTGACACCCGTGCTCTAGGCAGTGTACAATTGTTAAAATATTTTAAAAACAAAGAACAATACAGAAAGCATACAAAGGTACAAGACAAAGGGCCATCGGTTATTAGAGGGGAACAGAAAGGAAGAAGGGGACATCAATTATCCTCTTCAAAGAGCTCAGCAAAGACACAAATCTTTAAACAGGGGTGAACTGCTCCCGGTTTGGACCAGATTGTCCAAATCGGTGGCAATGGCGATGAGTGGTTTGGAGAACTGGTAGCAAAAATCCCTGCCCCCCCTTCCCCCCCCACATGCCCAGTTGAGCCGCACAATCATCAGAAGTTTTTTTTACTTTTAAAAGCATTTTTTCTTCGGTCGAAAAAATGCTTTTAAAAGTAAAAAAAAAGCCTCTGATGATCGCGCGGCTCACCTGGGATTGTCAGAACCCTTTCAAAGCATTTTTTCTACAAGCTCTTTAGCCGAAGAGGCTGTTAAAAAAATGCTTTGAAAGGGTTCTGGTGATCAGGCAACTCACCTGGAATCGTCAGAATCCTTTCAAAGCATTTTTTTCTACAAGCTCTTCGGCCGAAGAGGTTATAGAAAAAATGCCTTTAAAAGAAAAAAAAAAAAAGTTGGCCACGCCGACCTATTCACATTACCCCCCCACCAAGCCATGCCCACAGAACCGGTAGTAAAAAATTTTGCATTTCACCCCTATCTTTAAGGTCTTTTAAATCCCAGTAAGGTTGGAACCATTTGAATTTTAAGGGGAGCCTCGTTCCAATAAAAGGAATTTTTCATATTTTGACAAATTCTATATTTTTACATTTTTAACAGTGACACTTCTTTCCCAAATTGTATTCACACATGTTATATGTTGGAACCAAAACAGAGCTATGGCTGTCTGGACCAAATCATATGAGTTTACAAAAAAAGAAAAAAGAAAGAAAGAAAGAAACCCTCCAGTGGGATACGTAGTCAAGACAAAATTAAATCTAATATCAGAACTTTCTAAAACAGGGGTCTCCAACCTTGGTTCCTTTAAGACTTGTGGACTTCAACTCCCAGAGTTCCTCAGCCAGCTTTGCTGGCTGAGGGACTCTGAGAGTTGAAGTCCACAAGTCTTAAAGGGACCAAGGTTGGAGACCCCTGTTCTAAAACATTCTTTGGGTTGCCATTTAATTGCAATGGGCTATTACTAGTTGCATCATCCCCAGATAGGAATTGAAGAAGCTGATGATCTTTTGCCTCCTATTTTTTTTTAAAAAGAAAGGGTCCCGTAAAAAGAAAGCGGGGAAAGAATGAAGACAATTGAAGATGACAAAATTGCAGACCAAACTATTAGCTAGAAAACAAAATACTCCATAAATGTTCATAAAGTACTTGAAGTCCTTTCAACCACCATCTGATGTTTTTCCTGTGGTGAGTAAAAGAATTCAATAAATCACAATTAGCTGAGTTCCCTTTAAAAAACAGAAACAATGAGTGTTCAGGCCAGGTATAATCTCATGCCTACAAGGTTAGTAAAAGTCTCAGGACTACAATTCCTTAGACAGAATTAACAATTTTCTAACAGTGACAATCCTACCTTGCTTTCCCCCGGCCCCCCATGGGTCTGATCTAGTCCTCTAAATTCTGCCTCAGCCTCCCTCCTACCCAATCCTGAGTCAATAGAGAAAACTTCTTAACTCTAATTATTAGCTGTTTTGTGATGAGAACCTTTCCCTATCTGCCAAATCCTTTGAAATAACTTCTACTATTGTCACTCAAGTCAAAAGCATCATTGCTATGCAGAGTCAGAGGTTTGGGGAGGGGGAATGCTATTAGGGAGGAAAGGGGCTAATCCTCATCAACAAAAATTGCCCACCTGTTTTGCAATCAGGCCCTCAAGTAACCTCCTTTGTTGGCAGTAATGACTGTTAGCTCTACTGTGGAGTTTTAAAGCCTTATTAGAGCATTAGGGAGAAAGGGAGTGAGAGATGGATGTGACTTGCAAGGCACTTCAGCCTAGAAATTACACTGCGTATACACTGGGGTGTTTTCACTACTGCCTCTTTAACCAGATATGCTAGACCAGGAATGGAAATAAAATGGGTTTCCTGCTACAAGATTTGAAAACGTTTAAAATAAGAGCATTTTGTGGAGGGGGGGGGAGGAAAAGGGTCTATCCAGGACTATTGCACAGTATAAACCCTCAGCAAAAGAAACCATTATAGCTTCCTATTGCTACTAACAATACTAAGGTCACTGCCAGAGAGGCCCATTAGAATACAATCCACCAGCCTTTGAGCCAGCAGCAAGAAAGTATGCCAGCATTACATTTGTGTAGTCCAGTACGCAAACATTATTTTGTTTCAGTAATGAGGCTGGTGAATGGTGCGGTTATTATAGTTTTAATGGCAGACAAGTTAAAAGAAAGCAATTGGTGGATTCCTCTGGCTTTGTTTCCTTCCCATTGAGCAACGTTTGCTGGAGGGATAAACAACCATCAATTGCTCTCGTTAATGGAAAACGCAACAAGATTGGCCAAGTATGGGTGCAGAATGGCTTAAGTCACCTCTCAAGAGGGTGCTGTGTTTGTGATCAGTCACTGGGCTAGTTCTGAACTGCTAGACCCAAGTCCCAAAACAGTTTTGCTGATAGACACAGAAGGAGGAGGGTTCCTCCCGTTTTATCTTTGGCCTTTCCTTCACCCTTGTAGCCTGTTAATTGGCTCTTTTTGAAACACGGGTTTAGTGCACTTTCAAAAGGTGCTAGAGCTTTAATAGCCTGATGGACTACTGATGCGTGGTGTGGAGGAGAGGGGAAGTTTTGTCCCAGGTCAGCTGGAATGACAAATAGGGAGGTGAGAGAGGCATGGCGTGAAGCAGAATGTAAGAAGTGATAAGTTGCATTGAACAGCGCTGCAGATGGCTGTGGCAAATAGACTCCAGAAATAGACTGTGAAATAGGCAAACAGGCTAAGTGAGCAATAAAAACAGTAAAAATGTGACTTGCTGCCACACTGTTGTGGTCTGCCAGCAGCCTGAGGAGTTGGTCTCCCAGTCAGGAGGTTGGGGAAGACAATGAGTCAGTCATGGACTCTGGGGAAGGCCTGGATGAGGGCTCTGCTTCGGAGGCAGAGATGGGACCAGGGCCATCTGGGAGCGATGCACGGACCGCTCCAGAGGTGGACAGCAGAGAGAAAGAGGAACAGGAGAAGCCTGTTCCTAGTGCACACATGCAATGAGCTGCCAGAAGGCAAGAGCAAAAAGGATAACTTGGGAGTAAGGCCAGGAGATGATTGGCCCCTCCCATAAGGCTTAAAAGAGTACCAACGACTCTTGGGTTCTTTGTAGGAAACCAAGGTTGCTACAATTGTTTCTTATTGGCGTCTCCTGTTTCTGAACTTTGTGGGGTTCTTGCCAAGAAAAGCTTTTGGCAGGGTGCCAAAAAAGACAAAGGTTTGTGATAAGGCTGAAGGACTTTTTCTGAAGGACTTTGTTTTGGAATTAATTTGGCCAAAGTAATGAAGTAATGAAGTAATTCTCAGCTGTTCTAATAAAGTATGTTTAGGACTGATTGTGTCTGATAATAACTACTTGGGCCTAGGTCACAACACACACCTACTGGCAGAAGCAACAGAATAACCAGTAATGCACCATTTGTGGACAGAACCAGCAGCAATGATTAGGTGAATACAGCACCATTCAAGGTTTACATTAATCTGTGTAGCATGTTAATGTTTTCTCGAGAGAGCAGTGTGTGTGTGTGTGTACTGCAGGACAATGTTAATTCTTGGCGACTGTCGGAACTAGCCCCTAAAGTTTTCCTGGCAAGGTTTTTCAGAAACTTTGCCCTTGCCTGATTCCCAGGACTGAGAGAAAGTGACTGGCCCCACGTCACCAGCTGGCTTTGTGCCTAAGGTAGGACTAGAACTCACCATCTCCTGGTTCCTAGCCTGGCCTTAACCACTAGATCTAATACACACACACACACACACACACACACATCCCACATAAAATCTGTCAGGTTTTTGTGAGAGCAAGTTGGTGTATTTTCATATATGGAACCTACATAAAACCTGACAGGTGCTTGAAAATACATCAATTTGCTTGTTACACAGGCAACCTCTGACCAAATTGTATTGAAACAAGCTGGATGGTTGCAAATATTGTAAATAAAACAAGCTTGATGACATCCCAGCCAAACATTGTCTCAGAAGAGAGCAAAGACAAAAAGAGACCTAAATATTGTTTTACAGCTTATACATTTATTTACCCTTCTTCTTGTTTTATTTGTTTTTCAGCGTTATAATAACTTCAAAACTGAAAAGACAAAATACAATTTTAAGTTGCTTCACCAATGGACTAGGGATCAGATGAATTGAAGGCAACAGGAGGACGTAGCATTAAAAAAATGTGAATGCATGTTGATACCACGTTAAGCAGGGGTGAAATGCAGCAGGTTCTGACAGGTTCTGGAAAACCGGTAGCGGAAATTTTGAGCAGTTCAGAGAACTGGCAAATACTACCTCTGGCCCCAGAGTTGGGTGGGAATGGGGATTTTGCAGTATCCTTCCCCTGCCACACCCACCAAGCCACACCCATCAAGCCACACCACACCCACCAAGCCATGCCCACAGAACCACCAAGCCATGCCCGCCCACAGAACCGGTAGTAAAAAAAATTGGATTTTACCACTGATGTTAAGGGAATATGAGGAGAGGCGCACAACCTAAAGTTCTTAACATTTAAGTCTTCAGAAATGTCTGTATGCCAGAGAAAGAGAAGGGTCTGCTTAGAATGTTCCTTTTTGTCTCTTGTTCTGCCTCTTTTCAACAACTGATTCTCCTCTAATCTGTTGCCAGTGAAACTGAGATCGCTCTCCCATCTTCCTTACCTCTTATCAACACCTTCTTATTCTCGCATTACAGGATCATTTTGTCACAGTGTTTGGATAGTGCGTGTGACTGGAATATATGTGTGAAAAAAGTGCTTGTGTGCACCTGTGTGTGAATAAGGGGAGCGTTTATGGCAGTATAGCTGCAGTTGGGTATCCTACCATTTTACTTGGCGTGGTCATAGAAATGTTGGCTTACAATTCCTCAGGCCGCTATTGTCCAACCTTGCCTTACTCCTTGCTCCAGTGAACCATTTGGTGCAATTTGTATAGAGAAATGGAATTATCAAAGGAGAGTTTAAAATATTTATAGGAATTCAGAATACAATCTGTTTTTTCCTGGTTTGAATTTATTAATGAGATTTGTAATTTTGCTGGAGGCCATTCTGAGGAATTCAAACATAAATCATTTGTAAGAATACACGAGTCTTACAAGCTAGAGAAATCAAGTCATCAAATAACCCCTATCTTTACACCGCCTACAAAGGTAGCCCAGAATAATTCAATGGTTACCTGTAGAGATAATAGTTCTCTATGAGTTTCTTGTCTCTATTCTCTTTTTAGTAATTACATTTTAATATTTTATTAACTAATATCTGCCAAAATAGTATTTATTTAAATTTGCAAAGGTGTCTCCCTTTAGATATCACTATTCATTGTCATAGCAAGATTTTTTTTAATCATTCTGCTGATCCAGAATAATTTCCATCACTCATACAGCACTATGAGTGCAGTGTATTTGGATTCTCTGTGGGCATTTTCCCACTTAATTCGTTTGTGACACAGATCATTAACATCTAAAACTGGGAGAGAAAGAAGAAGCAAGATTTTTTTTTTAAAAAAAATAGCTCATTTCCATAACTTTTAGCTCATTAAAATGAACTTCATAGTTCATTTTAATAACCACTGAGAAGTGATTACTATCTGGGAGGCTCATAAGAAGTGGGGGGTGGGGGAATCACAGATCGGATGTTTCAGCTGTGGTGAAATATGAACACAATCAATAATACTATCATATCTCACAAAAAATAATCTATGTTCACCTATCAGAACTATTTAAATCTCCCACCAAAACAATTTTTGTAAAAGCATGTTGAGATTCTAAGCTGATTATATCCTGAATTAGTTTCTTCCATTGTGTCTAATTGCAGCTTTCTTCCGTTGAGTTGGAAGACAAATTTTATATTAAAATTAACAATTGAGAGACATTCTTCATCAATATAGCAGGGGCAAAAGGTGTCACAAGAAGACAAATTATCTGAACTGTGGATAATTTGTCTAGTCAACAAAAGGCAGTGTTTAAGATTCATTAAAACTGATTAGTAGTAGCTCAGTGAAATTTAAATATGGAAATTTTAAAATCTTTAAACTGGAAAGGCTTTTAACTAGATATTTTGTATATTTTCAGAAGAAGATCAATTCAATGTTTTTTTTATGAAAAAAACAAAATAAATTTTTCTTTCACGTTTAATTTGAAAGGTTAGCATTTCAAAAACAAATGTTATCATATACTGTGTTACTATTTTACATGATAAAATTTAAGCTCGAAGCCAGAACGGGGAGAGGGAAGGGAGGGAAGTAGTTTTAATATTTACATCATCTGTACAAGATGTGAATGAAAAGTAATGCCTCCAATATTATTTTAAATTTCCAACAGATGGCAATACTTCAGTTAGTGGGAAGTGGCTGTGAGTAAGGATTGTGTTGCTATTGTTCATGAAATGGGAGCCTGCAGTGAGTACTTGTTAGCGTGCTTTAAGCAATAGTCCGCAATTGAATGTTTGATTGCTGAAGGAATCCCTCCAATTTAATTCCAGGTTGTTAATGGTGATGGCTGCATTGACAAGTATTTTGTGAGTTTCACTGGACCAAAAATTATGAAGATGATGAACTGGGAAAGCCATTGTGTAGATCAAGAATGAAACAGGTGACCTATGACAACAATTCAAGACTTTAAGGACACTTGTCTGATTATTATAAGGAACATTACTGTCAAGCTTGACATTTTTACAGGAATGTGTGAATCGTTGTATTGATATTGATAGTATTGGAAAGTTTTGTGGAACATGGGTTCCTGGCCTGCTGACAGCGAAGATGAAAGCTTCAGGAACTGAAATTTACAAGAAAGAAGGTGAGGAAACAAGTCTTCACAGGGTTGTGACAGCCGATGAAACATGACCTCTTCATTACACACAGACCAATGCATCCACAGATAGCTTATGCGTATGTATCATGTTGGTTTTTTTTCATGGTAAGCAATCTGAGTTGTCAGCCCTGATGCTGCTGTAAGGGAGTAGAGGCCTCCCAGACGTTGGGGCCAAGTGCTAATGTCTAATGCCGGTGCAGGGTTCTATCTCTTATTGTTGTGAGATATTTTAGGGACCTCAACTCTATTTGCTATTTATTTTTTTTTAGAATAGAATAGAATAGAATAGAATTTTATTGGCCAAGTGTGATTGGACACACAAGGAATTTTTCTTGGTGCATATGCTCTCAGTGTACATAAAAGAAAAGATACGTTCATCAAGGTACAACATTTACAACACAATTGATGATCAATATATCAATATAAATCATAAGGATTGCCAGCAACAAGTTATAGTCATACAGTCATAAGTGGAAAGAGATTGGTGATGGGAACTATGAAACGATTAATAGTAGTGCAGATTCAGTAAATAGTCTGACAGTGTTGAGGGAATTATTTGTTTAGCAGAGTGATGGCCTTTGGGAAAAAACTGTTCTTGTGTCTAGTTGTTCTGGTGTGCAGTGCTCTATAGCGTCGTTTTGAGGGTAGGAGTTGAAACAGTTTATGTCCAGGATGCGAGGGATCTGCAAATATTTTCACGGCCCTCTTCTTGATTCGTGCAGTATACAGGTCCTCAATGGAAGGCAAGTTGGTAGCAATTATTTTTTCTGCAGTTCTAATTATCCTCTGAAGTCTGTGTTTTTCTTGTTGGGTTGCAGAACCGAATTTTAATACCATTTTTTAACATTATGGATTGTGGTGACTATATAAATATATTATTTATTTATTTATTTATTTATTTATTTATTTATTTATTTATTCGAATTTTTATACCGCCCTATCTCCCGAAGGACTCAGGGCGGTTCACAGCCAGATAAAAACATGCAAATAATACAGGTAAAAACAACAATTAAAAAACTTATTAATTAGGCCGAATTAAAAATATCACTAGAATAAAATAATATAAAACCCCATTAAAAACTAAATTTAAAAACTAAAACCCTAGGCTAGCCCTGCGCAAATAAATAGATGTGTCTTAAGCTCGCGGCGGAAGGTTCGGAGGTCAGGAAGTTGACGAAGCCCTGGGGGAAGCTCGTTCCAGAGGGTGGGAGCCCCCACAGAGAAAGCCCTTCCTCTGGGTGTCGCCAGTCGGCACTGCCTGGCGGACGGCACCCTAAGGAGTCCCTCTCTGTGAGAGCGTACGGGTCGGTGGGAGGCGATCGGTGGCAGTAGGCGGTCCCGTAAATAACCCGGCCCTATGCCATGGAGCGCTTTAAAGATGGTAACCAAGACCTTGAAGCGCACCCGAAAGGCCACAGGTAGCCAGTGCAGTCTGCGCAGGAGTGGTGTAACATGGGAGCCACGAGGGGCTCCCTCTATCACCCGCCCAGCTGCATTCTGAACCAACTGAAGCCTCCGGATGCCCTTCAAGGGGAGCCCCATGTAGAGAGCGTTGCAATAATCCAAGCGAGATGTCACGAGCGCATGAGTGACCATGCATAAGGCATCCCAGTCTAGGAAGGGGCGCAACTGGCAGACCAGGCGAACCTGGTAAAAAGCCCTCCTGGAGACGGCCGTCAAATGATCTTCAAAAGACAGCTGTCCATCCAGGAGGACGCCCAAGTTGCACACCCTTTCCATCAGGGCCAATAACTCGCCCCCAACAGTCAGCCGCGGATGCGACTGACTGTACCGGGGTGCTGGCATCCACAGCCACTCCGTCTTGGAGGGATTGAGCTTGAGCCTGTTTCTCCCCATCCAGACCCGTACAGCTTCCAGACACCGGGACAGCACTTCGACGGCTTCGTTGGGGTGGCCCGGGGTGGAAAAGTACAGCTGAGTGTCATCCGCGTACAGATGGTACCTCACCCCAAAGCCATTATTTATTAGCTAAATAAACTTCATTCAACGGACAGGAAGGAAAATAAGCAATAATGAGGGGTGGAAAAGGCAGAGGATGAGAGAAAAGAAAAATCTAAATAGATTTCTGTCTTTTCCCTCCCCACCTTCTTAATTGTTTCTTGCTTTTTTGATTCTATTTATTTCAAAAAAAAATTATATATGGTCTCTATTATAATGTTATCTCAGCCTGATTTTTCCCCATTTTCTCAACTGCTTTCTCCCTAGTTAAAACATGATTTTTATCATTCCCATTAGCTTAATTCCACACACTTCTACGACACTTTCTAACATCTTTTAATCTGTTCCAGACAGCTTCTGTAACATCTTTTTATACATCAATTTCCCATTCATTCTGTTGGAAAATGAATCTATAGCTTAACTGTAAATGTTTTATTTAATTTAAATATCTTAAATGTACCTGTGCTCTATTTCCAGTAAATGTACTTCCTACATATGTACTTTTACAATTTTATTTACTCTTTTCTTCCATTAATATTTTTATTTATTTGTTATTTATCATTTTAAAACTAATATTGTTGTCGTATAAACTTCATGCTCAGATGACTTTTGAATGAAACAAATTCAGAAGATTTGGTAGAACGATTGTTTTTAAAAAAATTGAAAATATGTGTTTATTTATAAATAATAAATAAATAAAGATAATATTTATCATTTTAAAACTAATATTGTTGTCGTATAAACTTCATTCAACGGACAGGAAGGAAAATAAGCAATAATGAGGGGTGGAAAAGGCAGAGGATGAGAGAAAAGAAAAATCTAAATAGATTTCTGCCTTTTCCCTCCCCACCTTCTTAATTGTTTCTTGCTTTTTTGATTCTATTTATTTCAAAAAAAAATTATATATGGTCTCTATTATAATGTTATCTCAGCCTGATTTTTCCCCATTTTCTCAACTGCTTTCTCCCTAGTTAAAACATGATTTTTATCATTCCCATTAGCTTAATTCCACACACTTCTACGACACTTTCTAACATCTTTTAATCTGTTCCAGACAGCTTCTGTAACATCTTTTTATACATCAATTTCCCATTCATTCTGTTGGAAAATGAATCTATAGCTTAACTGTAAATGTTTTATTTAATTTAAATATCTTAAATGTACCTGTGCTCTATTTCCAGTAAATGTACTTCCTACATATGTACTTTTACAATTTTATTTACTCTTTTCTTCCATTAATATTTTTCTTTCTTTGAAAAAGATTAATTTGAAAAAAGAGTAAATAAAATTGTAAAAGAACATTTGCATGTATGTAATAATATGAGCTATTGAAGATGAAACAGCCATTTCTGGATAATGCCAAATGATATACATCTTTGGAGAAAAACTTGTATGTTGTTTGAGATTACCCAAACAGCTCTTCTTCACCTTCAACAGCTCTTATTATCCTTGAATTTTCCACAATTCTCTAAATAAATTAAAAAATGAAATTAAAACAAGCTCATTTGCTGTGTATACATATGTAGAGACCTATTTTTAAATCAAGCGGTCAAAACAATTAGATCCATTTCTATAATTTTCATCTTAATTAAGTGAAAAAAGAAACAGAAGAAACGAAAACAAAAACCGGGGAAAGGAATAGAACACATACATATAAATAGATAGAATAAAATGCACAACTCATTTATCTTGTTATTTATCATTTTTAAAACTAATATTGTTGTCGTATAAACTTCATGCTCAGATGACTTTTGAATGAAACAAATTCAGAAGATTTGGTAGAACGATTGTTTTTTTAAAAAAAATTGAAAATATGTGTTTATTTATAAATAATAAATAAATAAAGATAATATTTATCATTACAAAGCCATTCAAGTAGCCATTGCCTCTTTTGTTCTTTTGGTTCTTCCTTCCCTTGATCACTATCCTCAACTTAAATATTTTTATAGTATGTTCTAAACTTATTAAATTATTGCTCAGTTCTATTTAAATCATTTCAGTTGTTTTTAAACAGTTTCTTTTTCTTCAAAAGTCATATTCTTTTAGCTTACCTTGCTGTGTCATATGTTATAAAGGATCCATTCCTGCTTGAATTTGGTTAGATTTCTATTTTGAATATATGCAGTCAATTTTTCCATTGCTGCACTTTCTCCTATTATGGTTTTCCAATCCTGTATTGTTGACAAGGTTCCTCTTTTCCAATGTTGTGCCAGATTGGTTCTTCCTGCTGTTAGAATCTAACCTAATAAATTAGGATGCATTTCATTTATAATCTCTGGGATTAAGTTTAATAAAGATATGTTATTTTCATATGTTATTTTCAGAATGTTCTGGAGGTCTGGGTCTATTTCTTTCCAATACTTTTTTCCTCTCTTTTTTCTTTTGCACAACCACCACATACTACCATTCTTGCTTATGGTGAGGTGTATACAGTGGTGGGATTCAAATAATTTAACAACCGGTTCTCTGCCCTAATGATTTCTTCCAACAACCAGTTCACCAAACTGCTCAGAAAGTTAACAACCGGTTCTCCCGAAGAGGTGCCAACTGGCTGAATCCCATCACTGGGTGTATATCATCTCTATAATTTTATACCATTTTTTTTCCCAAAAATTTCCATTGGTGCAATTTTTCTTTCTTTCTCCATAGCTCTTATTGTTGTTTCCCTGTTCTTATATTTTTAGAATTTTGCATTTATTTTATCATGCAATTGTTGATTTCAAATTCTGTCATCTTTCTCAGGGTCCCTTTTTCTTTTTTGAGATGTTTCTTTTTCTAATTCTTTGCTAATATATTAACCTGAAAACTTATTTTGTGTTAACCAGCCAACCCAACCAATATTTATGTTTACAACCTGGAAAATTTGATATCACACAGCATTTCCACAATCTACTAAAGAACATTTTTGTGGTTTTTCTTTGTTTTTTTTTAAAAGAGATATATCAAGATTAGTTCTTGACAAATCTTTGCTGACTTCAGAGAATGATCATAATGCTTTCCAGATCTCATTCAACTGTGTTTTTATAATCTACTCTATAATCTTTCCTATTATATGTGACGGATTGATTTATCTGTGATTTTCTGATTCCCTCACATCTTCCCCTTTAGAAACAGAGGATACCACCTTTTTGCTTGGACTTAAATGACAACAACAACAACAACAACAATAATAATCCATGACTTATTTAGAAGATTTAACACTCTTATTATGTTTTTAAAAATACTCAAATCTCCCCCTCCGCACACATGCATGCACTCATTTCATATTTCAAATTCCACTATAATTTATCCGCAAATACATCATAATTATTATACAATCCAATACCATTCCAATATATAAATAAAGGCTGTAATCCTTGAGCAAATCTTTCTCTTTATTCCACAGATCCTCCTCAGCTCTTCACATTCCAGCCAAAAAATAATGACTATATATGCATACACGCCATTTTTCATTCTTAAAAACAATTCTAAATAATCTAGATAGAACATTTAAACATTATTGACAATGACCCTTCCAGTGAACACATGCTATTATATAGTTTGCAATAAGGCAACAGCAAAGTTGAAACACTATCAATTTATTCAGCTTTTCATCTCAGTTTGAAAGGAACTCTACAATTCTGGGTTCCCACCACGTTAATAGTACCCGAGAACTTGAAGTGGTTTAGATCTGATTCTGCTCCAGTTAATTTAAAAGTAAGAGATATTTGTATACCTGTAGATTTTTTTAAAAAAATGTTGTGGCTCTATTTTCCCATTGGCAGAAATTCTTGCCTTACTCTGTTCTGAGTGTATGGGTCTTAGAAGGGAAAGACTACAGTGAGTGCTTTGCAGCACCTCCTCAATGATCCAGACAAGAACTTTTGTCAGCTTCCCCTTCCTTTACAGAATCATTCAATGCAATGTGATGTATATATATCTTCCTGAAGTTGAAAGGTCATTTGTTATGGCAGGATCTGTAGTACTCTAGGTAAGGCAGTGTTATTCACTTGTTCGTGGCATCTTTTAATTGCGCAAAGTGAAAAGTAATCAGGGATCCTCTACAAATGACTTACGAGGGTTTCAAAAGTGAAAATGATGGAGGAATGAAAGTACCTTTAGTTTTAGCTCAGTTGTCCAGTTGTCCCGATAAAGTCCACTTGTCCCATTTCTATACAGTTGGCAATTTGGCTAAATGTGTATGGTGTTGTTGTTTTTTCTCACACAGATTTGTAATGCATTTCCCCAGTGCAGTATATATACATTTTTAAATGCACTTTTGAGTTAGGAGCTGTGTTGCAAAGATTTGGGGGTGAGGAAGATGACATTTTCAGGAAGGAATTATCTTTGGTTTCATTGAGATGCAGTCCATATTTTCTGCCCTTTCCCTGCAAGTAACATAGAGGGGGCTTGTCTCTGGCACCTGCACCCTATTAAACTGATTAAGAAAGATAAAATCTCTCCATTCAATGGCTGAACTTTTGAGTAATTGTACTGTATAGTCATGAAACAACTTTTACCATGGTGCCTTACAAAGATTTTGACTTCAAGTCCTCCAACCCTCAGCCCTCTCCACTGGTAGAAGATGATTGGAATTGGTCCCACTGAAGGCTACTATAAAGGAGTAGACAATCCTCTCCTTTTCTCAATCTAGCCACCCATAAAAAGCAGAGAGAGAAAAATGTTGGTTCTTGTATGGATACATTCAAATATGTATTAGATTTCAAACGTTCAAAGACTTGAAAGGATCCTATTATTTTCCTACTCTGTTCCCTAAACAATAACATCTGCCATAGGTTCACTTGTTATTTGATATTACTGTAACCCACATTGTGCATCACACTTCAGTGATAATTAGTGGAACAAATATAGCAAACCACCCAAAAAAGAATGTGCATGCGAGGATGTAATATAAACCAGACCTTAAAATTTGCATTTTCTTTATTTCTTCTTACTTAATGAATGGAAAATGAGTGGGCCTAATGTTTATGCCAGCTGAGCCCCCTTGAAAGGGCCCACTCAGAAAAGCTAAGTCAATTTAGGAATAAGCGGAACAGTATTGAGGATTAGGAATCCGATGCTCCTTATTCATTTGCACACACTGTTTAAAGCCAGAATTTCGGCAGTTGTACTTTTTGATTTATGCAGGGGAGAAGGTGAAGAAAGACTGTCTTGCCTGCAAGATAAACTTATATTTTAAAGAGATAAATTTTCAACGATGACAAGTTTTAAATTGCAAATCCAAATGCTTTCCAATGTACAGCTGCAATCCGTTGGCAAAGGTCTTTGGGTAGAAAAATGGTAATCCTTATACTCAAGTTACTATAGGCCCCTTCCTTCCTTCCTTCCTTCCTTCCTTCCTTCCTCCCTCCCTCCCTCCCTCCCTCCCTTCCTTCCTTCCTTCCTTCCCAAATGACCGAATAACAAAGAATTCATGCTTCAGCCAGAATAACTGATAAAGTTGTTGCATAAACATGAATTTAGTATTCTCACATTTTAAAAACAAATATATGTTTACATTTATAAAATGAACAGGAGTGATATGTGGGTAAATTTCAAAGTTCAGAAACTCTACATAATAGTCCCTGCATAACTGCAACAACCCCAGGAGATTATCTATATGTATGTATCTCTATCCATCCTTATTTCAGCTTCTGTTACTTTCAATAGTATGAATATAAGGCAATTGTAGCTAATGTTGCAGTTGCAGAACAGTGAGAAGGGTATATTCCCAAGCCTTTGCTGTAGGTAAATACTGTCAAATATGAAGGGCCTGTCATGTTGGAAGTGTTCTATATTTCCCAGAAGCTTCCTCTTTGCTTCTTTCCTTCAATTCTCCTTCTTTTCTTCTATATCTGTAAAAATATGCTGTGTGCATTTGTAGTTTGTGTATGGATCCAATTCAGCAACTTCCCACCCCCCCAACCTCTGGCCTGCGACTCAGTGCTAGGCCCCAACCTGTTCAGCCACAGAAGTGGTGGGTGAGTGAGTGCCTGCACACACGTATGACACTACATTTGTGAAAGTGGCGCACATGCACGCACAAAACCATCCTTCTCCCCCTCCCTGCCACCTCCACCGGATCTGCTGAGCTGAAAAGGTCAGAGACCACTGCAATACAGAATAGAATGAGGGCTAATTAATTGAGTTTGGCTCCTAATCAAATGGAGACCTTGTACAGTAGATGGGTGATTCCTAGTTTGAAGAATTAAGACTTTTTCTGTCATAAATGAGGTTGCAAATTGTGGCACACTTCCTTAGAGAGAACAAGCGTGGGGAAAGTCCTTCTAGAGAATCTTCTTTCTCGTTAGCCAAAGTGATCCTCATGGCTAGACATGGCTATTACCAGCCATGCCCTCTTTCTAGAGAGGGACAACTTATAGAGAGCTATTCATGTGCTGGTAACCTCAGATTCAGAAAATTGTAATGTTTATTTATTTATTTATTTTTATTTATTTATCATATTTATATACCGCCCTATCTCCCTAGGGACTCAGGGCGGTTCACAGGCAAATAAAAATACATATAAATACAGAATAAAATAACAGTTAAAAAGCTTATTCTACGTGGCCCAATTTTTTAAAAAACCATATAAATAATAAAACCCATTAAAACCAATATAAAATTTAAAATCTACTCCAGTCCTGCACAAATAAATAGATGTATTTTAAGCTCGCGGCGGAAGGTTCGGAGGTCCGGAAGTTGACGAAGTCCTGGGGGGAGTTTGTTCCAGAGGGTGGGAGCCCCCACAGAGAAGGCCCTTCCCCTGGGTGTCGCCAGACGGCACTGCCTAGCTGACGGCACCCTGAGGAGTCCCTCTCTGTGAGAGCGCACGGGTCGGTGAGAGGTATTCGGTCGCAGCAGGCGGTCCCGTAAATAACCCGGCCCTATGCCATGGAGCGCTTTAAAGGTGGTTACCAGAACCTTGAAGCGCACCCGGAAGGCCACAGGCAGCCAGTGCAGTCTGCGCAGGAGAGGTGTCACATGGGAGCCACGAGGGGCTCCCTCTATCACCCGCGCAGCCGCGTTCTGAACTAACTGAAGCCTCCGGATGCCCCTCAAGGGCAGCCCCATGTAGAGAGCATTGCAGTAATCCAGACGAGACATCACGAGGGCGTGAGTGACCGTGCATAGGGCATCCCGGTCTAGAAAGGGGCGCAACTGGCGAACCAGGCGAACCTGGTAAAAAGCTCTCCTGGAGACGGCCGTCAAATGATCTTCAAAAGACAGCCGTTCATCCAGGAGGACGCCCAAGTTGCGCACCCTCTCCATCGGGGCCAATGACTCGCCCCCAACAGTCAGCCGTGGACTCAGCTGACTGTACCGGGATGCCGGCATCCACAGCCACTCTGTCTTGGAGGGATTGAGCTTGAGCCTGTTTCTCCCCATCCAGACCCGTACGGCTTCCAAACACCAGGACAGCACTTCGATAGCTTCATTGGGGTGGCCCGGTGTGGAAAAGTACAGCTGGGTGTCATCAGCGTACAGCTGGTACCTCACACCGAAGCCACTGATGATCTCACCCAATGGCTTCATATAGATGTTGAACAGAAGGGGCGAGAGAATCGACCCCTGAGGCACCCCACAAGTGAGGCGCCTCGGGGCCGACCTCTGCCCCCCTGTCAACACTGTCTGCGACCGATCGGAGAGATAGGAGGAGAACCACCGATAAACGGTGCCTCCCACTCCCAATCCCTCCAACCGGCGCAGCAGGATACCATGGTCGATGGTATCAAAAGCCGCTGAGAGGTCTAATAGGACCAGGGCAGAGGAACAACCCCTATCCCTGGCCCTCCAGAGATCATCCACCAACGCGACCAAAGCTGTCTCAGTGTGTAACCGGGCCGGAAACCGGACTGGAACGGGTCTAGATAGACAGTTTCATCCAGGTGTAGGGGAAACTGATATGCCACCATACTCTCTACAACCTTCGCGCGGCGAGGGTTGGAGACCGGACGGTAATTACCTAAAAAAGCCGGGTCCAGGGAAGGCTTCTTGAGGAGGGGCCTCACCACCGCCTCTTTCAAGGCGGCCGGAAAGACTCCCTCCAACAATGAAGCGCTCGTAATCGCCTGGAGCCAGCCTCGTGTCACCTCCTGAGTGGCCAGTACCAACCAGGAGGGGCACGGGTCCAGTAAACACGTGGTGGCATTCAATCTACCCATAATGTGTTCCAAATGGTCTGAAAGCTGCAGCTTGTGCAACATAGGACAGCCAAATTGTTGAGTATGACACACTAGCCATGCACATAATGCACCTTTGTTGAAGAAACTGCATCCCCTCCCAATCAGGAATTGTGCTTTTTTAAAGAAGACCTTAAAAAATTGGGGCCACACTAGCTGGTACATCAGCTTCTCAATTACAGATCTGTAGGTAGTGAGACCATAATAGATGATCATTAGATCCCTCCTGCTACATGGATCAAGAGATGCTGAAAGCTATTAGGTGGTTGACTGTGTGAAGGGGCCTTTTCTATGGGGCAACCTACACTCTGAAATGTTCCTCCCCTGAAAATGAAGGTGTGTGTGTCTATTTTTACATCTTTTACATCCCCATCCAGACCTTTCCAGCATGCATTTTGGAAGAAACAATCTTTTCTCCTTTCTCTCTGCCTCTTCACTCAATATATTTATTGAATATTTTCATATATTTTAATGTTAATATATTAAAATATATGAAACAATATTCAATAAATATAATGAGTGAATATTGAGTTTTATTATATCTTTTATTGTTATTGTAATTACATTGCAACCATTACACCGGATTATATAATAACATTGCCATTATATTATAATTTATTTCCTTAGCTTACAAACTACTTTCTATACCAAAATGATTTATTATTACTTTGTTTGAGAATCTAAATAAATAAATACATGCTTATATGAATTCAAAGTGATAGATAGGAGAATATATATATATATATATATATTCTCTCAACCTTACATGGTTACAAATATATACTGTAGATATTCTCAACCTTACATGGGAAAAGACCCGAAAATGCCAAGACCAATACATACATACATACATACTTGTTTTCTGAGGTTTTCATGGGTGTTTGTGTGAAGGTCTTTGATTGTTCGGGTTTTCTCCCGTGTAAAATTGGAAGTGTCTTGGCGACGTTTCGACGAAGTCTCATTCGTCATCTTCAGGCTTCAGCTTCGTGCTTCTGCTCCCAGAAGCACGAAGCTGAAGCCTAAAGATGACGAATGAGACTTCGTCGAAACGTCGCCAAGACACTTCCAATTTTACACAGGAGAAAACCCAAACAACCAAAGACCTACACACATACATACATACATACATACATACATACATACATACATACATAAAATGCATAATGAAGAATAAATGATACAATATAATCAGAGCACATTTTGATTGCCCTAAATGCAATTCGATTATCTCTAGAAATAAAGAGACTCAACATTTCTCCCCGGTGGGGCCAGTATATTAAGAATTCTGAGAATTACAATCTTAACCAATCTGAAGGACAGTAAATTAGGGAAAATTAGTGTCAGCTCTTATTCAGGTGCTTAGAGCTCATTTAATGTTTATAAGATACGCCTCCTCCCTCCACAGGACACCTGTAAGTGTGATTTGTTCACTGAGAGATCTATTTTAACTTGATTCATGTTCTCTTCCGCTGTTTCCAATGGGGAAGAATTATGTGATTCAGCCTCAAACATCAGTGAAGTGTCTCTACAACAAAATATCTGTGATATCTGAGCATACCCGCTCTTTCACCACAAGAATTTGATTTCTATCTTAACGTGCCTCTGGGGCTTCACTTCAACTCTCTGGGTTAGAAACGGGAACAAAGTGACTTTTTTACTGGGCTGCTCACAGTCGAACATGATACATGTGAGAAATAATAAGTTACAGTAGAAATCTAGAGGTTTCTACTCCGTAATAAATCTCACTGAGGTATGGGATTGCCAGAAAATATGCGTATAGCTGGAGCATAAAAACCACCACAAAACTGTAGCAGAGTTCTTAACATCATCACGCACCCAAATATATATTTCAGGCTTCAGATCATGATAACATTATTATTGTAATACTGTGTGGTTTTTATCATTGTTCACATCGGAGCAGTAGAACACATATTAAGGGAGCTGGATGAGGAAATTCTTTCTTGATAGCAAGATGGGCAGCATATAAACTTAATAAATAAATAAATTGCTAAAAATAATATTCCATAAGAGAAAGGAAGCATTAAACATTTTGTAACACAAATACTATGTTTTGAAATTGTTTGATGTAAGACCAGTACATTTTAATAACTGGTTTAATAGCCAGTAATTATTTGCCAAAATTGTACTGTGATACCATCATATTTTTTTCTTTCATGAAGCTTATTAAACATATATGTATTCCTCCAGGCATTTGGGAAATGTTTATTGTTTATTTTGTGTTTTGTTGTATGTTTTAGACTATTTCATTGCATTTTTATAATAATATAATATAATATAGCAACAGAGTTGGAAGGGACCTCGGAGGCCTTCTAGTCCAACCCCCTGCCCAGGCAGGAAACCCTACACCATCTCACTCAGTTATCCAACATTTTCTTAAAAATTTCCAGTGTTGGAGCATTCACAACTTCTGCAGGCAAGTTGTTCTACTTATTAATTGTTCTAACTGTCAGGAAATTTCTCCTTAGTTCTAAGTTGCTTCTTTCCTTGATGAGTTTCCACCCATTGCTTCTTGTTCTACCCTCAGGTGCTTTGGAGAACAGCCCGACTCCCTCTTCTTTGTGGCAACCCCTGAGATATTGGAACACTGCTATCATGTCTCCCCTAGTCCTTCTTTTTATTAAACTAGACATACCCAGTTCCTGCAACCGTTCTTCATATGTTTTAGCCTCCAGTCCCCTAATCATCTTTGTTGCTCTTCTCTGCACTATTTCTAGAGTCTTAACATCTTTTTTACATCGTGGTGACCAAAACTGGATGCAATATTCCAAGTGTTGCCTTACCAAGGCATTATAAAGTGGCACTAACACTTCACATGATCTTGATTCTATCCCTCTGTTTATGCAGCCCAGAACTGTGTTGGCTTTTTTAGCAGCTGCTGCACACTGCTGGCTCATATCTAAATGGTTATCCACTAGGACTCCAAGATCCCTCTCACAAGTACTACTATTGAGCAAGGGACCACATATACGGTACCTGTGCTTTTCATTTTTCATGTGCTTGAAATGCATAAAGACATATTCAAGTTTAGAAACAAATCCCATTGGTGTTAACCGTAACATCACAGGATTACAGTATAACACAAACACCTAGAACAGATATTTAATACTTTGATTATGAGATTAATACTCTGAGATCTGTAACAGATCTGCATGCACTGTTCCAAATGCCACACCAAATTCCTTTGAGTTGGGTAAGAAGGGGAAACTGTATGAAAATAGGATTTTCAAAAATTTGCACTCGAATCAGACCAAAAGACTTTGGCTTTTCCTGATTACTAAGTAAGAAATCATACTATTGGCATGACTCCATTGACCTCAGTGATGTCACACCAAAAATAAAGCTACCTCTTACACCTTGGCTACAAAACTGTAAGATAAATATTACGTAGGAAGTGGCTAGGCTAAGCCAAAGGATCAAACCTATCATCAATCTTGAGACCCTTCGTGCCCACAAGAGATTTAAGTCCAGCCTACCTTGAATTCCATTGACTCTTATCTACCCCCAAATTGCTTTGGCCATTAGTAGCTCAGATTCTTGTAGAGAGTGTTAGCAATGCAATGAACCTTTATTCATTTGAACCGCTCTGGCTCTTGATTTTTTATGCTTGGCATATTATTTCCTTTGCCCTTTGGAGGGAATGCAGAAAAGCGGTGCAAAGCACACTAAGAAAAAAGCCTTTTAGCATATATGCTTTTGTCTTTCCTAGAAAATTTGTGATTTTAGTCAGCTAAAGGCCTTAGTCCCTTGAAGGAGACATTTAACTAAATCATCACTTGTTTCTTTTTTTTTTTTCTGGAATCCCTTTGGTTAATCTGGAAGATAGGGAACTATTCCACTCACCAAGCACGAGTATTATAGGAGCTCTCGCAGTACTCTTAAAGTTCTCCACATTTGCTCTAAACCAGGAATGTCAAATTGGCAGCCTACAGCCCCGATGCGTTGGGTGCAGGCCACGCCCATCCCAGCTCCATCAAGGGAAAAAAATATCATGAAACGTCATGCGATGGCAACGTGACGCTCCGAGTTTGACACCCATGCTCTAAACGGATACCTTGTTGGTATCTGGGTTTAAAAAATGAATATGTTCAAGGTGTTTTATATCACCATGTGATGTAAATTTATATATCTTGTAGAAACTAAAGGTCTGCCAGCTTGGATAGGGGAAAGCATAGTAAGTTGCAGCTCTGTTCTCCAACTCTTCCATTCAAGATGCTCCTACTTGCATCCAAGTGGACGAGTCAGTGAGAGTTGGATTCTTGTTCTACAGAAGGCAGTGCGATCACCGAGGACTCTGCCAGTTTTACCTGTATGTCCCTATCCTGCAATCATATATTATCTTCTTCAGTCATTTTGCAGTTATGCAACTATTCAGTTATATGAACTGAAAAGAGCAGGGGCACATTTCCCGCGTGTAAGAATTCTATTGTCTCACCTTTGCATTCCTGTTTACTTGGAAGTCTTTTTAGTGGCAGGGGAAACCATTATTTAAGCATGCCAATTTCTTTGTGATCTAAGACCTCATCTTTCTGGGTTCTAAATTGAACAAAGGCTCTATATCAGGGGTGGCGAACTTGATTTCATTGAGGGCCACATCAAGGTTGTGCTTGACCTCAGGAGGGCTGGGTGGGCATGGCCAGGGTGGGTGTGGACAGTTCGACATCACTCATGTTGGGGGCACCTGTGGTGGCCCGAGTGCTTTGCCAGTAGAAAGCGGGCTCCTGAGCTCTGTTTTTACATCTGGTGCTTGCATTTGCCACCAAAGCAGTGGCTCTGTGGTTATGAGATTGAGAGTCAGGCACTTAATGATTGGCACATGTTTCCACCTGTCACAGCATCCTGTGATCACATGGTCACCATTTACATCCTTAACAGCCAGCTCCCAATAAGCAGACGCAATGGAGAAGCCAGCAGTAAAACGCAAGTCAGGGCACACATGATGTCTCACTTAATAACCTTGTCATTGCTGTTGGCATTGCCACTCCCAATTGTGGGTCATTAAGCAAGGATTATATGTAGTGAAGGATGAAAGTTCAACTTATTTGTCTCTTCTTCATCATAATTGGACAATGATTCAACAGTCGGTGTTAGCAGAAGATGGGTAAGTAGATACGAAGGTAAATGGATAAGAAAGGGGGATGGGGAGAGAGGGAGAGGAGGAGAGAGAGGGAGGGAGGGAGGGAGAGATGCCTGCAAACAGTAGGAAATCATTTATTGTGGACTATAGTCTCTACCATATCTGCATTAAAATAAGTCTCTTTGCATATTCAGTTAGTAGCATGTCAATTTCCACTGCTGAAGAAATGAAAATGCATCACTGAATTGGAAATATTATTTTAATGCTTTTCAAATAAGACAATTGATTTAAAGCATCAGGAAATCAAATGCAGTAATACTTTAGTAAGTACAAGCTGCAATGAGCAATGGAGTTAAAATTTTACTTTGACAATAAGAATTAAAAATTGCTGTCCTCAATGTCAAATCCTTATTGAAAATTTACTTCAGAAGTTGGAAAAGGTGCAAAAAAATGTGGCTTCTAACTTTTTCCCTTCTTGCTTTGATTTCATTTTTTTAAGAGCAAGAATAATTTTGTTCAATACAAAGAGTGGGATGATAGAGGGTTGTATAAAATTAGAGGTTTAGTTATAAATCAAACCTACAATTAAATACATTTTACAAAACTGTTAGTGATAATATCAGCATGATTTCAAATTCATGAAGGTTCATCATGTTTTTGGTAAACTATGTAAATCTCATTGATTAACACCGCAAACAGCACTGAAGATTAATAGATATACAATCCACTAAATAGGAAATAAATCTTATATTAAAATAGGTTTTCTGAAAATTGTATATAAATTGCTTCTTAAACTGGGAATAATTACTTAAGGATAAGGAGCTATGGTGCCGGAGTGGTTAAAATGCAGTATTGCAGACAAACTCTGCCGATTGCCAGGAGTTCGATCCTGGCTTGCTCAAGGTTGACTCGGCCTCCATCCTTCTGTGGTCAGTAAAATGAGGAGCCAGATTGTTGGGGGCAATGTGCTGACTCTGTAAACCATGCAGAGAGAGTTGTAAAGCACTTTGGAGTGGTATATATGTGCTATTGCTACCTTCAAGGGCTAAACTTGGAATATTTTGGGGCTAATAGAGGAATTGCTTTTTTGTGAGGTGCAGATCCAGTTTCCGACTGCCAAGACACTAGTGTAAAACAACTCACTCACACCATCCCCCTCCTCTCTCTCTCTACCAGGAAAGAGATAATTGAGCCAAAATTTTAAGAACCATTGTTATGAGATCTGAATTTGACAGATTGAAACTCCTAGTGGTGCTATACTCCTTTTAAATCTATTTCAGAAAACCAGTAGGAATTTACCATGCAGGTAATTCGTGGGGGATATTGCAGTCTGTCCTATTAATTGTAAGCATTCTAAACTTACAGGGGAGAAATTCCTGGAAGCAGATTAAGACATTTTACATCTTCAGTAGCACTGCCTCGTTAGATTGGTCTTTTGGTTGAAAGTTTTTGAAGTTAAATGGAGAAATTGCCAAATAATTTTAATAATAATATTTTTATTATGAAGTCAGTTAATTGTTGTTCCTGACATACAAATTGATGCTTTATTTAAAAAAACTAATTGATTGTTAATTGCCAGTTTGTTATGGCAGAACATTGGAAAAGTAAAAATAGATCTTTTAATTGGATCAGTGGTATTTAAAAGTGTGGAAAATTGCTTTGGCTCCGCCAATTTCAAAGAGCTCTGAAAAAGGTGAAAGTACACTCAAATCTGTTCATCATTTATTGCTTATATTAACCACGTTTTTTTTTTGTTTGTTTGTTTACATTTATACCCCGCCCTTCTCCGAAGACTCAGGGCGGCTTACAGTGTATAAGGCAATAGTCTCATTCTATTTTGTATATTTTTTTACAAAGTCAACTTATTGCCCCCCCAACAATCTGGGTCCTCATTTTACCTACCTTATAAAGGATGGAAGGCTGAGTCAACCTTGGGCCGGGCTCGAACCTGCAGTAATTGCAGGCTACTGTGTTCTTAATAACAGGCTTTACCAGCGTGAGCTAAACCGGCCCTTTTCAAAATAGGTTTCAACTGCCTGTAGAAATGTCATGTCAAATGTAACTATCAAATGTGGAATTTTAAAAATGAATCCCTACACACACACTCTCTCAGCGGTCTGAGCTCCGGACCTAAACCAGTATGAAAATGCCACACGCTTGTAGGCTAACTGGCTTTATTCAGCCAGACTCTGGCACACGTTGAGTTCTAGCAGCAGCAAAATAGCAGTCTGTAAAGATGCAAGGTCAGCGCTGGGAGCTTCCGCCTCCCAGTACGCTTTATCAAGGTGAGCCACGCCCTCTCCCCCCCTGGCTGACCTCCAGGAAGAGACCAATGTCCACTAGTTCAACAGCGTGCTCATTATGGAGGGTTGCTACCAACTCATCCGCCTCTCCCCCCAAGACTGCTGTCACCACCACCACCATTGCTCACGGTAACGGGTAGAAGTGGCCATAGTGGTTTAGGTGGCTAATCACCTGGCTAAGAAAAAGAGCCAAGTGCTCAAGATCCCCATCGAATGTGACTTTCAGGGTAGGGGATTCCATGGCCAGTGGGTAAGGCCGGTGTTCCGTGGGTCACCCAGCCCACTGCAGACCATGGTCAGCCTGACATTGCTCTAGAACCCCAGGTGCTGTTAGGAGCCACTAGTGGCCTGGCGTTGAGGCCGCATGTCACAGGGCCCGGTACTGAACACCTTCCACTGCTCTGTTGGTCACTCCAGTTGACAGTCTTTCTGTCATGGACCCCAAAGAGGAACCCTACTCTGGACCACTCATTGGTGGGACCTCCCTTGATCTGTATGGGGTGGTGTCCAGTCGGAGCTTTGAACTGGCCAAGCGAACCCTTGAATCCGTGTTTGAACCTTGGACTGGCTCTTGCACTTAGCGGACTGCTTCAACTCTTGTGCTGCTCAAGATTTGCTAAGCTCGGTGACTGAACCCGCTCTTTGTGTTGGCTACTTTTAGTACTGCTGAGGGTTTGAATAAAGACCTCTGACTCACTGTGGTGTATGTGTGTATGTGAGCAGAGTAGCAGAATTATTTATTTACCTCACCTTTATTATTTTAATCAGTAACTCAAGGTGGTGAACACCCACAACACTCCTTCCTCTTCCTATTTCCCCCTAAACAACAACTCTGTCAGTTGGCTAAGGCGGATTTGAACTCATGGTTTCTTGCTTTCTAGCCTGGTGCCTTAACCACTACACCAGACTGGCTTTTATTACACCAGACTGGTTCTCTCTTTTCCATGTGTTGCCAGCAAAAAGAAAGAAATGTGGAACAGAAGTAAAGCACACACTTTTGCCTCTAAAATCCCAGGTAAAAAAATAATAAATGACCACAGTCTAGTATGCTAGCAGATACTGTCACACACAACTCATTTTAAAATTTAATCTGAATATGACAAAGAAACATGTAGCTACTGATTTCCCAATTGTCCAAACGTGGCTGAAGGGCAGCTGGCATTTTGGAAGAGTAAATGACTTATTTAAGAAGCTGTGCTTTTTATTCGGTGACCCTTAGCTGCATTGAAGGATGCCCAGTTCAAAATATTCTCTCCCACCCACCCACCCCGTTCATCATCCCAGGGGATCAAAATGGCATTCATTTCTGGAGGCTCTTTCACAGAAGCCAAGCAGGGAAGTTGGAGATGCCCTAAAACTGCAAAATCCACAAAGACAAAATTGAGCAATTTGTCCTAATCCACAGAAATGGGTGGCTGAATGCATGCCCTACACAAAATTATACATCTTGTTTGAAAGCAAGATTGCATAGCTCTAATCAAGGCAACACAACCTCAATGAGGAGAAATTGGACCATTGTGGTTTTCTCAGAAGAGAACAAAAGAGTTACAAGAATGGGTAATATACCGCTTTGAAGATTTTGAGAACGCCAAATGAAGGTGTGTTATTTGTTCACTGCAGAAGAGTGCTCTTTATTATTGTTGCACTCTAGTGAAAAATGTAGCATTAATTTACCTGGTCAATTATTATTATTTTTCTTTTAAGGGAATAAAACCTTTATGTTCAGTCAAACAATGGTAATTCTGATGTCTGCATTAAAATTACTCTTTTTAGGAGGTTATAGCTACTATCTTAGATCTGGATAACTTATTTTTTTCACACAGCATAATTTTATTTAATTGACATGTGTATGTGTGTGTCTGAATAGATCTCTTACCTCAAGATTATGATTATACTGAGAGCTACTAACTTTGAGTTATTTGATGTACCTTTACTTCTTGCTGGAGGTAAGGAATAATGACAACAGTGGGGAAAAAAATCAAGTTTAAACAAATTGCCTTGTCGGTACTACCGAGTATACTTACACCGCCTTAAAAACAACAACAAAAATCTTCATTTAAACATAACTATGTAATCTGAACCATTTTGGTTTAATTCTGAACAGAGTTCACCATACAGCGGATTTGTGCAATAACATCTGCTCCCTTTGATGATCTGCTCTTTGGATGAAAAATCATTTAATCTGGATTCACATCTATCGTTGAGTGGAAAGCCTGACCAGCTTCTTCTCTAAATTCAGAGCGTGTGGTTTGTAAATGAATAGAGTCCCCACCTGCATTGGTAATTGTACACTCCAGTAACGGTTCTAATTTTACTATTTGTATAATACTAGGACTGGCTCTGGGAAATATCTTCTGCCAAGCTGCTTGAAGTAGAGAAAAAGACCATCTGTGGCTACTCTGATAATCATAAAAAAAACCCAAAAGAATTGGGACAACCCAATGCCTGCGTTGTTCCCAAATCTTTTCACAACGCACACCCCCTTAGTTGCTTGGTTCTTTTAGCAGAGTTCATTTTGTTTGCTGAACAAGCAGTATGAATTTATGACGCTAGTATATCATCTATATTTCAAATGCACAATGGCACATACACATCATATCTCTCTCTCTCTCTCTCTCTCACACACACACACACACACATACACACACAGAAACCAGGACTTGCAGAAATGTTTGAGATCTTGAGGGTAATTTGAAGAACATGTGAAAGACTAGCCTGATATTGGATGTAATAGAAAATTGTAGATTTATAGCCCATTAATTAAATCTCTAAAATATCCTATATTAGTTTAAATCTAAGGGGGCAGGAAAGAGAATGGACATTCTAAATACAGTCCTTGACTTACAACCACAACTGAGCCCAAAGTTTATGTTAACATTTGTTAAGTGAATTTTGCCACATTTTACAACCTTTCTTACCCCAATTGTTAAGTGAAATATTGTAGTTGATTAGTTAGTAACCCGGTTGTTAAGTGACTCTGGCTTCCCCATTGACTTTGCTTGTCAGAAGGTCTCAACAAAGGATCACATGACTCAGGGACACTGCAACGGTCATAAATATAAACCAGTTGCCAAGCATCTCAATTTTGATCACATGACTGGGATGCTGCAAAGGTCATAACTTTGAAAAATGGTCGTAAGTCACATTTTTCAGTGCTGTTGTAACTTTGAAACGGTCACTAAATGAACCGTTGTAAGGCGAGGACCACCTGCAGTGTTCAAAGAAACATTAAATTAGATTAGTTCCTATAAGAATCAGAGAAACTGAAGGAAGGATACTTTACGTAACTATGGAAAACCTACAGTCCTCAAATGGTACAAGAATCAGAGCTCACAACTCCCAGACAGATGGGAGTTGGAGTCCAACAATACAATGCAACATTTAGAAAGCCATATGCTACTTAGCTCAGCTTTAAAAGGAAAAGGAGGTAAAAAAAAAACATAAGGGAAAGAAGGGAGAATTAAGATTTCATCCACCCGCTAATACAGCGTGCCTGACAAATGCCAGTATTTATTTCTGAATGGTACAATTGTCTAATTAAACCAACATGTGTTTGTGGCATTTCACTTCGCTTAAATTGGAAAAATCTGTGGATGGTGAATGCAAACCCTACTCCTCTTTAGATCCTCTGATCTTTATCTCAGCAGTTACATTCTTCTTGCTGTAATAAAATTGACATAGAAGGGATGCATAGAAATGCAGCCTCTAAACATTCATGAAGAATCAGTCTCTACCCATAAAATTTGACAATGTCCATTGAAAAGCCATAACCTTTGACCCGGTAGCTCTCTGGAGCATATATCCAATACTAGCTTTGAGTCTGGCCGCTCTTCAGGGTTTTCTCTATCATTGAATCCAGCTTTTCACCTGTGCAGTTGCCAACTGCTCCTCCTTCACTTCTTCAGAATTGTGACCCGACCATCTGCTTGCAAGCTACCTGCAATGAGCAAATAGGGAATAGCTCCTCCTGTATATAACCACATTACCATTCAAGGGCGGATTAACAAATACAGTAAGACATCAGGGCAGTGGTGGGATTCAGCCGGTTAGGGCTGGTTCGGGTGAACCAGCAGTTAAATTGCTAGCAAGCCCCACCCCTTCCTTCCCCTTCCCACCCCATCTCTTCCAGGAGTCACCATGCGCCCCATTTTGACTCCCAGGTAAGTGCACGGAGGCCTCCTAGGCCCAAAACGGGGCATGGGGGGGATTTTTACAACCTTTTTGCCACATTTGTTAAATGGGTCCCTGCCATTGTTAAGTGAATCATGCGGTTGTTAAGCAGATAATATAGAATAGAATAGAATAGAATAGAATAGAATAGAATAGAATAGAATAGAATAGAATAGAATTTTTATTGGCCAAGTGTGATTGGACACACAAGGAATTTGTCTTGGTGCACATGCTCTCTGGTTTCCCCAGTGACTCTGCTTGTTGGAAACTTGCTGGGAAGGTTACAAATTGTGGTCACATGACCCTGGGACAGTGCAACTGTCATAAATACACCCCATTTGCCAAGCATCTGAATTTTGATTACATGACTGTGGGGAAGCTTCAATGGTCAAAAGTGTGACAAATGGTCATAAGTCACTTTTTCAGTGCCATTTTAAGTTCAAAAAGTTACTCAACGAATGGCTGTAAATCAAGGACTACCTGTATTCCAGGGTGAAATCCAGCCGGTTCTGACAGGTTCTGGAGAACTGGTGATGGAAATTTTGATCAGTTTGGAGAACCGGCAAATACCACCTCTGGCTGGCCCCAGAGTGGGTTGGGAATGGAGATTTTGCAATATCCTTTCCCCAGGAGTGGGGAGGGAATGGAGATTTTGCAATATCTTTTCCCCAGGAGTGGGGAGGGAATGGAGATTTTGCAGTATCCTTCCCCTGCCACGCCCACCAAGCCACACCCACAGAACCGGTAGTAAAAAAATGGATTTCACCACTGCTGTATTCAATATGGAAATGGCTTAGTATTTACTGACTTTCTTCCTGAACACTTTGAGAAAAGTTGCTTGTTTTTCTGAGTTCTTCCCCAGTCCCTAGCCCTGGTGCATTTTGTACACATATGATATGACTTATGAGCCTTGCCCTCAGTGGTTTTGCCTTCCTCACACTTCCACCCATGACAGAGAGAGAATTAAATGAAGTTCGGTGGTTCTGTTCCCAGCCACATCTATCTGGATGTATGCTTGCTATAGATGTGGATGCAGCATATAAAGACATAAAACAAATATAAGAATTAATTACGCTACTTGATCCAGACAGAAAAGGCAGTTGTGAAATAAAAGGCACCTGGGATCTATAACCAGATCACATCCTTCAGAGCATCCAGTAAGAGTCTCATTAAAAGTAAGTGGTTGATATTAAACAACTTCTGTGTGTGTCATTATGGGGCTACAGGATTGGGATGCGTGACCCACAGACTGGAGAGCATGTCATGTCCAACATCTTGGCGAAACCCTGCTGAGAAAGACCGCCTAATTATCAGCTCAGCTGATTCATGTACCAAAGCAGGTAATTTATCTTTTTTTTGAGGTGGCTTGTTTAACAACCTCGCCGACTGAAAAAGCTTTATCTGCTTTAGTCAAGAATGCTTTCGCTCTGCAATATTTTTACCATCATAAATTTTAATGGGGAAGGGAAATTTTGATGTGAAACAGAACAGGTCTCCTATTCTACATTCCTCGTCACCATTCAGGTGATCACTTTGGTTTCCACTGTACTGGAATTGAGCTTTAACACTGCGAGAGATAATAGAGCCTTTCTCTGGAAAAAAAGGAAAGAGGGAGGGAGGGAGGGAAGAAAGGAAGAGGAGAGAGGGAGAGAGGGAAGGAAGGAAGGAAGGAAGGAGGGAGGGAAGGAAGGAAGGAAGGAAGGAAGGAAGGAAGGAAGGAAGGAAGGAAGGAAGGAAGGAAGGGACATTTTTCCTAGGAGTTTTTTTTAAAGACATTCCATGGGACAGTTTGATGTTGCTTATGTTTTTAAAAAAATGCAATCTCTACCAGCTTTATTTGACTTTTACTTCCTTTCAAAAATGCAGTTTCCTTTTTTCTTTCAAACAGCATCTTCAAACTCTTCTTAGACTATTAATAGAGGTGATGTTCTGTGGTTAATTGGACTTTAATGGTGCTTTATTGATCTGTCATGAATTTTTTAAACCATCACAGAAGCTCCTTTTTCCCCCACTGTGAATGACTTACAAACTTTCTTAAAGAAAATAAAATGGGGGCAGAAATGCACATTTATTGGAAAGAGACAGAGAGAGAGAGAGGGAGAGAGAGAGATGTTTCTTGATTCCTTTTTAATGGGAAAAGCATGATGGAGCAGGCTTCTGACTGAATCCAAATCAATCTGATCTAGAACAGAAAGAGAATAATCACTTCCTCAGCCTAGCAGAACTAGAGCAAACTGCCACCTGAGACCTTGGGGAGTTCTGCCAAGCAGAAAAGAATATACTTGTCCAAAGAAAACAATGGTCTTGTTGCCTAAGAGAACTGCAGATGTACCACTTCCTTCTGTTAGTGCACACTCCGTCATTTGATATCCTTCATCTAAGGATATGAAAGGAAGACATGCAATATTTCAGACATGGTGACAGATGGCTTACAGGTCTGGAAATCGTGACCAAAGGGAGCTCCATAGAAGCTCCTAATGGATTCCTGAATGTGTTTCCAACCCAAAAGTATGTTAAAACTAAAATATATATAAACCCCTGGAGTTATTCCCAAAAGAGCCCATGTAGGATTCAAATCGCACAACAGCCAGGGCTCCCTTCAGCTGACCAATAACTGAAGGACGTTGGCTTTTGATCAACTATTCCGGTGCTGCCACATTGCTTTGGTTTTTGAGTGGTTTTGTGTTGTTGTTTTTTATATTTATATTCCACCTATCCTCCAAAACTCAGGGCAGTATAGGTAGGAGTCCTTCTTCCTGTTTTCCACAGTAACAATATTTTGAGGTAGGATGGGCGTAGGGGATGTGACCATCCCAAAGGGAGCTGTACAGGATAGGCTTGAAGACAATTTTCCATGCCATAATCCAACAGTTCCCTCACAACACAGCTGTGATTTGTGAAGAGAGAAAAAAAAAGACCAAGAATATTGTGTGGCTGCTCAATACTTTGGAGTACACCGCAAAAACACTATCATGCTTTGGAAGCTCTGAAGTCCAAAGGGAGGTGGAAGAGGCAGGCAGCTGTGGAGTTCCCATCCATGGTAATGCTGCCTTGCTTCCTAACTCCCTGAAGCTCAAGTATCTCAAATCACCATCACAGGGACATTTTCCACCTTACGGACATTTTGCACATGAGTGTTTGTGTAGCTTAGTTGAAAAGCAAAGGGAATTGTTGGGTGAAAGTTAATTTCAGCATAGGAAGGCTGCATGGCTACCAGTCTAGTGGTAAATACATATTTGCAAATGCCCTTAGGCTGAGAATATTATTGACCCTGGGGATGCAGAGAAACTAGTCAAATGGAAACTTCAATGCCCTGGGATGTAGCATCACCCAGTACTTCCATCTCTGTTTTCCAAATACTAGAATCAGACATAGTCATTCAGGCAGCAGCTGCCCGAAAGAAGGTTGCAACAATTCTGTAGATGAGGGTGCAGCAATTGTCTAGGGATGGTGTGTATATTTGGATTTTTGGAGACATTTATGGTAGGTCTGTTAAATCCCAGAACTCTCTGGTAAAAAAAAAAAAAAAAAGGTAACTTGATCTAGTATTTGTTGAGGTGACATTTGAACTCCAAATGCCAAATCACATATTTGGATCCAGAAAGTATTGAACGTACCCATTTTTTCACACAGTAAATTAAAGATGCTCAAAAAAAAGAAAGTAGCTGTGAGGCCCACAGCCATCTCTGGAAATAGAATTGGTACTGAAATTAGGCACACTGCTTGGCATTATGTCATTTCCTGTTTTGCTTTTTAAACCTGAAGCGTGGAATCGTGTTAAAAACAAACCAACAATATATCATTTTACCACCTTTCTTGCAACTTTTGTTAAGTGAATCGCTGCAGTTGGTAAATTAATATCACGGCTAAGTGAATTCGGTTTCCCCATTGACTTTGCTTGTCAGAAGGCCACAAAAGGTGATCCACATGACCCCGGGACACTGCATAAATATGAGTCGGTTGCCATAAATATGAGTTGGTTGCCAAGCATCCAAATTTTGATCACATGATCACAGGGATACTGCAACAATCGATAAGTGTGAAAAATGGTCATAAATCACTTTTTTCCATGCCGTTGTAACTTTGAACGGTCATTAAATGAACTGTTGTAAGTCGAAGACTATCTGTATTCGTTCATTATTACTTCTATAACACTTTTTTTTTTTGCAGGAGTGCAAAACAGCATACCTTGACTGGAGAGGGACAGTTTTCCCATTGTTTTATGCCTACATCTAAGACTCCGTGGGGTGGGGGGCGGTTTGGATTGAGAAGGAGTGTGAGCTTCATGATGGAATGGCGAAAGGCCAATGCTTTAACCCCTGAGTCCCATTACCTCATTGGTGAGGAAGCTTTTATAAGATAGGCAGAAATGAATTCATTTCTCTGTATTCAGAAGCACCTAGACATGACCTCTCGACCACACATCCCACATATTGCTGCCATGTGGTATCACACTCCAGTTTGTCTGGAGAAGAAGAGATTCTCCCTGGCTCAATTTCACAAAGCTCAGTTTGAATGCTGTGTGTGTGTGTGTGTGTGTGTGTGTGTGTGTGTGTGTGTGTGTGTGTGTGTAAAATAAACACTTCCTGACAACTCTGTGAATGTTTAACATGGCATTAGATATATTGTTCCAAGCCTTTGAAGCCCACTGCTTCCTGTATAGCAACCGTTCTTGTTTGCTCTCCTCCTTGGGTGAGGAGAAACCCCACTTAAGTCCTAGGCAAAACAAGGCCTTGGCCTGGTCCTGCCTCCTTCTAGGCAGACCTGCGCCAAATGAATGGCGATCATTTAACAGTTGCTTTTTGAAGCCCATCCAAAGAACCTGCTGAAGAAACTGCATTAGCAGCTGGACCTGACATCCAATCTTGCCCTCGGTGTATTAAATCATTCTGATGTAATGTCTGACAAATCACGCAGCTTGCCCATTAAAATCTTTCCCAAGAATGTGGTAGGACAGAGCATGTAATGAGCCGAAGCTCCCGACAGATTAAAAAAAAAGAAAAGAAAAAGAAAGCATTATTATTAAAACAAATCTTCAGGAGGTTTATATTTCATTTGGACGATGTTCCTTAGGAAGGAAAATTCAGATGCACGTGTGGGTTGGATATATATATGTATTTTCCCCTCTCCTCCGAAAAAGATCCCACATTCCTGATTTCACATTACCAAGCTCCTGGAGTCAGCAGCGTTTGTGCTTGCATTCCAGGTGGTGTGATATAACTTCTCATGCACTAAATAAAAAAAAAAAGAGGCATTAATATGCTAAATACGTTGTAGCCGATTGGCTCCCATGGTGACAGCTCCAATAGATTCATGAATAATCCATGGAGCACCTGGAGGCATGAAATTTTCATGCGCAGTTCCTATAATTTTTTGCAATAAGTGCAATAAGTGACAGATATCCTTGGCACAGGGAGTTTCATAAAATGGGACTCTGCATATTTGTTTATGTTATACATAAATACAAGAATGAAATCTTGGCTTACTTAGCAACTGTTGAAAAAAACTTCTGCCAAAAATGTAAATCCCTATACCATTTACAGAAGTGTAAAGGCTCACTGATCTCTGTGGGACTAATTTTGAAATAGACATTATAGGGCTGCAAGGAATTATCTGTGCTAATGCCAAATAAAGTGAATATAAGCAAAATGACTCAATGCAACAGCAGCTATTAGTGATGGCATAATCATTCCAGTTTTGCTATGTTAATTAAATCCCACTTCAAGCCTAAACAAATAGAGAAGGACAGAACTAAGCAATCATTTTGGACTAGATGCAGAGCTGGAATTATAAAAGCAATCTCTCTGTGCTCCCACAAAATGGCTACTATAGATGGAGAGGGAGGGAGGGAGGGAGGGAGGGAGAGAGAGAAAGAGAGAGATAATTGGATGAGGTTACTCCTTGTCATTTTCTTTAGCTATTGTGCTGGATGGATGGATAAATGGATGGATGGATGGATATCATTTTCACAGACAAGTGAAGACACATCTAAAGAAAACATTGGATACAGCTCCCAACCATTCTAATTTATGAGATTAACCAAGGTGATCCATCCATCCTTCCTTCCTTCCTTCCTTCCTTCCTTCCTTCCTTCCTTCCTTCCTTCCTTCCTTCCTTCCTTCCTTCCTTCCTTCCTCACAATAATATAAAGACCTTAAAAGTCTTTAAGTAGGGCAGGAAGAGCTTTAAAGGAACAAGGAGGGCACAAGCCTTATTTTCTCATGTATGTAATGTTTTGGGAGCAAATTTTTCTAATTTTCAATATCCCACTCCATTGCTAGATTATCCACTCTAACAGGGAATTTTGAGCAGAGAAGTTTTAAAGAAACCTTCCAGCTTAGAAATACATCATCTCTAGGCCTTGCCTTTGGAGTAGGAAATTTAATGCTGTTGATTTGGACCAGAACTGAGACCAGTTTAAATTTTAAAAAATGCATCATTCTCAAAACACCTCAAAGCAGAATTCAATATGAGAACAAAAAAGTAATTTTGAAAGATATGGAATGTAACCAATCTAGCCTAAGAAATCTGAAGAATGAAAAATATATATTATCTATTTTTTAAAGTCATTCTAGTTCATAAAAAGTGAAGGAATAATGAATTCATTAGCTTTTAAAGTATTTTAAGGCACTTCCTTCAACTGCCATAAGAAATACTTTTATAATAGTAAGAAAAATATTCAAAACATATTGATTCCAGGGCCTAATGCTACGTGTGAAATCATTCAGTAATTTCTTCAGTCTGAAAGCTCAGAATATAAAATATTTATTTGGGGGAAATCTTAGGGGGCCAATTCAATTCCAATAATTTCTTTCATTCTGAATCTTTACCAAAACTCTGTTTATGAGACTCTGCTTCTGATTTGTGGAGAATATAACTGGAAAAAGAGTAAGACAGCCAGTGTGATCACTTAATATTTTTTTTTCCTTTTTTAAAATTTAAAAATGGGTTGTAAGGTACTTAATAATGTAAATTTAGCATCTTATGTAGCAAGTTGATGTGTCTTCAGGACTACTGATGATGACAGCATTTTTCTTTATTATAGAATAATTTCCATCACCTACTAACGGATGTGAGCAAGCCCAAGAATTCCTGGCGTCTAAATATTTGGAGAATTTACATTGTTAGCAAAACGTGATTCAGCAGCTCTGCACTTCCTCTTATTAGCAGCTAACTTTTCACCGGTGAAAATAAGGACAGCCTTGTGCATTGTGATATTGTTTTTTGTAGACCAGGTTTGATCCATGAATATACACCCTGCATCCTGCTGCCATCCACTCCTGCTTGCTGGCAGCTCGAAATGTTAGGTGCTATGCAATTGGGCACAAACCTGCTCAGAATGGAGTGAGTTTAATCTCTCTGCATAGTGCACTATCTTTTATTTTACTTTTCTTTTTATTTCTTCTAATGTTTTTGACAGTGAGGCCACCTAACCACTCTAAAGCAGACAGCATACAAATTCATGTATCAATAGATGTATTTTTTCAAACATTTGCAGGTAAATATATTAACAACACAGCGTGACTATCATTTGATGACATATTGTACAGAATAAAGAAGATGAGTTTGACAGAGAAATACAAAGGTTGTTGCCTAAGGAAAAGGAATTTTAAAAAATTAAGTCCAGAATATCCAATTTGGAAGTGACTCACACTCCCTAATTCGTTGAAATATAGGAAGTGGTATTTACCGCAACTAGAATTGTATTTGCACAAAACTGGAAAAGCAGAGAGGTCCCTACTGATGGGAATGTGATTAGGAAAATATTAGAATGTGCAGAAATGAATAGATTAATGCTTGCTACAAAGGAGAAAGAACAAACTGAATGTTATATGACATAGGAGTTATTTTATGAATGGTTGGAAAATAAAAATAGAAGTTAGAAATAAATGGAGATCAGTGATATATAGAAAACATGTTAAGATAGAGAAGCAAACAATATGATGATTCTTACTAATATGACTATTAAGATTATTATATTTAAGATTATTATTATATTGTTATTAGAAGATGTGTTAAGAGGGAAAAATGAATAGATGTATTATGTTCATTATTATTATTGTAAGATTAGAGAATTAATATCAATGTAATGAATACTGTTGTAAATTTGATGATTTTTGCAGATATATTTGTACCCAGATGACACACTGTTTAATGGAAGATGGAATGTTTAAGTTAAAAATTTTTTAAAAAAATAAAAAAGAAAAGAAAGAGGAAGAGACAGCAAAATCAGACTTGGAAGACTGGAAGACACTAGATAGACTAGATCATGAAATCGACTCCAAAGGAAGGCTAAATCTACTTTAATTGAGTTTGGCCACAATCAGAATGTCTCTCATACGAAACTCTTCTGGTACAGTCCACCCTTTAACTATGCCTTCCTGCATTGGTACAGAGCCAGTTTGTGTAGCGTTTAAGACATCCAGTAGAAACTAGGAGATTGTGAGTTCTAATTCTACCTGAGGCACAAAATCAGCTGGAGGACCTTCTCTCTCAGCCCTAGGAACCAAGCAAAGGCAAACCACTTCTGAAAATATTATCAGCTCCATAGTTATAGGGACTTCTCCAGACCTTCAGCCAGAATCAACACTCACTTGAAGGCATATACACACATTATGACAACAACAAAATAATAAAAAAAGTTATAATAACAACAGTGAAAAAGGGAATGTAACCTTAATATCCTCAAGCAATACCTTTAACACAATCAAACGACAATTTCTGCCTATCCCAGGTCCTTAGATGGCCTCAGTAGGTTGTTAAAAATGCCAAATCCAATCTAAGAATCTGGCTGGCTGTGTGACAAAGTATGAAAAATGAAAATAAATGTTATAGAGCCCTTGTAATTTTGAGACACATCAACAGCCAAAACAGCCTACCTCTATAAACAGAGTAAATGTATGTTTTAATTATTATTTAAAAGTGGTCATCTGAAAAACCAGCTATGGTGGGGAAAAATACTTATGGTGGTGATAAACAGTACCTGAAGCATCAATCTCTCACAAAAGATTAGGCACACTTCCATACTGTGTGGCGTCTGTGGCTCACGGACTCTAAGATGGAACAAAACTAGAACAAAAGCTGCTTTGCACAAATCTAATAAACTTCAGCAGCAAAAGGTTTTGGAGATAATTACAAGAAACTATCAAGGGGTTGGTCAATAAAGCTTACCAGCACACAATTTCAAATAAGTTAAACAACCTAATTGTAAGTCCTTGCCTAAAATTATTCTTTAATGGAAAAAGGATTTCCCAGCACACCTTCCCTGGATGTAATCGAATAAAACTTAAATTGGCTTTTATGGAACAATTGACCTTAACTTCCAGTCTGTCAAGATCTTTCTGTATCTTGAGCCTATCTTCTGGAGTGTTGGCTATTCCTGCCAGCTTGGTGTCATCTGCAAATTTGATGAGTTCCCCATCTATCCCCTCGTCCAAGTAATTGATGAAGATGTTGAAGAGTACTGGGCCTAAAACAGAGCCTTGGGGTACTCCACTGCATACTTCCCTCCATGTGGATGTAGTTCCGTTGAGGACTACACGTTGAGTGCGGTTGGTCAGCCAGTTACGAATCCATCTGGTGGTGGTGCTGTCTAACCCACATTTTTCTACTTTATCTAGTAGTAGGTTATGGTCTACTTTATCAAATGCTTTACTAAAGTCCAAGTAAATTATATCGACAGCATTCCTCTGGTCTACTAATTTTGTCATTTTGTCAAAGAATGCGATAAGATTAGTCTGGCATGATCTGTTTTTGACAAACCCATGTTGGCTTTTGGTTATTACTTTGTTTGCTTCTAGGTGTTCGGTGATTCATTGCTTGATTATCTTTTCCAGAATCTTCCCTGGTATTGAGGTTAGGCTGATAGGTCTGTAGTTTCCTGGATCTTGTTTTTTTTTTCCTTTTTTGAAGATGGGAACTACATCAGCTCTTTTCCAGTCCTCTGGCAGTTCCCCTGTGCTCCAGGATCTTTGAAAGATCAGTGGTTCTGAGATTTCGTCTGCCAGTTCCTTCAGAACCCTGGGGTGTAATCCATCTGGTCCTGGTGATTTGAACTCGTCTAGGGTAGACAGATGTTCACTTACCATTTTTTTCCCTATTTTAACTTGTGTTCCTAATCTGTTTTTGTGGTGCCGTTTTTGACAGGTTGGATGGTTTTTTCCTTTTGTGTAAAGACAGATGCAAAAAATGAGTTAAGTAGATCTGTTTTCTCCCTGTTGCTTGTCACCTTCTTGCCACTTTCTCCCAGCAATGGGCCAATTGTTTCCTTGACTTTTTTCTTGTTTTTAACATGTTGGAAGAAGCTTTTTTTTACTGTTATTTTTTACTTTTGTCGCTAGCCTTTGTTCATTGTGAGCCTTATCTTTCCTCACTTCATCTTTACAGACTCAGGCTATTTGCTGATATTCTGCCTTAGTTATTTGCCCCAGTTTCCACTTTTTATACTTGTCCTTTTTGTCTTTCAATTTGCCAGATAGTTCTTTATGCATCCATGCTGGTTTCTTTTGAGATCTATTATTTTTCTTCCTCATTGGTATTGTGCTAGACTGGGCTTTTATAATCTCACTTTTCAAAATTTCCCAAGCTTCTTGAGTTGTTTTCCCCTTGAGGATTCTCATCCATGGAATGCTTCTCAAGCTCTCTCTGAGTTTATTGAAATTAGCTCTCTTGAAGTCCAAGACTCTAGTTTGACTTTGTTCTACTATTTGTGTTTGCATAATGTTGAATTCCAATATTGCATGATCACTTGCCCCCCAAGGTTCCTGTAGCTTCAACACCTTCTATCATTTCATCTCTGTTAGTGAGAATTAAGTCCAATATGGCTGATCCCCTTGTTCCCTTCTCTACTTTTTGGGAAACAAAGTTGTCTGCTAGGTTTGTTAGGAACCTGCTGGATTTTCCACTTGGTGCAGAGTTTGTCTCCCAGTTGATGTCAGGGTAGTTAAAATCCCCCATTACTATTGTGATGTGCTTCCTACATACCTTAGTTAGCTGACTAGCAAAAAGTTCATCTACTTCCACTGTTTGGTTGGGTGGCCTATAGTATATGCCTATGGCAATATCATTTTCTCTCCCTTTAATATTGACCCATTTTGTCACCTTTATAGCCCTACATGGCTTGGGACCAGGTTATTTGAAGGACCAGCTTCTCCCAATCACATCTACCCAACCTACCAGAGACAGGAGGCAAGGACTGGTCCAAAAAGAAGAGCCTTTTCCACAGTGGCTCCCTTCCATCACCCTCACAAAACACCTGCACAGAACATCACTCCCACAAAAATAAGATTGGCATCCACTTCAACACTCTTTCACAAGGCCCTGAAGGCCTGGTTTTGCCCACAGGCCTGAGGACCTCAGCGTGGGAGGGATTCCATGAAGTGGCTTATTTGACTGATTGTTGTCACTGGGGGGGGGGGAGTAATCACTTTTTATTAGTTTTTATATGAGATTTTTACCTTTTTTAAGGGTGAGTTGGGTGGCCATATAAATTTTAATAAAAACAAACAAGCTTCCAGATGGAAATACATTGATTCTTTTAACTGAATGGAATCTGGGTGTATAGGGCATGTTGATGTTGAGGTATGGCCTGGCTACAGTTTTCCCATTTACTATTAATTTTCTGTAGCCGGTACTCTTCATTAAATGCCACCATTAAAGATCAAAATTGACTTGCTGTGGGACAATCAGACGCAGCCCTGGAAGTAGCAGATGGATAAAACTGACAAACCTTTCTAATCAAGATTTTTTTTCTGTTTCTTTTGCACAAACAAAACAGAAAAGGGTATAAACCAAGAGGCTGCCAACTTCTACAACAGTCAGATTTCAGTCAAATTCTAACCTTCAAGAAATTAAAGTATTTTAAACTACACTGAATTATTTCCACACATGTATATGCTACCTGATACACCAGACTCTGGTGTCCTTTGAGCTCTCGGAGCTTGGTTGTTTGCTTGCACACATTTCAATACTCAACTAGGTAACATCATTAGTGTTATGGGTTTGCTCTCTTGTTTATATACAGTACCTTAGCTGATTGTTTCTCTAGTATTAATCCCTGCTTATCTGGGTATAAATATGTAAAAAATAAAATCTCACTATAATGACTAAGTGAAGCTATATATTATTAAAATCTGTCTCCCCAAATAAAATAAGACTGTTTTCATTGCTGTTCTTAAGGCTAACAATGTGGAGACAATTATGAACAAGTGTTGTTACATTATAATAAGGGTGTAGCCACATCAAGGATCTGAGCTCTGCGCCCCAACTTCCTAGGCAGTAAGTATCCAAAGATTCCTTTTCTTTCTAGATTCTAATCTAGACCAGGTGATATAAGTAGATTCTACCTTGAGAAGATGATCCAAAGTTAGTGAGACCACAAGCCATAAAAGGCATTGCATTTAGTGATTAGCCCATTGAATTGGGCCAATGCAATTCCCAAGGATTCCAACTGCACCAGCAAATACCAGCAAATCAGTGAGCAGCCGCATTCTGCATAGCTTCAGCTTCCAAGTGATATTCCTAAACAGCTAGATTTTGTGCAATAGTTTAATTGTGAAAAGATCTGGACCAGAAATATCTCCGCTCTAGATCAATCAGTGTTGATCAAAGGCTCTTCTGGCCACAGCTTTCACCTGCTTCTCTGAGAGGAGCCACAAGTCCACATGAACCTCCAAATTCTGGGTCAGCTTCTTCAGGATAAGTGCAGCTAGTTTAGTTTAGTTTAGTTTAGTTTATTGTCATTGCACCTTGTACAACAAAATTAAATGCCATTTTCAGTGTACATTATAATTATAAAAATAAAACACAAATACACATGCTTCATACTATACCATTGAATTGAAAACCCCTTTTGCTTTAATATTGCAGTATACCTGTGATGGCGAACCTATGGCACATGTGCCACAGGTGGCATGAGGAATCCTCTCTGCGGGCCCGCGAGCTGTCGCCCAGCTCAGCTCTACTGCGCATGTGTGCGCCTCCTGCCAGCCAACTGATTTTCGGGTCTTTGGGGTGGGGCACATGTGGGAGATGCACGTGCATGTGTGGGAGTCATGTGTGCATGTGCAGGGGCGGGGATTGTGCGCACATGCGCGAGGGGTGGTGGAAGCACGGGGGGAGTGGCACATCCCCCCATGCCAAAACAGGCTACAATGGGGATGGTGTGCCCCCTCGCAGTCCATTTTTAATTCCAGGAGGCTTCAGGGAGGCCTGCCAGGCCCAAAGTGGACCATGGGGCGGTGCAGTACACTCCCTCATGGCCCATTTTTCATCCCAGAAGGTTTCAGGAAGGCCTGCCTCCCTGAAAATGGGCCAGGGGGTTGCAGCGCAGCCCCCCATGGCCCATTTTTGGTCTCAGGAGGCTTCAGGCAGGCCTACTAGGCCTAAAACGGGCTGCAGGGGGTCAAGTGTGAATGTGAAGTGGGGGAGGGGGAGCACAGGGCACATATTAATGCATGGGGCAGGGGGAGCGCAGAGGGGCGCATGTGCATGTGGGGGTGGAGGGAGCGCAGGGGCATTGCATTATGGTTGTGGGCTAGGCATACACGCATGAGCGTGATCCCACCATGCTCCCCCTGCTTTTGGCATGTGACAGCAAAAAGGTTAGTCATTACTGCACTATACAGTTAAGATGGAACAGCCATTGCTCCAGGGAAGTTTTGTATAAGCAATAATTGTTTCTTACTTGGGCAATCTCCACCTATCATCCACATTAAGTCCTTTAAAGCTTCTCAAACACCTCATCAGGTATTTTCTTCCGTAGCCTGGTAAAAGTGATGTAAATCTAGAGTAGTATCAGCAAAGTGATGGCCTTTAAACCGCAAACCAACATATGATGTCTTCCATCATCTTCATATAGATGTTTTAAAAAGGGAAAGAAGGCTGAAGCACCCATAATGGAATGTCCAAGTACTCTCTTCCATTACCAATTCAAGCCAACAACTCTGGAAGGAGTGGGAGATTTCAAGCAGTTCCCAAGTCCAAGTCCTTGCAAACAGCCTAAAAGAATATAATAGTCAATGGTATTGAATGACATTGAGAAAACCACAGTTAGACAAAGAGGAACACACCTTGGATCCCCCAAAATAGCAACCAAGATGGTTTCCATCCCATGACCATGCCTGAATCCCAATTGGAAAGGATGGAGATAAGGTTTGTTACTCAGAGCTATATATAGTTTGCCATAATTATTGCTTTCACCCTAATAGTCCCTTTAGTCCTAAGGTGTTGGACAAGAACCAAAGAAATCAAGTTCCGGTCTACAGAAGCTCACTGGCTGGCTTGGGCCATTCATTATCTCTTAGCCCAAGCCATCTCAAAGTGGTTTTATATATATCATATTTATTTACATACATATATGCAGTGACACATTTATAGAGCCAAACAGATTTCAAGCAGCAGTTTGACTGAATTTTGGAATTTTGTTACCAAATTTAGAATACAAAGCACATTTATTATTTCTTTAAGGGATGAAATGCCATGCTGAGCTTTATAAATAACTTTTCATTTGGAGATGCTGTGTGCATCTCTAAATGGGGACAATCAATATCTATTGTGACTGATGGGGAAATTAGCAAAGTGATAAAATTCATGCACGAGTTGTGTCGGTGGCAGCAGCTGTGCATTGAAAGGCAAACAAATGTTACCTGGAAGAGCATCTACAAGCAAGACATGCCTTCCATCTGCCTGTTTCCAGAATGTTTTTCTGTGAGCCTTTTATGAAGGTGATTCAGTGACTTATTATTGTTAACAAGCTAAAGGTTGCTTCAGCAGGCTTGACATTTTTAAACCATTGGAAAATTAAATTTAAATGAAAAAGACGCTACAAATCTGGAATAACGCTACTACCTACATTTTGGGTACCCAAATTAGATTTGAAACCAAACATAGAAAGTCCACTACATGGATTTGGTGGTGATGGGGCAATATTGTTGCTGCCATTTTTTATTCTCCAATTCAGTCATGCAAGATTCATGGAGCATGGTTATCTTTGTTGTTGAAATTGGCTGCTGGTATCCCTCCAGGTTCAGTTCAGGATGCTAATAGTTACCTACAAAATCCTTCAGGGCACGAGGATGGGCTTTTTGGAGGAGTGTATCTCCTTGACTTTGTCATGATATCTGAGAGAAGAGGCATATTCTGGGTCCCATCTATTAGGGATTGCTATATAGAAGATGAAACTCAAATAGTTTGGCCACTTAATGAGAAGGAAGGACTCACTGGAGAAGAGCCTAATGCTGGCAAAGATTGAGGGCAAAAGAAGAATGGGACAGCAGAGAATGAGGTGGTTGGATGAAGTCACCGGAGCAGTTGGCATGAGTTTAAATGGTCTGTGAGGGATGGTAGAGGACAGGAAGGCCTAAGGGAAAGTTGTCCTTTGGGTTGCGATGAGTCAGACATGACTTCGCAACTAACAACAACAATATGGTAGCACTCAAGAAGAGAGCCTTTTCTGTCATGGCACCTGCCTTTTTGAGCAGATGCCATTTCCCTGAAAGATCAGTAAGGCCCTGACACCACTGGCCTTCCATAGGGCTTTAAAAAAGTGGTTTTGTCACCAAGCTATTGGGTCCTGAAGTGAAGCAGTACCATGCAATGATTATTGCCGGTTGCTTTGGTTTTTACTTCAGCTGGAGATTAGGTATATGTATTTTTTCCTGTTGTCATGTGTGGTTTTATTGATAGCCACCCATGAATTTGAAATTGTTGGCCATCTAAAATTGAATGAACAAACAAATGAATATTCATGTTCCTCTTACATACATGGCTCATGTTCAACCGCCACGTTCTTATTAGCAGGACAATCAAATGTGTTGTGACTTTTCTTGGTAGAAACCAGCTTTACATTCAGCCTATCTCTGAGAGTTGCTTTTGCGGAAATAAAAGGAGAGGCGATCCATATATAATCTTTGAGCTCCTGCAAGAAATCTAGTAATAAATAATTACATGAAAATAATTGAAATATATTTGGAGTTACTTTTGGCCTCACTGCCATACTGAGTCCAAGAAACAGTTAATAAAGCAGTAACTAAGTAGGAACATTCATTCCTAAGCAAGGCTTTTTTTAAAAAAAAAGTCCAAAAATGCTAACTTCTAAAGCTATTAAATCAAATAATCCTGTAAATAATATCAACATACAGGCTTATAGGGTTAGGGTAGGTGACAAATTTGTGAAAGATTTCAAAGGATTGTCAAAGCCCTCATTCTTTCACCCCTAGTTGGCAAGGATATCGTAGAGTATCTGGGGCTGATGACAGTATGAGTTATGCCTCTCTCTTATCACCTTCCAGATGGATCATTGCAATGTGTCATGGCTGGGCAGAGAACTCTCATCCATATGGACAACCCAGCTGGTTGTAGTGAAACTCTCTGTCATCTCAGATACACAAATTAATTTCATCACATCCAATATGGCACTGTTTGGACTCCACTGCAATGGAGAAAGTTCAGGATCATGGCTCCTCTTTCTGAAGATTTCCTAAGTGTGCAAAAAGACAAAAAAGGCTTTTCTCTTTACTGCAAATTGCCCTCTGGAGCACTGCTCCCCCAAGGCTAGATTAGGTCTGTGCCTTTTCAGGAGATTCTTAAGACCTGAATGGATTCCTTGGCACAGGCATTAAAGTGTTAGTCAAAACCTGTGATGTGGTTATTGTTTGTTTAATCTGATCAGGCTCCTCAGTTGATGTTTGTGTTTTATATTGCATTTTTGTATTGTTTTGAAATGTTGAAAGTCACACAGGCACTGTTGTGATTTGGACAGCTATGTAAATCAAAGAAATAATAAATAAATAAAACCAAGGTAAGTTTGCAAGAATTTTCCCTGAGGTAAATTAAAAATTGGAAATAAATGAATGGTTACACTTAAGGCTGAATTTTGTAAAAGAAGCTTAATCGGACCCAAGTATCCAAATTATTGTGAGATTTCAATATTTGGCAAATTATTTATATCCATTCAGAAAAGAAATCAACTAAGAAATTAACTGTAAGTTAGAACCAACAAAGGAGCATAAAGGAAGATAAGATACCTTCCTACTTCAGTAGAATCAAGAGGCAGGAAATACTAGCAAACAGCTGAATTTTTCATGTTTAGGGTGCTTTATTAAATCATTTTAAATATAAACCTACGAATATATATATATATATGTCTCAAGTGGGATCCATTCTATGACTGCCTTGGTCCACCTGCTAGGTAATCAATTAGTTCTTCTTGCTATGTGACCAGCCAATTTCCCATTTCGAATTCTTTTATTCTCTTGATGGTATTGTATACTTTTGTTTGTTCTGTAATCCACGTGCAAGTCTTTCTATCTTGTCTTGTAATGCTGAGCATGTATCTTTCCATGACTCTTCGCACCACTCATAGCTTTTGTATCGATTGTGAGGTTAGTGTCCCTGTTTCACTGGCATATGTTGATAAAAAGCATCCACGAACGAGACCTAAAACAAGATGGATTGACGACATCAGCAAGCATTGCGGGCCCAATTGGCAAAAGAAAGCTCAGGTGGGTATAAGTCGGAAATATGCGGAAGAAGCCTTCATTCTGCAGTGAATAGACAATGGCTAAAATGATGATAATGAAATATATATAGAAGGGTTTGTTTCTATATTTATGTTTAAAGCTCACTCTCATTGTAGGGTTACAAATATGTGAATAATTTTTGTATATTATTTCACTTTAAACTCGGTGAATATCCTGAAAAAAGATTGCTTAGCAAAATTAGCACAAGTGTAGAGCAGTAACCAAGCGATCACTTGAACCATTGCAGATGCCTTGACTGTGAATCATAAATCACACTGCAAGACAATTGTTAGTGACACAGAAGGCATCATTTTATCTGCTGGTTCAATAAAAGGCAGACCTCCAGCTGATTAATCTTTTCTTTAAAAATGGCATAAACAGAGAAAGAGAAAGAGAAATACAGAATGAAGTGAAAAATAGAAAAATAGTAACGGCATGTTTAAGTCTGTAAATTGTTTCGGTTGTCAGCTGAAATGACCCCAGTTTTCCTCAGACTGGCTTGGGAAAAGTCAAGCTACTTCCTTTGAAAATGGGAAAATAAGCACATTTTTTTCCTCCCCCTTTGCTCACATGACCCCGACCTGTCCTCATTCTCTGCTCCAGTTTTAAAAATTATGCGGACTCTTCATCTATCAAAAAGTTAACCAGTTTGTTTTTATTTATTCGTTTATTTTCTGTCTTTATTTTATTTTTGGATGAATAACTCAGGGCAGCAAGCATACCTAATATCCTTTCCTCCACCTACTTTCTCCACAACAACAACCCTAGGAGGTGGGTTGGCCTGAGAAAGAATGACTGGCCCAACTGGCCCAAACTGACTTTCATGTCTAAGATAGGACTAGAGTTCACAGACGTCTGGTTTCTAGCTAGATCAGGAATCTGCAACCTTAAACACTCAAAGAGCCATTTGGACCCACTTCCCACAGAAAAGAAAACACCGGGAGCCACAAAACCCTTCCCGTGCCTGGCTATTTCTTGAGCAGCCACAAAACTAGCAAATGTAGTTAAATTAAATGTTCTGTTTTCTTCTGAAACTTTTCTTTTCTTGGATTTATTCATGATTATTCATGATTGGGGATTGAAAAGCTCAATAAATCATGTACTGGCGGGTGTTGCACATTGCCAGTTGTGATGCATATTTTGCGGCAGGGAGCCACAGCAGAGAGGTTGAAAGAGCCACATGCGGCTCCAGAGCTGCAGGTTGCTGACCCCTGCACTAGTCGAAACTGGCTCCTCATATTTAAACTGCTGCAGAGCCATGATGTCAAATTCCTTTTTCTGGGTGGCACATTCATATGACCATACCAGCATTGATTAGATTCCCTAGGAATGGACCTGCATCTTAGGAGAGAGTGAGGGGAAATAATGCAATCTATTAGGTATTCATCTGCTATCTGTGCCCTCAGAACATTTTCCTCAGCATCACTGATTCCAATACATTTCATTAGCCCTAGGTCATCAATAAGCATCAGAACAGGCTATCATGATTCTAGGAGCTAAATTACGCTAATGATACCTAAGAAGGAAATGGTCCAAATCAATTTAACTGGGGCTGTACTAGCTCTGTTAGCCAGAAGATCCTCCTGCTCTTTGTGTTCTACTTAGTCATCTGTGAAGCTTTCTTTCTGTTGCTATTTTCCTGATGGTTCCTCCTCATCTTCTTACTCGTTTCCTGACTTGGATGACAGCAAGGATGAAATCCAGCAGGTTCTGACAGGTTCGGGAGAACCGGTAGCAGAAATTTTGAGCAGTTCAGAGAACCGGCAAATACCACCTCTAGCTGGCCCCAGAGTGGGGTGGGAATGGAGATTTTGCAGTATCCTTCCCCTGCCACGCCCATCAAGCCACGCCCATCAAGCCACACCACACCCACCAAGCCATGGCCACAGAACCGCTAGTAAAAAAAATTGGATTTCACCACTGGATGACGGTGTTCCACTATTGGGCAGAAGCAGTCAGAAAAAGCAGTCAGAAAGTGGAAAAGGCAGGAAGTAAGGGAAATTAGACTTTTGGGAAAGATCAAGGGAATCAAGATCAAGATCAAGATATCACGCATGTGAGCATGAAATACCCAATGCAAGCTTTGAGGATTCCTCCCGTTATGGAATCCAGGATGTCAAAGTTGCTATATAGTAGAACGTAGACCAAGCTAATTGCAGGCAAAATTCATGCTAATCATATCGGTGACCCTTAAAACTAATGTTTTAGACACACTTTTTTTCTTTTTGAAACTGTCTAGACTATTTAAATATAATATAGCCCAAGCTGATTATATCGTGATTGCCAACATGTAGCAACTGGCATTAGAAATTAATCTTTTCCTCCTTGGCCTACAGTCCTCAAAAAAAAAAAAAAGTAAGTTCAGCCAGTGCTTTTCCAGGCAGGCTTTTCCCAACAACACTCCCCATAATGCCTTGATAGATTCTCTCTGAGGTCAAGCACAATGGGCTCTGATTTTCTATTCCCTCCTGGTTCCTCTCTTTTATCTACTTACAATTTGGTCTCCTGGGTTTGTCTTGCTTTTTTGATTGACAAGCAAGAATAAATATGGCATGCCAAAGCATGTTGGTTTTTTCCCTCTTTTATTTTTCTTTCTTGAAGGAGGAAATAACATAAAAGAGAATAGGGACATATTAATATTTTATTAGCAATTCTTTTCTTCCCAGGGTTGACTGGCAGCTCTCGCAAGATAGGCAGAAAAAAAGCTGGCTTTTAATTACTTCCTTCAGCATGAATGGTGTTACTGCCACCAGCTCATCCCTTGCAGCAAAGCAATTGAAGAAAAAAAAAACTGAGCATGTGTTTGTGTGTGACATACACTTGCATAAGTAATTAATGTGCCATCATAGCAATGTAGGTCACATTTATGTGTTCTTTTATCTATGTTATTGCTAGTATTTTTTACTTCAACTATTCAATTGGTGCTGTATTTATTTTATTTTATTTTTATTTTTGCTGGTCATTGCCTGAACAAACTGTAATTATTTACTGTATTTATTTGTAAAAAAAAAAGGTGCATTTCAAAGAGAGGCAATTCACATTGGAGCAGCTGGGGGTCTTTTTAAATGTTCTGCTCATTTTCTCCTTTGGTCCATCTGCTCTTCTGATTGGCTCTCTCTGAAGAGACGGAATAATGATATTCCATTTTTCAGAGTTGAGGAAATAAAATACATGAGTCTCCTTAGAGGTTTCTTCTCTGAATTGAGTGGCTAAAGTTTCTTCCCACCAAAGCGACTTCACTGTGTATACCTAAATGAATATGACCTCTGATACCTGTCAAGAATTTCTCATTATTGCTCCCTTGGAACAGCTTAGATAGTAGGCCAGAGAGATATTATGGAGGCCATTTTAAGAGTTGCACTTTGGAGGCCATTTTAGATACTTCCACATGATGAGCTATTGGGCATGTAGCACTCATTATGCAGGTCGGGGAAGGACCTTGTAGGACAATAAATGCTTCTTTCTTCTAACAGATAGTTGGGAGCCTTGTAAGAAAAACACACATCTTGACTTTATTCTGATAAACAGATGGCATCCATGTACTGCCATATACACAGTGTCTTTTTGGTTAAGAGTCATCCCAAATTTTGTGTCCTGCTTAGGGTGAAGACAGATGTCACACCAAAGTACAATTCAGTGAATTCTTCAGAACATATTAACTGACTAATTGTTTCTCATCCTGTGTTTTGGCAACTGTATCTAGAATGCAAATTCCAGATGACCACTAGAAGGCAGCAAAATGGTTTGCATTCTTCTTCCAGACCAGATCAGAAGGTCCCACTTAACAATTGCAGAAGGAAACATTAAGTACAAGCTTGCTTCAAGGATCCAAGATAGGGAACTTTCTTGGTGACCATGCTGGGAACTATCCAGTCAGTACTGAGCACACTCAATTCATTCTTCAGCCCTATTTTCCTTCAAGACTTGACTTCTGAAATAAAAGGCTTTCTTTGAACTGCACAGAAAAAATTTCCTGATTGGCCTCACCACCCTAAAGAAACCATGACTCTAGTATCCCATTATCTGTTAAATATGTAAATGTGTCGTGGAACTATATTTTTCTTAAATCACTTTCTTGGCAGTATCTTTTTCATACCGGTAACTTCATGAAGTTCGATGATTCTATCTATCTTCAAGAAAAGGTACCATTAGTCATTTATCTGTCGGATGAAATCAGGCAACAGAATGAGAGGAAAAAAATTAATATAGTCTTCAACAATTTGGGATCTTCTGGATGTTCTGGAACTACATCTCCTATAATTCTCAGCCAGCATGGCTGAACTGAGCTCAGCTTAGTGTGTGTTCACTTGTGATGTGTCTCTGTTCTGCCTCTTTCAGAAGAAAGCCAGAAAGCTTCATATGAATTTGTAGAAATGAAAACAATTTGTGCCATTTTAAGATCAGCCCCTTACTAATTCTTTTGAATCTGAATTCATTTAATGACATGCAAAAAATTTTTTGAATTTGATCTCCCCAGTGCAAGATTACTTGAGTATGATTTCACGATTAGTAAGTTGTTGTAGATGCTTAATGCCCAAATCACCTCAGTTGCTAGGTTTTTGTTTTTTGGGTTTTTTTATGTTTAATTTCATCAGCTAATATTGACTGTGGTGGCAACATTTCTGACAAATAGTTTTATTCTTATTCAGTCCACCAATGTGATGCCAATGATCACATGGAAACAGTGCATAAGGAGGTTTTCAGTTCCATGTTTCAGCTACATATGAGGGCATTGGTAATATCAGTGACTACAATATTTGCATTTTGGTGTATATGGTACACCAGTAATAATAAAAGTTTCCAGTATAAATATTGCATAAGCAAATCCAAAAAGCCGCCAATTTAATTTTTCACTTTGGCTGTTGAGAAAGTGTTCTTTTCCTCTACTATGGAACAAGATTTTTGAGCTCTTTGTTCTGATTATCCTTCATTTAGCTGTACAATTACTGGTGGGCCATCAGTGGCCAGTATTTTTGTCTTGTCCAATGACCAGTCAAAATGGCGGCGCTGCATCCTTGATTCACAGAGGATATCAGTGGTTCTTACTGTCATGGGCAATGTCATCTGGGTAGGCAAAGGTGGTGATTAATTGTCCCTTGAAAATTCAATTACATACATATCGTAGAAGAGTTTTCTCATGGTGATATCTAGCGCTGTCATGAATAGCAATGGGAACAGGATCCATCTCTGACATTGCATGACTTGTTATTATATAAATGTCTGATCACAACAATCCATTTTGTTGGAAACCAGTGCAAATAGAATTGTGTTGTCCTTGTCTTTGTATCTAAAGTTGAAGAGCCACAGAAACATTTAACTGATCATGGAAAGAAGATTAATCTCATAATAGCTTTTGAACCTATGGTTCTCTCAGTTTGGGGGACTGTGAAGATTTGCTTCCATATATTTGGTATTTGCTCTGATACCTTTACTTAAGAAGTGATGTTGTTATAGTAAAGGATCACCTCCTGACTTTAGTGCTTTTGCTGTGCTCTCCTAACAGTGCACTGAATTGTCTTCCTTCAGTTATGTTGTAGCCTCTTTAGTCTCTTCAGTGTTTATCATTTCCTCTGGTTAAAATCTCATTAAATTGCTGATCTACCTCTGCATGTCCTTCCCACACAGAATCTGAATATTCATGTGCCCAGGAACTGCCATAACCTTGTAAGGAGGTTTGCTGACAACCGAAAATCTTAGGGTCAACAAGGATGAAAGATTTTTCACAATTTTTGTAGACACTCATGAATTATCTACTTAATAAAAGAGGGAGAAATGTGCCCAGTTAAAGCAAGAGTCTTACAATATTGTTTCTTTTTTCTAAAAATAATTTATTTTATAATCTATTCAACCATTTTAATTGTCTATCTGTCTGTCTGTCCATCTGTCTTTCTGTCTGTCCATCTATCTATCTATCTATCTATCTATCTATCTATCTATCTATCATCTATCTATCTATCTATCTATCTATCTATCTATCTATCTATCTATCTATCTATCATCTATCTATCATCCATCTAATTTCCATGTCACTGTTAAGCGACTCTGGGTGGCTTACATCATAAAACAAAGGTAAATGTAAAGGTACCCTTCGCACATACGTGCTAGTCATTGCCAACTCTAGGGGACGGCGCTCATCTCCATTTCAAAGCTGAAGAGCCAGCGCTGTCTGAAGATGTCTCCGTGGTCATGTGGCCGGCATGACTCAATGCCAAAGGCACACGGAATGCTGTTTCCTTCCCACCAAAGGTGGTCCCTATTTTTTCTACTTGCATTTTTATATGCTTTTGAAACTGCTAGGTTGGCAGAAGCTGGGACTAGTAACGGGAGCTCACCCCGTTACACGGCAGCACTAGGGATTCAAACCGCCGAACTGCTGACCTTTCGATCGACAAGCTCAGCTGTCTTAGCCCCTGAGCCACCGCGTCCCTAACAAACAAAAGTACAAAATATTAAAACATTAAATATTACAAAATATTAAAATACAAAATATTAAATATTACAAAATATTAAAACATTAAATGTTAAAATGAATAAAGATTAATTAAATAAAAAACTTGCATCCTTCCCCCATTGAATACAGTACTATATGACCACGAGAAGCAAGCTTTTAATGTGTCTCTGCAGGCCGTATCAACAGCTGTAACATTGATTGGTTTGACATTTTATTTTCAAATATTATTTTCAGATATCGTGTATTCATTTTTATTTTTAAAACTTATATTCCACCCCTCAATACCATATTTTCTCAGGGTAGCTTACAGCATCAAAGTCAATCAAGCATCAAACATTTAATTCATGTTTGCCATAGATTTATTCTGCTCTTGGTTTATTATTCACAAATACTCGGGATCAATCCTGATGAATTTTCTTCTTGTGGTCTATCAATATATTGAACTATCTAATATGATAGGCTAAAAACAAATATGCGGTTGAAAACTGTCAAGGCCAAACCTTTATATAGTATATTTTTCTTGGTGAGAGAGATGGGGGAAGAGTCTAGCAGCTGTATAACTGACTCAGTTTCTTGTTTAAATGAACTTGCATTACTTTTTTTCCCCCCCAAGTCACATCTGTGCTCTACAATAAATCTTTTGGCACCATCCCAAAGTACTTCTTGCCTGAAAATCTGGACATGGTTTGTGCTACCCACAAAACCAATGCATGATTTATGTGCATGCTGTAGCCTCCCTCTCACATTCTGCTAAGCTCATTAAGCTTTTGGTCAGATAATATTCCGGCAAAGGCTAAACTTGCAATCCAACCACCAATGGTAATTCTGACTATTTGTATTTTTTTTTTGTGATTCCAGCACACAGCTGTTTGAAAAATAGTTGTTTGGCTAACTAGCATCATTGCCACAGAAAACCCATGGAAAAGAACTTCAGGGGAAATCCACAACAATTGTTGTGACCTTGTGAATACTGAGCATGATTAAACGATGGAATTCATATTCACAAGATGTGGTAACCACCAATCTGGGTGACTTTAAAAGGGAATTAGATAAATTAATGAAGGGAAGACAAAGCTATTAGCCATAACTCTTCAAAAGGACTAACGTACTGCTTACAATATCAATGGCAAAGCAAGGCCTTAGTAACAGCAGTGGGGTGCTGGGTTGTGTTCTCATTTCATTTATGAAGTTACGTGTTTATTTTTCGTATTTTTGAACTGCCCCTCTCACTCAGAGGGGGACTTTGGGCAGTGTATCACAAAGTATTAAAACATAAAAGTGGCATAGAGAAATTTAACGAAAGACAAATGGGACAATGAACTTCTCACTAGCATTTGATTAGTCAATGGGAAATTTATTTATTTATTTATTTATTTATTCGTATTTGTATACCGCCCTATCTCCCGAAGGACTCAGGGCGGTTCACAGGCAAATAAAAAACATTTATGTACAAATTAAGATAACCATTAAAAAACTTATTCTAAAAGCCAAATTATTAAAAATAATATAAATATTAAAACCAGTTTAAAACCCCTATAAATTTAAAATCTAGTCCAGTCCTGCACAGATGAATAAATGTGTTTTAAGCTCGCGGCGGAAGGTTCGGAGGTCCGGAAATTGACGAAGTCCTGGGGGGAGTTCGTTCCAGAGGATGGGAGCCCCTACAGAGAAGGCCCTTCCCCTGGGCGTCGCCAGACGGCACTGCCTAGCTGACGGCACCTTGAGGAGTCCCTCTCTGTGAGAGCGCACGGGTCGGTGAGAGGCATTCGGTAGCAGTAGGCGGTCCCGTAAGTAACCCGGCCCTATGCCATGGAGCGCTTTAAAGGTGGTTACCAAAACCTTGAAGCGCACCCGGAAGGCCACAGGTAGCCAGTGCAGCCTGCGCAGGATAGGTGTCATACGGGAAACAATGAGAGACTAGGCCACCATAATTGTTCTTCCATTTGGATGACTGATATGTTATTAAAAACAGAGGCAAAACAAAAACAATTGTGAGGCAATTGGTTAGTCAAGCTCAGTACAGGTAGTCCTCAACTTACAACAGTTCATTTAGTGACTGTTCAAAGTTACAATGGCACTGAAACAAGTTACTTATGACCAGTTTTCACACTTACAAATGTTGCAGCATCCCCATTTGGCCACGTGATCAAAATTCAGACATTTGGCAACTGACTCATGTTTATGACGATTGCAGTGTCCTGGGGTCATGTGATCATCTTTTGTGATCTTCTGACAAGCAAAGTCAATGGGGAAGCCAGATTCACTTAATAACTGTGTGACTAACTTAAGAACTACAGTGATTCACTCAACAACTGTGGCAAGAAGGGTCATAAAATGAGACAAAACTCACTTAACAACTGACTCACTTCGCAACAGAAATGTTGTGCTCAATTGTGGATGTAAGTTGAGGACTAACTGTATTAGCTACACAATTGTGCAGTTTGAATTGTCATATCATCATCAGTTATATCATCTAAATATTTCCTATGTGTTCCTGAGCTTCCTGCTAGAACTTGGAGGTATTTCCTTTAACTATAAATGAATTGCCAGAATCTTTAAAGATCAGAGAAGGGTTTGAATGGAATGAATTTCCTTTGCCTTTGGCATCATCAAATGCAGATGATAATTTAGGTTTGTCTTAAAAATAGATTCAAATAATTGTCCCAAGGTTAGAGAGCACCAAACATACCACGATTCAACCGTGAGCTACATATATTCTCCTCTTTTGGAGATTCAACTAAAAACAAGTAAACAAAAAGTTCAGAGGAAAATTAGGCTTGTAATGGTAATGTTCCAGGAATTACGGTAAACATTCATGTTCGCATGGGGAAATAACTACACCGAAAAATGTCTGCAAAATTAACTATAGGTCATTTCAGTAATTTGGAATAGTATATAGTTAAAAATGGGTAAAAAGCAAGAAACCTAAAGCTCCAAATACAAAATAAGTTTTTAGAATTAATCATTTAAATATGGAGAATTTTACTCAAAATTTGGGAATTACAATCATCCCAAAACACACACACAAATTAAAAACAACAAGATCATGAAATTCACTGCCATAAAACAATATAATAAAGGATCTTATGGCCTTAAATCCCTAGCACCATGTGTAAATTATATATAACAGAATATTCACAGAACCAAGCCACTAGCTGAGATTCATTAAAGTGAGTGAAATCATGACATATATTTTTATTTATGGAACAATTTATTGACTTTAAAATATTTATTATTTGTTTAAGCCATTTCTTTCCTGCACTTCAGCCCCTAAGGTATCCAGAATGGCTTATAGAATAATAAAACAAAGCAACCTCTGCCTTCAATCTTAAAAGGACACACACAGTACAGAGGAAAAGGGGAGCGAGGAGGAAAATCAGGAAATTCAGAAAAAAAGATTGTAAGCTTTGTGCAGTGCAAGCACAAATCTTATTGTTTTCCCCATAGGAATACTTGAAGAATGATGCAATCCTATAGCCAGTCAAAGATAGATAGCGAGAGAGAGAGAGAGAGAGAGAGAGAGAGAGAGAGAGAGAGATCTCCCACTGCATTCAGTGGAACTTACTTCTGAGAAGCTATGTGTAAGATTTGATAAGATTGTATTGGATATATGAAATAGCAACATAAACTTTATTAAGCTGCACTTCTATGTATGCTTATATCTCTAGCCAACTTGGTTTCCTGAAGAACTCCAGGTTGATTAAAGCTGGTGTAATTAATATTGAAGCAGAGGGAACAATCTTCTGGTGTATTACAAAGTTGCTACACTAGAGCCATCACAAATATAGTTTTGAAATATACACATATTACACTGTTATCCACTCAGTGCATGAGTTTATAAATAAAGTCAGCTCTCCTTATTTGCAAGCTTCATATTTGCAAATTCATCTTCTCACTAAAGCTTATTTGTAATTGCAAAATCAATGCTCACAACCTTTTCACAGTCATTCTCAGGCATGCGGAGCAACGCAACATTTGCATCGCCTGATACGCAGCGTTCCAGCTGAGGTTTCCTATTCATAAATGCATTGTTCAGGTAACGTTACAGGAGAGAACTACTGTGAATAAAGCCAATTGAGTGCAATCGTGACCTTGCAAAAGAAATTACTTGCATTTCAATGGAGTTAGATCATGTAATGCCATCATTTCTGCTTGTCCTTTCCTTTAGAAATGGTATTTCTGGAAGAAAATTATGAAACAACCTGGTTAGAGGTAAAATTAATTCAGGATGAGAATATCCCAGATATGTTCTTCAATTGCTAAGCTGCTAACAAAAAAAGAGAAAGAGGGAGGGAGGGAGGGAGGGAGGGAGAGAGAGAGATAAAGTATTTTTTATTCCAGTGATAGTGAACTTTTTAGAGACCAACTGCCCAAACTGCAACCCAAAACCCACTTATTTATCGCAAAGTGCCAACCCAGCAATTTAACCTGAATAATGAGGTTTTACTACCTGAAATAATGATAAACAAGGCAGAGTTCAGCTAATTGTTCTAAGAAATATATGATAAATGCACTTTTATGCCCCTTTGGTTTTTGCTGCTTTTGAAATATTATATTTAGCAACAATAAAAAAAGGAAAACTTTTGTAATATCATTACTCTCTTTCCCTCCCTCTCTCTCCCCCCTGTGGGAGAAACACAATGGAGCTGGGCTGGGGCGAAGGTGCGCGTGCCCACAGAGAGGGCTCTGAGTGCCACCTCCGGCACGCATGACATAGGTTCGCCACCACTGCTTTATCCCATCCAGATACATGTTGGGGAAGCACTGATGGAGTCAGAAGGAGACACTGGAGTCTAAAGATGAAACAATAGCACTGAGCTCATAAATAATATTATAAACTATCTCAGAAGGCCAAGGAAGCATTAAATTTTATCTGCATTATAATAGTTCATTGGCAGCAACCCAGCAATGTCTCATTTTGTTCAACGGTTATGACTACATGGGAAATGGCTTTCTGTCTACTACTGTTAGCATTGCTTTCCTACGTTTCAAGAGATTATTAAATAGATGCTAGATGACCCAATAGGGAAGTCTTAGGAGCAGATTTCCTGAAATAGTAGGGGTTGGACTGGATGATCTTTGAAATCCCTTCCCACTCTATGACCAATACCATTTAATAGGAGACCTCACCTTACTCCAATCATGATGGCCTTTTTTAAAAAATCCCTTGACTGTAATCTCTGAATGGTAGAGAACTCATAGTTGCATTGTAATGTAGGAGGTAACATTACCGTGCAATGTAATGTATGAATAATGTATGAACTAACCAACACATATAGTATACATGTATGAATATTTTATCAAACCCTAATATAGTCTTCAATTGCCCGCACAAGAAAATGTAACGGAGGAATTGGATTTGATTGCTCCTTGACTCATTGTTTCTCATATTTGTATCTTGATCTAGCACTTGAGACGTTAAGGTTGACCCTAAATTTTCATTTCCTACTCAGTTCCATCCTGAGTAAAGGGCAAGAATAGGCTCTACAAGCTTCATGAACACTTGATGTGAGTCATAAATATTGCAAAGTGCGTATGCAGTTATTTCAGTGTATGTGATCTTTCTCTCCCCCCCCTTCTCTTAGAAGGGTTGGAAAAACACAAATGGCAAGAGAATGACCTATCACACAGAATATGCAGTGTGAGATGGGCAATGGCATGTACTCTTGGATCCTGTTCTGGTGTCAGCTATGTGTCTCAGCATCCAGAAATCTCATGTTTTGTTTATCTCAGCTGCTAGGCTCTTCTTGACATCAGTTTGCTTTCTTTCCTTCCTCCAAGCCTTCTTTGTCTCTCATCCCTCCTTGCTTGCTCCATGGACAGCCTTCCTGGGCACTAATGATTCTGACTTTGCATAGCCTACTGGGTTACAGATCACCCTGACCCCTCTTTAGACTGCTGAGATGTTAACATTAGGCCCACACCTGCCTGCATTCCTGAGTGATGGCCAGTCTTCTGAGAATCTATAAGATTTGGCCAATGGGTGGTAAATTGGAACATAAATCCTCATTGGGGAAGAGCTCGGGCGAGCTTAAGCTTGTAATGCAGGCAAGAAGCTTTACAAGCCAGAACTTGCAGGTAGAAATAACATTCATCTTTTCCTGAATTGCATTTTGATTTTCCTCTCTCCTTTTTCCATCTCTTTCCTCCCCCTCTCCAGCATCTCTGCCCAGTGAACAGTTTTAAGCTGCAATTTTAATGCTTTTACTGAGCTTCTGGAAACCGGTGTCTGAACATTATTTACATCCTAAAGCCAAGCAGTGCCTGGAGAATTTCAATTGCCTCATTTTATGAGATTCTGCAAGCTGGAGACAGGGGAAGACTTCTCCAGAACCTCTCTCTTTGAATAAAAAAGAGGAAGAAGAAGAAGAAGAAGTTGGGAATGGTGGAAGAGAGACAGATTGTGAAAAAATAGACTTGTTACATTATAGTTTCCAATATGAATAAATGCTCAGTTCGTGTGAAATAACAATAGCCTTTGCTATAGATCTGATTTTGAATAGCTTTGTAGCAGAGTCTGTATTGTACTATTAAAAGCTGGGGCAAGGCAAGGCAAGTCAAGTCAAGTCAAGTCAAGTCAAGGCAAGTCAAGGCAAGGCAAGGCAAGGCAAGGCAAGGCAAGGCAAGGCAAGGCAAGGCAAGGCAAGGCAAGGCAAGGAAAGGAAAGGAAAGGAAAGGAAAGGAAAGGAAAGGAAAGGAAAGGCTAAATGCAAAATGTTATGACAATTGGAGGAGGGGTTGATATTTCTGTGCTAGCAGCGAAGCCATTGAACACCAATTTAAAAAGCATGTAAAATTATCATTAATCTGTACCACAAAACGGTCTGGTGTACCACTATTACAAATGGTTGCTGGAAGAAACACTGTTAATAGGTACAAGTACATACAGTATATCATGCAGTAGATGCTCTTTCTGTATTATCAACCTGAAAATCTGATTGACCTGAATCTTATGAATATGAAAAGTTTAGTGTGGTTTGAAAACAGCCCTATTTATTTCCTCCAGGTATTTTACCTCTAACTTTTAATATCTATCTATCTATCTATATATATATTTTTAAAAAAACTCTTGACATGACCTTTGACTGGTTGAAATAGTACATCATAGGGCAACAGTTTTTGAATTGAGGTACCTCAAGTGGGCTAATTTACCAAATAGGCACAAGTACATACATACATACATAATCTGGAACCAATGATTCCCAAGAGAATGACATTTGGTGCAGTTGTGGCTGCTTTGGTGCTATTGGCTGCTGCTGGGCTGCTCTGTGGTCATGTGATTTTCATTTTCAGTGTTTCCCAGCCAGTCTCACAACCCCTGGCTCTCTCCCCCACCCAGTAGCAGCCACTTACCTGCCTCTTGGGAAGGGAAATTTCCAATGTTCCATACCAGATTTCACAAGGGGAAATTGGCAGAAAGCTAGAAGTCACTCCTGCTGTCACTGCTCTTTTACAATAATAATAATAATAACAATAATAATAATAATAATAATAATAATAATAACAACAACAACAACAACAACAACAACAACAAGTTACCGGTGGTCTTCTGGGTGCAATTCAAGGTGTTGGTTATCACCTTTAAAGCGCTCCATGGCTTGGGACCAGGATATTTATGGGACCGCCTACTGCCACAAACAGCCTCCCATCGACCTGTGCGCTCTCACAGGGAGGGCCTCCTCAGGGTGCCGTCAGCCGTCGGGGGAGGGCCTTCTGGGTGGGGGCTCCTACCCTGTGGAATGAGCTACCTTTGGGGCTACGCCAACTCCCTGACCTCCGGACCTTTAAGCGCGAGCTCAAGACTTTCTTATTTCATCGGGGAGGGTTGGCCTAATTGCAATTTTAACATGGGTGGTTTTTATAAGGGTTTATTCAACAATCAATTTTGGAGTTTTAAAATTTATTGGCCTATTTGAATTAGATTTTTAAAATTGCTTCTAATGTATGTGATGTGTTTATTTTACCTTGGCTGTAAACCGCCCTGAGTCTTGGGCAGTATAGAAATATGAATAAATAAATAAATAAATAAATAAATAAATAAATAAATAAATAAATAAATAAATAAATAAACAAACAACAACAACAACAACAAGTTACCGGTGGTCTTCTGGGTGCAATTCAAGGTGTTGGTTATCACCTTTAAAGCGCTCCATGGCTTGGGACCAGGATATTTATGGGACCGCCTACTGCCACAAACAGCCTCCCATCGACCTGTGCGCTCTCACAGGGAGGGCCTCCTCAGGGTGCCGTCAGCCGTCGGGGGAGGGCCTTCTGGGTGGGGGCTCCTACCCTGTGGAATGAGCTACCTTTGGGGCTACGCCAACTCCCTGACCTCCGGACCTTTAAGCGCGAGCTCAAGACTTTCTTATTTCATCGGGGAGGGTTGGCCTAATTGCAATTTTAACATGGGTGGTTTTTATAAGGGTTTATTCAACAATCAATTTTGGAGTTTTAAAATTTATTGGCCTATTTGAATTAGATTTTTAAAATTGCTTCTAATGTATGTGATGTGTTTATTTTACCTTGGCTGTAAACCGCCCTGAGTCTTCGGGGCAGTATAGAAATATGAATAAATAAATAAATAAACAAACAACAACAACAACAACAACAGAGTTGGAAGGACCTTGGAGGTCTTCTAGTCCAACCCCCTGTCCAGGCAGGAAACCCTACACCACTTCAGACAAATGGTTAGCCAACATCTTCTTAACAATTTCCAGCATTGGAGCATTCACAACTTCTGCAGGCAAGTTGTTCTACTCATTAATTGTTCTGACTGTCAGGAAATTTCTCCTTAGTTCTAGGTTGCTTCTCTCCTTGATTAGTTTCCATCCATTGCTTCTTGTTCTACCCTCAGGTGCTTTGGAGAATAGTTTGACTCCCTCTTCTTTGTGGCAGCCCCTGAGATATTGAAACACTGCTATCATGTCTCTCCTAGTCCTTCTTTTCATTAAATTAGACATACCCAGTTCCTGCAACCATTCTTCATATGTTTTAGCCTCCAGTCCCCTATGTTGCTCTTCTACATTCTTTCTAGAGTCTCAACATCTTTTTTACATTGTGACGACCAAAACTGAATGCAATATTCCAAGTGTAGCCTTACCAAGGCATTATAAAGTGGTATTAACACTTAATGTGATCTTGATTCTATCTCTCTGTTTACGCAGCCCAGAACTGTGTTGGCTTTTTTGGCAGCTGCTGCACACAGCTGGCTCATATCTAAATGGTTGTCCACTTGGACCCCAAGATCCCTCTCATAGGTACTACTATTGAGCAAGGTACCACATATACGATACCTGTGCCTTTTGGTTTTTTGGCCTAAATGTAGAACCTTACTTTTTTCACTTTTGAATTTCATTTTGTTAGATAGCATCCAATGTTCAAGTCTGTCAAGATCCTTCTGTATTTTGAGCCTATCTTCTGGAGTGTTGGCTATTCCTGCCAGCTTGGTGTCATCTGCAAATTTGATGAGTTCCCCATCTATCCCCTCGTCCAAGTCATTGATGAAGATGTTGAAGAGTACTGGGCCTAAAACAGAGCCTTGGGGTACTCCACTGCATACTTCCCTCCATGTGGATGTAGTTCCGTTGAGGACTACACGTTGAGTGCGGTTAGTCAGCCAGTTATGAATCCATCTGGTGGTGGTGCTGACCATGGTCATTCTGTTCCTCTGTTTAGATAAGTACAAGTAGTCCTTGGCTTATGACCAATGGTGAAATCCAAATTTTTTTACTACCGGTTCTGTGGGCGTGGCTTGGTGGGCGTGGCAGGGGAAGGATACTGCTAAATCCCCATTCCCTCCCCACTCTGGGGCCAGCCAGAGGTGGTATTTGCTGGTCCGCTGAACTGCTCAAAATTTCTGCTGTCGGTTCTCTAGAGCCTGTCAGAACCTGCTGGATTTCATTCCTGCTTATAACCACAAATGAGCCTAAGATTTCTGTTGCTAAGTGATATATCTGTTACGTGAATTTTGCCCCATTTTACAAACTTTCTTGCCACCGTTGTTAAGTGAATCTCTGCGGTTGTTAAATTAGTAATGCAGTTGTTAAGATCTGGCTTCCCCATTGGCTTTGCTTATCCAAAGGTCGCAAAAGGCGATCACCCAGCCCTGGGACACTGCAGCCCATCATAAATATGAACCAAGCACCCAAATTTCAATCATGTGATCATGAGGATGCTGCAAAGGTTGTAAGCGTGAAAAATGGTCAAAGTCACTTTTTTCAGTGTCATTGTGACTTTAAAATGATCACTAAATGAACTGTTGTACGGCGAGGACTAGTTGTATCTCTGAAACAGTGACCAGTGTGACACAGGTTGTCCAAGTTTCTTATAGATTTAGATCTTTCATTTAATTGTTTATTAGCATTCAGGGTAGAAAGAATTCCCACATGTTTTTATTCTCAGCCTCCCCTCCCCTCTCCACCCCACCCCACCCACAAATAAAACCATTTTTTTCCAGGTTTGAAAATTCTACCACAAATATCTAAATATTGGAAGCTAAGATAGCATTAGACGCCAACGCATAATAAAACATGTAATAAAATACATTAAGGGGAAAGTAATTCATGGGAAAATACTTAAACTGTTGTAACTCAAATATTCCTTATTGGATTTTTTCTTTAAAAAAATTGGTTGGTACTGTTTCCAAGAAAGATTCTTTGTGATAGATTTCTCACAACGGGGGGAAACCCACTTTTGAATGTCTTCTTATATTGGCCCAGAGCCCTAATCAATTTCAAAATAACCTGTAAACAATTAACATTCATTTTTAATATCTGAAAAGCCCAGAGACTGCCAAATCTCACAAGGCTGGAATGCTCTTGCAAGAGACCTCAGGGTTTATTAGAGTATGAGAATGAGTATGAAATAATTTTAAATCTTAAAATCATGCAGTGGTAACCATTTCTCAAAAAAAAAAAGATCACTGCTAGATATTTTAGTGTGTTCAGGCTACAATGGTGTTATTTATTTCTTTGATTTAAACACTACCTTCTCCCTCAATTTAAGCACAGAAAGGGGACAATAATCAATAGCAGGCTTAGAAAATGAAAAGGACAGGTGTAAGTTAAAAGCATTAATTAACAGTTAAAAGCCTGACTGGAGAGAGTTCCCTTGACTGCTCCTCTAAAGGAAAAGCATCAGGATAGAGGGGTGCCAAGCCTTGCCCAGACCTGCTTCTTTCTGACAAGCTGGGACATCTTTGGCCGTGCCTCTCCTGCACCTATTACTGTCCAGTTGGATGCATAACAGGAGAGTGGATGCACTCTAAATTATGTTCAGTCCTACGTAATTTAGACCAGGGGTAGCAAACTCAAGGCCCTGGGGGCCAGATCTGGCCCGCAGGGTGTTTAGATCTGGCCCGCAGGGCTGCCCTGGAAACAGCGAAGGACTGGCCCATGGTGCCTCAGCCAGAGAAAATGGAGCTTGGGAGGGCCGCACACGGTTATTATGGTTTACTGTCGTGTCCCACTCCTCCTCTGACGGCCGGGTCGGGGAAGTCTGTATCAAGCATGGCCACAAAGCCTCTGCAGCTTTGCCAAAGTTCTGTCAGAGTTCTCAGGGCAGGCAGGAGTCCAAGATGTGACTTCAGCAATCCAAATTAGACTTTGCCTGACTCAAAGAATGCCAGAAAGCAGATCCTTTATATAGGCCATGGGGTGTGGCTCCATGACTCAGCACTTATCCAGGCCTGCCCCTCGCTTCCTTTTGCTGATGTCGCCTCTCCATTCTCCAGAAGCGTGGATCCGTCCACCTTCCAGCTGCTGGCAATTCCAGCTCATGACTGGCTTCAGACTCCTCATGTCCACATGCTGTGGGAGAGGGGTTTATTTGCTTGGTCTGTTCGGGCATGGTGCCAGGACTGGGGGCTGGAAGCATGCCAGGCCGTTCGTCTGCATTATCAGTCCCTGCTGAGATAACAGGAGATGAGAGGGGCCCGGCTGCGGAGAGGGGGGCGAGCGACACACAACAGTTTACCATGCAGTCCTCTAGCCCACAAAACAGCACAAAGTAGCGTCAGCATAAATTTGCTGTTTTCTCTGTGGTTTCCATTTGGCCCTGAGTAAGCCAAGGGTATTGACTATTGTATATCTTCCCAGGTTGTTTTATAATCTTATACGTCAAAAATAAAACCTAGTGTTGTGATCCACCAGCAGCCTGCAGAGTTGGCAACGGAGTCGGACAGCGATGAGGCTGAGGAAGAACATGGGTTAGTCCTGGAGGCTGGGGAAGGCCCAGATGAGGGCTCTGCATCGGAGGCAGAGGTGGGGCCAGGACCACCTGGGAGTGATGTGCGGACTCTGGAGCCTCCAGAGGCTGACAGTAGTGAGGCAGAGGAACAGGAGAAGCCTGTTCCTAATGCCAGAAGGCAAGAGCAGCCCAAGCAAAGAGGACGACTCGGGAGTAGAGCCAAGAGTTGATTGGCCCCTCCCATAAGGCTTAAAACAGACCAGCAACGGCATTTGGGCTCTTTGCCGGAAAACAACATTGATAGCCTTCTCCTTGTCTTGCTGCATTTATTTCTTGTTGGCATCTTCTGCTTTTGAACTTTTGCCAAGAAAAGCCTTTGGCAGTTTGCCTAATTAGACCAAGGTTGGTGATAAGACTGAAGAATTATATTATGAAAAATTTGCTTTGACTTAGTTTGGACTACGCTGGGAGTGAGTTAATTCTCAGCTGTTCTAATAAAGTCTGTTTGTTTTTGAACTGTTTGTTTGATTGTGTCTACTACGATCTACTTGAGCCTGGGTGACACACCTAGAGCCTGCCTTGGTAGCTGTGCAAACAATGGGACCAAATCTTCATCTTTTCCTGCCTCATTACTTTTTTTCAGAAAATACATGTGTTCAATAACACCATATGAAATCCTTCCAATTTTTTTTTAAGTGATGGACAGTTTAAACTGCTTTCAATTGTGGGAAGAGTTATTACTATTCGTTTCTGGCACAACATTTCACCAGGAAAATTAGACTGTTCTGTAGTTAGTCAGAATTTTAATAATATAATGTTACCTATATTGCCTTTCAAACCTTCCAATGTCTCAACAATGATTTTTATCAATAAAGCAAATGGGTTAATGATTATAGCAGAGATGCCACCCTAATTCCATAATGTGACCCCCAAGTTGTACACTTTTTTAGCTTACATATTTTCCACAAAACCTCTTTTACGTCTTCAAGAGGAAAGCCACTTTGCACCTGAGATTAAAATTAGTAGTACACTAATACAACATAAAACTAAATGAAGACCCAACAGCTATTTTATAAGAATGCACAGTGTCCAGTTAAGATTTAGTTCTTTTTAAACAGATAACTCTTTTAGCTGAAGTGAGCAAAGCATCAAAATGCTTACATTTAACTGAACTGGGGCCAAATTATCATCAGCAATGCTTCAGAAGAGATGTAGTACAAAAACTACAGAAACAGAACTGAACAATTCTCTAATTTAGACAATGAGTGGGGCAGAAACATACAAATAAATTATTATTATTTATTATTATTATTATTTTATTAAATTTTTATACCGCCCTTCTCCCGGAGGACTCAGGGCGGTGTACAGCCAGAATAAAATACAAAATATATACAATTAAAACAAATTTAAAATATAAAATTACTAAATGGCTCAGAATTAAAATGAATTTAAAATTTAAAATACTACTAAAACCCAATTTAAAATCAATCCTTTTATGCCAGTCCCGCTTGGATGAATAAATATGTTTTTAGCTCACGACGGAAGGTCCGAAGATCAGGCACTTGACGTAGACCAGGGGGGAGTTCATTCCAGAGCGCCGATGCTCCCACAGAGAAGGCCCTACTCCTGGGGGCCGCCAGCCGACATTGTTTGGCGGACGGCACCCTGAGGAGACCCTCTCTATGAGAGCGTACGGGTCGGTGGGAGGCATAGGGTTGCAGCAGGCGGTCTCGTAAGTACCCGGGTCCTAAGCCATGGAGCGCTTTAAAGGTGGTAACCAGAATCTTGAAGCGCACCCGAAAGACCACAGGAAGCCAGTGCAGACTGCGGAGCAGTGGTGTTACGTGGGAGCCACGAGCGGCTCCCATTACTACTCGCCCAGCTGCATTCTGGACTAACTGCAGCCTCCGGGTGCACCTCAAGGGCAGCCCCATGTAGAGAGCACTGCAGTAATCCAGCCGAGACGTAACCAGAGCATGAGTGACTGTGCATAAGGCATCCCGGTCAAGGAAGGGACGCAACTGGCGGACCAAGCGGACTTGGTAAAAGGCCCTCCTGGAGACGGCCGCCAGATGTTCATCAAAAGACAGCCGTCCATCCAGGAGGACGCCCAAGTTGCGAACCACCTCCTTTGGGGCCACTAACTCACCCCCAACAGTCAGCTGCGGATGCAGCTGACTGTACCGGGGTGCCGGCATCCACAGCCACTCCGTCTTGGTGGGATTGAGCTTGAGTCTGTTTCTCCCCATCCAGACCCGTACAGCTTCCAGGCACCGGGACAACACTTTGACCGCTTCGTTGGGGTGGTCCGGGGTGGAAAAGTACAGCTGGGTATCATCCGCGTACAGATGATAACTCACCCCAAAACCACTGATGACCTCACCCAGCGGCTTCATATAGATGTTGAACAGGGTAGGCGAGAGAATCGACCCCTGAGGTACCCCACAAGTGAGGCACCTCGAGGACGACCTCTGCCCCCCTGTCAACACCGTCTGCGACCAGTCGGAGAGATAGGAGGAGAACCACCGATAAACGGTGCCTCCCACTCCCAATCCCTCCAACCGGCGCAGCAGGATACCATGGTCGATGGTATCAAAAGCTGCTGAGAGATCTAATAGGACCAGGGCAGAGGAACAACCCCTGTCCCTAGCCCTCCAGAGGTCATCCACCAACGCGACCAAAGCCGTCTCCGTGCTGTAACCGGGTCGGAAGCCGGACTGGAACGGGTCTAGATAGACAGCTTCCTCCAGGTGCCGGGGAAGCTGCCATGCAACCACACTCTCTACAACCTTCGCTAAAAAGCGAAGGTTGGAGACTGGACGGTAATTTCCCAAAATAGCTGGGTCCAGGGAAGGCTTCTTCAGGAGAGGTCTCACCACCGCCTCTTTCAAGGCGGCGGGGAAAACAAATAACAGTTAAACAGCCAAGTAATAAAAAAATTAAGAGAAATCATAACCAAATGTGCATATCATTTTTATACACCTTTCATAAATAAGAATATATATTTTCTTTTTTTCTTTGATATTATGCTCCCTCTTCATTTGTACAGTATGTCCTTCTGTTTCTGGAACAAGAGAAGTTACGAATAATCATAACATTGTAATATAATTTATTTAAATCATACCAACGTATAAATTTTGAAATGTGGCAAAATTAAAACGGAATAGAATAGAACAACAGAATTGGAAGGGACCTTGGAGGGACTCTATACCATTTCAGACAAATGGTTGTCCAATCTCTTCTTAAAAACTTCCAGTGTTGGAGCATTCACAACTTCTGGAGGCACGTTGTTCCACTGATTAATTGTTCTCACTGTCAGGAAATTTCTCCTTAGTTCTAGGTTGCTTCTCTCCTTGATTGGTTTCCATCCATTGCTTCTTGTCCTACCCTCAGGTGCTTTGGAGAATAGCTTGACTCCTTCTTTGCGGCCACCCCTGAGATATCGGAACACCCCTGCTATCATATCACCCCAGTCCTTTTTTTCATTAAACTAAACACACTCAATTCCAGCAACTGTTCTTTATATATTTTAACCTCCAGTTAATCATCTTTGTTGCTCTTTTCTGTACTTTTTCTAGACTAGAGTCTCAACTTCTTTTTTACATTGTGGTAAACAAAACTGGATGCAGTATTCCAAGTGTGGCCTTAGCAAGGCATTATAAAGTGGTATTAACACTTCACATGAACCTGATTCTATCCCTCTGTTTATGCAGCCTAGAACTGTGTTGGCTTTTTTGGCAGCTACAGCACATGGCTGGCTCATATTTAAATGATTGTCCACTAGGACTCCAAGATACATCTCACTTCTTTCCTGGTTCAAACATCCTTTTAAATTTTGAAAAAAATGAACTGATTTTAGGAGCACAAGTGGGAATAAAAACAATTATTTGTTATCTGAATTCTAAATGACTGCAATGGTAGAATAGGTTGCAAATGATATTGTGGCAACAACCATTTCTGAAATATTCTTGGACACAAAAACTTGGCTGTTACACTCAGTCATAGCTCATTGTTATAGAAGAGACAAGTTGCAACAACATTGTACATTTTATTGGGGACAACCTAATTTTACAGAACATTTTGCCTTTTTTATTTTTTTTTATTTTTTTTTGTCACACAAGTATATATAAGCATATGCATGAAATAATTATACAATATATAAGCATATATATAAGCATAAGTATGTAATAACTATATTAATTGGATACAATCAAAGTGAACATTAGGACAAGAACAGTAGGCACATTGGTGCTCTTATGCACACCCCTTACAGACCTCTTAGGAATGGGGTGAGGTCAATGGTAGATAGTTTTTGGTTAAAGCTTTGGGGATTTTGGGAAGAGACCACAGAGTCTGGTAGTTCATTCCAGGCATTAACAACTCTGTTTCCGAAGTCATATTTTCTGCAATCAAGATTGGAGCGGTTAACATTAAGATTAAATCTATTGTGTGCTCGTGTATTGTTGCAATTGAAACTGAAGTAGTCTTCAACAGGAAGGACATTGTAACAGATTATTCTATGGATTAAACTCAGGTCATGTCGAAGGCGGTGGAGTTGGTCTGAATGATTTCGCTTGAATTCAGTCATTATAGATGCAGTACAATCTTCTTCTTTTTTTGAAATATTTTTATTTTATATCATACATTTCCTTTCTATGTTGAGCAATGTGCTCTCACTTGGTGTCCAAGGTGCTAACATACAAGCATAGAAACATCATAATCATTATGATCAGATATATATATATATATATATAAACAAATATGCGGTAATATATAAACAAATATGCAATAAAATCAATCATATTATAACATATATTGTCTTCCATTATAGTATTGATTATATAACCGTTATAAATATTAACTCATTTGTTTTTCTTTCTCCTATAAAACATATTTCACCTAATTCTACTCCTCTAACCTCAATATCGGCCATTTAACCATTTATAGAATAGTTCCTATGTTATGAAATAGTCCGAATCTTCTTTTCCTTTAATTTTTAGGATTAACCTATCCATCTCTGCACATTCCAGGATTTTTTTATTATTATTATAATATCATCTGCAGGGATTTCTGGGTTTTTCCAACATTGTGCATATGCAGTACAATCTTCTTATATCCCTATTGGTTTGTCTTATTTCAACCAAGTTAATTTCTGTTACCTGCAGTGATCACATTCCATTGAGCTGTTCTTTGCCCAGCTCTTTTCTGCTCAACCAGCATTAGCTGGATTGTCCCTCCCCCCAACACAACTGAATGTCTTACAATTGCATTCTCATTTTCAGAGTAATGAAAGTGGGCAGTGGTCTCTTGGTGTAAGGAGGAAGGGGAGGGAGAAAGCAACCCAGCAGAATGCTTTGCAATGGACATCTGGCATGCAATAAATGCATTTCGGAAGTAATAAACAGCCCATTTTGAACGACTTCTGAAATTGGTTTCAGCACAAGCCGTTGGTAGAAAACAAGCATTTAGGAAAGCTATTTAGAGATATTTACAAAGCCATTTCTTCTTGTTCAAATGATTAGCGGTGCACAACCCACTTCCAGCCTGATCGTTATTGGAGCCTACTGAGTTCATTCTTGCAGTTCGCTGGGTGTGCCCTGCACACAAATCAGAGCAAGGCGGGATTTTGCTGTCCAAAGCAGAAAAACTAAATGTTAAAATCATCATGAAAGCTATGCTAGCAACTCTGAAGTGAACGTACGGTCTTCAATTTGGCACTAGCAATTAGTACTCCTACCGCAATCTCCTTAAGAAATACTTTTTTTGCAAAGAGGCCTGCTTCTACAAGCATGTGTGAACCCCATGTCTTTTTCCCCTATTGACCAATATTTACGCACCCAAAAAAGAAGGACGTTATTGAGGAAAGGTTATGGAGCTAGCAACTGTACCTCTGCTCACTGGTCCAGGTACACAAAGGCGGAAATGCTTGCTAGCTTTATACAATAAGGCCACAAGAGAAGGAAGCGTAAAAGGGATCATGAAGTCCCCCCCCCACTCCCAACTTGTACAATTCCCCTCAAGGTCAGAGACACCCAGAGTCTATCATAGTTTCCCCTTCTTGGTCATTCCATGCTGTCTACAGCACAAACAAAAAGAACATCAGTTCATGCTCTCAGCTTGTTGAGTGTTGTCCTCTATTAGATAAATAACTTGAGCATTGCTTAGGGCCACCTTGATTTGTATACATATTATTCCAGAATAACATACAGTATATCAGGTAAAAAAAAGATGCAAATTTGGAGCTGGTATCTCCAGTGGGCTATGACCTCTGTGCATAATGTAATATCACAGAACATTAATATCACCTCCTTCTTTGCCTCGTTCACAGCAACTTTTGAGTTTCTAGAGATGGATCATCAAGTTACGTACTCTTAATTTATGATTCTTTCCAGCAATTCTAGAAACCTTGCCAATTTGAATCCCTCAAACCTTGTCTTCTGGTAAAGAAGCTGAAGCTGTGATACAAACAGTCTATCCCTTTTAAATCCCTCTGCACACCATCTCTTTACTTTGATTACCTTCTTTGGGTTGCTATAAATATTTTATTATTTTATGGAATGCAATAAAGCGATGCAAATGTAGAACAGATAGCTGCTAAAACAGAAGACTGTCTTTGAAAGTGTGCTTCTAAAATAATTGTAAACCGGAAATTGTAAACAAGGGATTAGAAAGAAAAAAAAGTTTCCAGCAGAAAATCCAAAAGTGGCTTCACATAGAAGCAAAGTTAGTCTAAGTCTTTTCTTTAACTAAAGTGAGCAATTCTTCATTATTGTCTTAATTGCTTGTCTCCTGCTCTTTTCCTTAAATCCACTTCAGAAATTCCAGTCTGGATTGCAATGGGGTGGCAATGGTCTAAACTAGGGCCCCTGCACCACAAGACATGATTAGTCATTCCCTTGTTTATTTGCCTCCCCACCCATACAGGGAAATCAAACCAGAGAGCCTATGAGTGCCTGTCTTTTCTTTTTATAGATTGTTACCAACTCACTAGTTCTTCACCTTCTCTTTTCTTTCCCAGATGTTTGCAAACCTTTGTCCCAGGGGTGAAATGTTACTGGTTCAGACCGGTTCAGGTGAACACATAGTAAAAAAAGGTACTGGTTCGGACAAACCGGTATTTCCGATGATCAGCTGTTCTGCGTGATTTATATTCACTAGAAAGCAGGAAATCCTGCTTTCTAGCGAATCTAAATCGCAAGGCACAGCTGTTCCCCCCGCTTCGCTGTTCTACTTACCTTAGAAAAGGCTTCTTAAGTCTCCTTTTTCAGTGCTACGCAATAGCGCCTGTGGTGCGCATGCGTGCAAAGCATACGTTTGGCGTGCACTGCGCATGCACACATAAAGCACACATTTGGCGTGGACCACTCATGTGTACATGCAGCAAACCAGTAGCAGACTTCGGAGTATTTCACCCCTGCCTTGTCTCATTTTTTTTTCTTTGACACTTGGAAAACAATAGTTTTAAATCAAAGGAGGAAAATACATGCATAGTTACATTCACAATGGACAGGGAGTGGGAAAAGATGACATCATCCATTGCTGCACTTGGAACTCAGTGACTGGACCATATTGGCAATGGGTCAAATAGAAAGTGTGAATCTGTCTTATGAGGAGATACAGAGTAAATCCTTAACTCTCCTATCCCTACTGTCCGTTTGTCTGTCCATCAGTCAGTCAGTCAGTCAGTCAGTCAGTCAGGAGGTCCTGAAGAGACGTTGCCATTGGATTTAGATCTCCAACTGTACTCTGTCTAACTCCAGATGGGCAGAAGCGAGAAATAAAACTCAAAAATCAATACTAAAATTAGAGAGGGCAGTGGTTCAGTTCAACTATCAAAGTGGTCCAGAGTCATTGTGTGGAAACTCCTATACTCTCCTGCTGAATTTGTGATAGAGGATGAAAGCCAAGCTTTAGCTGAAGCCATCAACCTTCAATTTTGTTTGACTTTCAGGTCACAAAGGCAACTTTACATTGAGGACAGGAGCCGGCAGATAAACACCACAAGATAAAATCCCTTGCTTACAGTTTAAAAGTTGTGTATATTTGACAGACACAGATGAGTGCTTTTATGCTTATGGTGAAGTGCTTTCTTGTTTATTTGGAAACAGTGTTGTTGGGCACCTGCCAGTTTGCAGTGCAACTGCACTTTACTTAAAGTAAATAAGATAAAGAAACTGAAAAAGGACCAAGGCTAGAAATAAGGTAGCCATAGACCCTATTTTATGGAGTTCTTTGTCTGGAAGTGGCTAAGAAAAACTAGTTAAGGTCATACAATTAGACCATTGTCCATGGTTAAGAGTAAAGAAAAGTTCTAGTGACAATGCTTCTCAAAGCCCAAAGTTAAGTATGAAGATGAATTAAGCCTGCATCTAAATTTAGCAATTAAGTTTAGCAATTAAGAGGGGCCGCGGTGTGGCTCAGGCTGTTAGAAGCCTGTTATTAAAATACAGCTGCCTGCAATTACTGCAGGTTCTAGTCCCACCAGGCCCAAGGTTGACTCAGCCTTCCATCCTTTATAAGGTAGGTAAAATGAGGACCCAGATTGTTGGGGGCAATAAGTTGACTTTGTAAATATACAAATAGAATGAGACTATTGCCTTACACACTGTAAGCCGCCGTGAGTCTCCGGAGAAGGGCGGGATATAAATGTAAACAAAAAAAAAAAAAGTTCACCGAAAGAAAGGGTTTCTGAGGAAAAAAAATCAGGATTATGAGGGCCATCTGATATTTCACTGAATGTTATATCTGTTACCAGCAATGAAAAGCTGGCATTTATAGAATGTCTAGGAAATCTATAGACTGTGTGACAGTTTTAGGCAAAGTATGAAGTGTCTGTGTTGTTTTAATACGCTACATATTTTCCCTAGGCATTGAATATAATGCTGAGGCATTACGCAGAAAGACAAGAACTATTTAAGTGAAGTATGAAATCAGCTAAATGAAAAGGATTACGGTTAGGACTAGGGTTAAGGTTAGGCTAACCCTAACCCTAACTCTAACCCTTTATTTAAAAGACATATATGAAAATGAAAGAGGAAATGCAAAATAAAATTCAGGACTTTCTTGCTGGGGAAAAAAAAAAGCAAGAGAAAAAGACCAGTATTGACCTACTTCTTGCAACAAGGAAGGCTAGAATGGCATTTTAGCAGGAGTATTTTATACTTTGCCTTTTGGCATTGCATAGAATGCCTAGGAAATGTGTGAAATATTAAGGGTTTCCTACTTAGACGTCCCAATTTTTGCATTCTATAAGATTTCCCAGGCATTCTATAAAATGTCTAATTTCACGCATTGGCAGTATCATATATAAAACATGATTTCTTCTTAAGGGAACAAGGCCATGGATATGTGCTTGGTGGAAACTCCCTAAATGGAAAATAGGATAGGAGCATCTCATCCTCAGTTGAGTTTCTGTTTCTGAAGATCTTGGCAAGAGGACATAAAACAAATTATGTTTTTCTACAAGGTACCCTATATCTTGGAGTATGGACCAATGTTCTCTTACATGGAAGGTGGGTGTGTAATTCAATGATAGTGACATTTGTGAAAGCATCATGGATGGGTGTCACGATAACTTAGCAAATTGAAATTGGTTATCAGATTTGGTTTGACAGCATCAAATGATTTATCTTAAATAATCATAAATTATCTTAAAACAGAAAAGAATAGCAAATCTCTTCAAGAGGACCCGTCCAGGCTGAAAGGATGGGTATTAAATATTGTTGAATGTAATAAAATGTAAAATGATATACTTTGGGGTAAATAACTAATGATTTGACATACGTATTTATAGGACTGGAGATGGCAAAGAAAACCTGTTCAGCACAAGACTTGATTGAAAATGTTGGTTCAATATATAGCTAGTGAAGATGGGGAAGTAGATTTCATACTTTCTTGTATTGCTTCGAATCAGTCTAGACTCCTGATGATTACATGGACAAATCAACGAGACTTTTTTGGCTTTATTTCGTTTGTTCTTTCAGAAGTCCTTTGTCATTGTCTTCTTCTTAGAGGGAGACTAATTGACCAAAGTCATCCAGTTGACTTCTGTGACTAAGGCAGGTTTAAAATTCAAGTCTCCCTGGTTTTAGTCTGGCCATTATAACCTTTAGATCAAACTGGCTCTCAAGAAAACTATGAGGGGTGGAGTTGCTACCATTTCTAGAAGACATTTTGTAAATGTTATGAAACAGTTTTTAGTCTTTACTTATGCTGGCTCAGAATTGCTAAGAGCAAAGAGTGAAAATTGCTGCCCAGCCTAAACAGATTTCCTCTGAACTTTCCTAGACCTTCCAACACATCTTCGTGATTCACATACTCCAAGGGACTATTATTAGAGAAGTCTGATGAGATACAGTTTGGAACAATACTAAATCCCATTTGAACCTAAAAAGAGTTCAGACATGAAACCTCCTTTGATGTATAACTATTGATTTCAATCTATCACCAAACAAAAAACAGACATTCTGCGAGCTCTGGAACTAAAATAATTAAAATTTTATTCTACTAAGTTTTTGTCAGCCATCTGAAGAAAATAGGAATTAAGCCTCCGTCAACCAGCATGACGACAGCAAAAACAACACAGCTAATTACAAATGGGAGATGGCTGGAGGGGCCTATTACACGTGCAATGGCCAAATTGATTAATAGCATATAAAGGCAAAGATCTCTGCAATGGTAGTTTAATACTCTGATGATGTCAGCAGATGGCTAATGAAAGCTTAGTAGAATAAAATTTTAATTATTTTAGTTCTGAAGCTCCCAGAATGTTTTTTGTTTTATGCACACACATACACACACACACACACACACACACACACACACGTAGATTTCCACGGGTATAGGTATGCACTACTTGGTGTATTTGGGTCTTTTCCCGTGTAAGGTTGAGAGTATCTTGGCGACGTTTCGACGAGGTCCCACTCGTAATGTTCAGGCTGGTGCTTTCGTCTGTGCTTGTGCGAGCAAAGCATGATCGGAGCTGCCGTCTCTCTATAAATACTCACCAGTATTTATTTATACTCTCTATAAATACTCCCCACCTCCCCACCAGTATTTATAGAGAGACGGAAACTCCGACCATGCTTTGCTCGCACAAGCACAAAGCTGAAAGCACCAGCCTGAAGATGACGAGTGGGACCTCATCGAAACGTCGCCAAGATACTCTCAACCTTACATGGGAAAAGACCCGAATACACCAAGACTTGCATATATATGCAAGTCTTGGCGTATATATATTCATTCATACGAACAATAATCCATCACAAATAATTAATACTTCTTCCGACTGTGTGTGAAATGTGAATGAAACATTGGAAAATAAAAAGCAAATATTCTGACTAATTATGAGTGATTTGGCCTAGCTAGGAAGCATAGGGTCTGTAGAACATACATTTTTTTTTAATTTCTTTCAACTGCAGATTATGTTTATGTATTGTTGTTACTGACAAACGTGGTTCTGCCAGCGGGCCTGAGGAACCTAGAGCGGGATGGAGCCCATTAAATGGCTGGTATGAATATGTGTTGTTGCCGGGATGGGAGGTTTATTATTTTAATATTTTTCTTTTTCATGACTTTCCTTTTTATTTCTTTTTTCATTGTGTTTTTATGTAAACCGCCTTGAGCTGCCATGGGCAAGTAGGGGGCAATATAAATTTTCTAAATAAATAAATAAACCTTCCTTCTGAGAGCTGAATCTGGCAGATGTGGAGAAAGACATTGTAATTATATTCTTACGTCACTGGCCCTGTGAGGTAGGACAGCTGAGAGCGGGATTAGCAAGTGAGCTCCATTTTTGAATGTGGAGCCCTATCCAATCCAACACTTTAACCCTGCACATGTATTAAACAGAATGCATAATATTCTATTTAATAGCTAATTGTTAGGCTGTTCCTTATCTTTAATTATTTCTTTTCATTTACTTAGCTTTGAGCTTTCTGATTGAATCGCCACATGTGGTGCATATATATGAATATATCATCTGCGCTTTCTTTCTTTCTTTCTTTTTTTCCTGTAGCCTGGAGTTTGGACCATAAGCCTGAAAGAGGCAGTCATGTTATTAATATATACAAGCTGACCTGAAACTCCTTTTGGCTGAAAGGATTTGCAAAATCAGTTTAAATAATGGTATTTAAATGTAAATAAATAAAACGTCACTGACCAATCCTGAAGCCATAAAGCATTAAAAGCAGCCTCCACAATAAAGAAAATTATGATTGAAATTGGCATCAAGCATAGATATTAGATGACTGCTATTCTCCAGTGTACTTGCGGGAACCAGCCCCCATTCTAGGATCTCTGCTTGGTGGGAATAAAAGATGGTGCTGGGGTATAGGGAACAGTAGGAGCCCAAGGCTGGGAGGAGGGTGGATTTGGTTAAGCAGTTGTTTTTAAGCAACATAACACCCTTCTCGAACTGCTAGAGGAATCAGATCCCGATTAACCCTTAAAATGGGCATTATGGTTGTGAATTCTATCAGGCAGGATTTCTCACTCAAGGTACGTCAAATGTTTTTTCAGGCAAAAATCAGAAAGCTAAAAGGAAAAATCCATGGTTTCAAAAACTGCAGCTTAAAATCTCTAGGCAATTTTGGAAATTTAAAGTTTTCTCCTTTTTTTTTTTTTTTATTTGCAGAAAACGCTCACAGGTGAACTTCCGAAAAGCTGATAAAGAGTGAAAGGGGCGAAATGCACCATCTCTCCTTTAGGAAAATGGTTCATTTTCTGCATCCTCTTTCTCTTCCCAGTTCAAATGGCAATGCAGGGGCCCATCAAACTGACCAGCCAATAAATCCTTCAGCTGCACTGTTAGACAGAGACCACCAGGTGGCATACAAAAACAATCACCATTCTGTGTAGCCTAAAGGGTAAGCATTATTAAACATAGTTTTTAAATCTCTATAATAAATTAAAACAAAATTTTTACTTCATCTTTTCCCAGAAGTCATTTTGTGAGTATGCTACATAGCACAATTAAACGTATAAACTATGCACAAAATAAATGCTTCTTTTGCCAAATTTGGCAGATGTAAAAAAAAGAAAAGAAACAAAGTAATTGGAGGGGGAGGGGGGAATTTTATATCATGAAATGAAGAAGACTTACATGTACTAATTATGTTTGCATCTTAATAAGCTGAAATTAAGCAAATCCAAAGCAAAGAGGCGGTGGCTCAGTGGCTAAGACACTGAGCTTGTCAATCAAAAGGTTGGCAGTTCAGTGGTTCGAATCCCTAGTGCCGCGTAATGGGGTGAACTCCCATTACTTGTCCCAGCTTCTGCCAATATAGCAGTTCGAAAGCATGTAAAAAATGCAAGTAGAAAAATAGGGACCACCTTTGGTGGGAAGGTAACAGCATTCCGTGCGCCTTTTGTGTTTAGTCATGCCAGCCACATGAGCACAGAAACGTCTTCAGACAGCACTGGCTCTTTGACTTTGAAACAGAGATGAGCACGGCCCCCTAGAGTCGGCGAGGGGAATTTTTACCTTTACCTAAAGCTAACTTTCTGACATACCTGAAAAACAGAGATAGATAGATGGGGGAGAGGGAAAGAGAGACCATATCTAATTTGTTTTTATTTATTAATTTTTATCCCATCTCTTATTACTTTTATAAAGGACTCCAAGCTGCTAACTTTCCTAATACTCTTTCTTCCTCTTATTTTCCCTACAACAACCACCCCATGGGGTGAGATGAGCTGAAAGAGTGACTGGCCCAAAATCACCAGGGTAGCTTTCGTGTCTAATGTGGGACTAGAACTCACAGTCTCCCTGTTTCGCAACCAGCACCTTAACTTCTACACCAAACGGAGTCTTTCTTCCTGGCAATAATATGGAAATAGTTTTCCATTAATTTCTTCTGGGTATTTTACTTATCAAGTTGTAACTATGGAACAAGGACTCCATCTTGATAGATTGCAAAACAGTGTTAAAATAGCAATAGATAGATGAAAATTTAAAAAATGAAAATCTACACATGCAACATCAGCAAAGGAAGTAAAATGTAATTTGAATTCCTCAGAGAATTCTTTAAAATGCACATGCAGGATAAATGTCCATAACATAAGCCAATACAGTAAAATAGCATTTTCATGCAGGGCTACTTTTTCTGAATCTTGCTGACTCTTGATATTTAGTTTTCAGAATTGTTTGGGCAAGCAACATTCATTCTCCTCACCTTTTTCTTTTTCCAGCACTTTTTGTATCTCTCAATTACTCAAGGAAGCTTTTCATTCTGGCTTTGTTGATATTAGGAAGCTACTTGCTGCCATATTTTTAAATCGCAGGAGAAATATTAGCCTCTGTTCAAAGAAAAAGGCAGAAGAAATCTCATGAACCAGACATGATGCTATGGAAAAAAGATTCCTCTGCACTAGACGGTAGATAGAGTAATGTAAACATGGATGGAGTTCCTCCTTGAAAGAAGCCACGCTGAATATTTGGTTCCAGCTCTCTGGCAGGACCAGGACACGTTTGGAATGAAGTCCTAAGTGAAAGGAGCAATCCAACCTGTGTCAAGTGCAAAGAAGCAGTAAAACAACATTCATTCAAAGTGTGTACTTTATTCCAGCATGCCTACGTAGCAATTTAAATATTTTTTAAAGGAAAAGGAGCCATTTCAGTAGTGTTGACATTGTATAGGAAATAAAGGACTGTATCATTGATCCAGTCTGAAAGAAAGAGAGAAAGAAAGAAGGGAGGGAGGGAGGGAGAAAGTAAGAAAGAAGGAAAGGAAAGGAAAGGAAAGGAAAGGAAAGGAAAGGAAAGGAAAGGAAAGGAAAGGAAAGGAAAGAGTGGGGTAGAAGTATACTGGCGAATGAGGTGGGGAAAACAGAGTGGCCTGGAGACCATAATGAACTCCGCAGTCTCTGTGGGCCATAAACTGGAAGGGGAGAGGAGAGGGGAAGGAAGCTGCTGGCAAGCTATGAACATAACAGCCTCACAACCCATAAGGATTTGCCATTCAAGGCTGTGATCAGCCACTGGGGGGAATGGGGCATGCCAAGTGCTGAAATGCTATAGTCAATCAGAGGTGGGGAGGTCACTAGGCTAAAATGAGGCACTGAATATCAGACACTCAGAAGGACTAGAAGTCCTTCGGAAGCTAAAGTGCATTTGTGAGTGAGCTGGAAGTTGGTGGAGAAGGCCATCATCTGTTTTTCCATTTAAGAAACAGTGATGGGGCAAACAGAAAGTGTGGATTTAAAAGGTGGGGTTAAAATGAGCCTTTTCAGCAAATTTGCTTGCTATTTTTTGTGAAGGTACAGGATACATTCTGCCATGATGATTTATGTCTGAAATTATTTTAAAAGTGTCCGATAAAGCCATCTTTGCTGTAGTACGCCTCTCCTTTCTAGAGCTAACTAAAATGTGTCTTCTGTAAACCAGCATCATTAGCTAGCTTTTCCTACTAGATCCATTTAATTTTAAAGTTCACGAGTCTTGCTGCCAACTGTTGCAAATTCCATTCTTCCCAAAGCTCTAAGCTTCATAAGTACCCCCTCCAGCAGCATCAATTTTTCAGTGATGTGAAACGAAATTGGGCTAACAGCAGAAAATAGAGAGAATTAGAGCACAGAATGATGCGACTTTGTTCTAGTCCACCCCCACCCTTTCACAAACACACAGTTAAATCTTTCTGCATATTTAATGAATCCTGCTTGGTACCTGCAAAGTGCATAATTTCTTCCACTCTATGCCAGGGTTGAATTTTCTCTGAAATCAGCCCTTCTTGATACCTTGTCAGTAACTTCCCCCCCCCCCAATCATTTATAAAGGAAGATAAATTTTCCTGTAAGTTTTTTTTTTAAAGGCTTTTTAAAGGCTTTGTTTTAGAACTTCCAAACATTAACTACATGATTTTACAGTATGTGTTATAGTACAGAAATAGATCCTGGAATAGATATTTCTGTACCAGGAAGATAAAATATGTGATATAGTCTCTTATGGCAACACACACATTCATATGTAATACAGACATTTTACAACTAAGGAACGTGTGTTTTTCAGCCAAGAAAATGGTTACTTTCTAATAATGGAATATTTCAATTATCTGCTACTAATGTGATCACTTTACTGTACATTAAAATGCAGCACTTAAATGTGGCATGCATGCCTAGGATATAATCCTGAATCTTATGTTTGTATGCCAGCTCAATCCTTAATCCTTCATTTTATTGTGTAGAAGAAAATCTGACACTAGAAAAGTTACATCTGACGTTATGCAAATGGCTATCCCTTACATTTCAAAATTTCTCTAGGCTCTCACCTGACTTTGCTATTCGTAAGCATATTTCACAAGTCCCTTGAAAACATCTAAGTAGATGGGAGGGGGAGCAAGCATCTATTGGCAGGTGCCATTTATCAGTCATTACCACACCTTTAAGAAAGTACTCCTTAGATCTTGATTCCTAGATGGATATGTCCAGGTTGGTTTCTTAGCAACAGTCTGGCAATGGTTTGCCTTAAGGACTTTTAAAAAATGTTCCCACCTACCTACAGGCTAGGCTTTCATAATAACACCAGTCCAAATACTAACCCTTTCTAGCTTTTCTGATGTCTTTCAAAATTAGCGAGAGAGCCAGTTTGAGGTAGTGGTGAAGGTATCAATATCAAAGCACAATTTGCATTTGTGTTGCATTAAGTCAGGGGTGAAACCCAGCAGGTTCTGACAGGTTCTGACAGGTTCTGGAGAACCGGTAGCAGAAATTTTGAGTAGTTTGGAGAACCTGCAAATACCACCTCTGGCTGGCCCCACAGTGGGGTGGGAATGGAGATTTTACAGTATCCTTCCCCTGGAGTGGGGTGGGAATGGAGATTTTGCAATATCCTTCCCCTGGAGTGGGGTGGGAATGGAGATTTTGCAATATCCTTCCCCTTCCATGCCCACCAAGCTATGCCCACAGAACTGATAGGGAAAAAAATTGGCTTTCACCCCTGCATTAAGTGATACAGAAATACTATTTGGAAAAAAACACACTATATCACTGATCTGCATATTGTACAGTGCCACACATAACATGACACAACGTAAGCAAAGAGATAATAAAGTTGATTCTTGTGTTTCGAAAAGTCAAAATGATTCTACATCCACTATCCACAAATCCTTTTTTTGGTTGTTGTTGTATCTGAGAGTTTGTGTCGTGTCCCACTCCTCCGCTGACGGCCGGGTCAGGGAAATCCGAATCAGGCTTGCCTCTGCAGCTCTGCCCAAAGTCCTAGCAAAGTCCTCAGAGCAGGCAGGAGACCAGTAAGTGACTTCAGCAAGATAAGTTCGACTTTGCCTGACTCAGAGACTGCCAGAAAGCAGATCCTTTATATAGGCCATGGGGTGTGGCTCCATGACTCAGCACTCATTAAGGCCTGCCCCTCCCTTCCTTCTGTTGCCTCCGCCTATCCAATCTTCTGATGCGAGGGTCACTCCAATCAGCTGTTGTTGGAAGTAAACTTTCCTCAGGCTCACATGCTGTGGAGGAGGGGGAGGGGTCTAGCTGCTCCGTTTGCCTGGGCATGGAGCCAGGGCTGGGGCCGGGGGATGCTCCCTCCTCTGCAGCCTGCTTGGGCATGGAGCCAGGGCTGGGGCCGGGAGGCATACATTCCTCCGTGTTCGGGAGCAGATAAGCAGACCCCGGCTGCGGTGAGAGCGGACAAGACACAACAGTTTGCATACATCACCTGCTTCTTTCAAAGGACAATTAATTAATGGAAAACAAGGCTTGTTCTGCATGACATTTTAGATGAAAAAGCCATCAGATAGAATCTCAAAACTGTAGGACAGAAACCTTTGTGCGTCTGTTGCCCAAGTGACCCTTTGGGGCTTGAAAAGATGAGTTGATGGGATCCGTAGTGAGTTGCCTGTCATATCATGTGAATTGTTGCACACGCTCCTCCTAAGCTGTCATTGTAATCCGAACAATAAATGCATTCTCTTTTCTATTTGCTTTCGTTCAGAACTGAATTTTGGCATCTGTTCCCCTAGCAACTCGTGGCTTCTGCTGTTTCCCTGGAAAGGTTGTTTTAGCGCTACTGCCCAAAAGACTTTTTGCAATAACTATGCGCATAGCATTTTGGCATCACTGTAGTTTGCTTAAAACCTGCCTGTTTTTTTAAATACTATTAAGAAACTTGCTTTTTCTGATCAATGTGAAGGGACTTTCTTTTCCAGCCCAGAAACCACTTAGTTTTCTGTCTGTGTGTGTGTCTAAGGAACATTACTATAGCACTAACTACAATTATCCAAATCTGTTACAGATAGTACTCAACTTTACAGCATTTCATTTAGGGACCATTCAAAGTTACAACAGCACTCAAAGAAGTGACTTCTGGCCATTTTTCACACTTATATGAAAGTGTTAAAGCATGTCCCCATGGTCATAGAATAGAATAGAAGAGAAGAGAAGAGAAGAGAAGAGAATAGAATTGTTTATTGGCCAAGTGTGATTGGACACACAAAGAATTTGTCTTGGTGCATATGCTCTCAGTGTACATAAAAGAAAAGATACATTCATCAAGAATTCTAAGGTACAACACTTAATGATAGTCATAGGGTACAAATAAGCAATCAGAAAACAATATCAATATAAATCATAAGTATACAAGCAACAAAGTTACAGTCACACAGTCATAAGTGGAAGGAGATGGGTGATGGGAATGATGAGAAGATGAATAGTACTGCAGACTTAGTAAATAGTTTGACAGTGTTGAGGGAATTATTTGTTTAGCAGAGTGATGGCGTTTGGGGAAAAACTGTTCTTGTGTCTAGTTGTTCTGATGTGCAGTGCTCTATAGCATCGTTTTGAGGGTAGGAGTTGAAACAGTTTATGTCCAGGATGCGAGGGGGTCTGTAAATATTTTCACAACCGTCTTTTTGACTCACGCAGTATACAGGTCCTCAGTGGAAGGCAGGTTGGTAGCAACTTTTTTTTCTGCAGTTCTAATTATCCTCTGAAGTCTGTGTCTGTCTTGTTAGGTTGCAGAACCAAACCAGAACCATGTGATCAAAATTCAGACACTTGGCAACCAATTTGTATTTAGGAAGATTGCAGTGTCCCAGGATCACCTTTTGCAACCTTCAGTCAAGCAAAGTTAATGGGGAAGCCACATTCACCAAGCAACTGTTACCAACTTAACAACTGCCATAATTCACTTAACAACTGTGCCAAGAAAGTTCATAAAATGGGGCAGAATTCACTTAGCTGTCTTACTTATGACTACAATTAGTCATGACTACAATAAGCCACAAAGAAGAGGGAGTCAAACTATTCTCCAAAGCACCTGAGGGTAGAACAAGAAGCAATGGGTGGAAACTAATCAAGGAGAGAAGAAACCTAGAACTAAGGAGAAATTTCCTGACAGAACAATCAATAAGTGGAACAACTTGCCTGCAGAAGTTGTGAATTCTCCAACACTGGAAATTTTTAAGAAAATGTTGGATAGCCATTTGTCTGAAATGGTGTAGGGTTTCCTGCCTCGGCAGGGGGTTGGACTAGAAGACCTCCAAGGTCCCTTCCAACTCTGTTATTGTGTTATGTTATGTTAATTAAGCCCAAGTTTTATGTTCCCAAGTCAAAGACTAGTTGTACTCTGTTCAATAAAGTCTAACACTGATTTGGTTTGTACGCACATTTGGAATATTGCCTTACAAATTGAGCCTATTCTAAATTTCCTTTGGATTAGGGGTCTCCAACTTTGGCAACTTTAAGCCTGGTGGACTTCAGCTCCCAGAATTCCCCAGCCAGCTTTGCTAGCTGGGGGATTCTGGAAGTTGAAGTCCACCAGGCTTAAAGTTGCCAAGGTTGGAGACCCCTACTTTGGATTGCTTCATGGGCTGAGGAGCTATTAATGTAAATTAAATGTCAAATTGTGAGCCAGTTTGTGATTTATTCTTCTTCATGACGAGTTCAAAAAAATAGAGCAATTGAATTTGAGTACACATTTTTCTCCTTTGTGGATTCTATTCTTTTTAAAAGATAGACTTAATATTCTGTGGGGTTCATGGAGTCAGGAAATATATCAACTCTGTAACCCACTTCAAGGTTGTATGGATGGATACTCTTCCTTTCATAAAGTGGGTGGAAAGAAAAAGTTATCAACAAGAAACATTTCTAGAGAAGCAGCTTTGTTCTCCAGCTACAATGATTTGCCAGGCCTTTTGCTCATGTTGGATATCTAAACTACAACAACATTGTATTGTCTTGTCAACAGTATATTGATAATTGTCAAAATTATCAAGGTAAAGGCAGATCTCAAATCTTAGCAGGGGAGATACAAGGGCCAGTAGACGCTACTCCTAAACAACAGATTGACATCTCACTACTTCACTCCAGAACAGAGGCCCTTTCTCAAAAATCAACTCTTCAAGTTTTACTATTGAACATTTATTTGATACTGGTGTGTGCAATACCTTTATCCCATGTTATTTGTATGATGCACAATATATATGAGCCTGCTTTTGAAAATGGCTTAAGAAGATAGGTAGTTCAAACTACTACTACTGGGCTGCTAACTACTACTGGGCTGCTAACTGGGACCTAATGTTGAGAAAAAGCTGTTTGAAATGTGGTCCATTTCTGAGCCAAATCCAAAATGCTGACAGGAATTAGGAATATCCTAATTAATATATCCTAAGGAATTAGAAGAGGCCAATCTGCTTAGTTCTTTTCACTATTGCATCAGCTCACAAATATGTGAGTATTAGAATTCTAAATGTTTTTTTAACAAATTATTTTATTCTAAAATATGAATTTCAGTATACATTCTACCTTCAAAGTTACCATGTATATACATTTGTTTAAGTTAAATTGTTAAAAGTAGAACCAACTACACTGCTAAATTCAGAGAAATACACAGTATCAAAAGATCATCCCATCCCAATTTTGCATATTAATTTAGGACATGTAAATCAAATCAATCAGTATTGTTGTCCAAATGAAATCTTCAAGGTACTCCAGCACACCCTGTCAACAGCATAATCTATGGCTTCTAGAGAAATTAAAACCTTCTAGAGGAGGCCATTAATGATTAGCAAAATCCTTCACATGATTGCATTGACCCCTAATAATTCCAAAGCTCAACTCTGTTGAATACTTCTATCATGAAACAAAACTTATTCTTAGAAATAAATACAGTCCTAATAAAATGTCATTTTTGTTGAGTTCTTAAAAGCAGCCGGGGGAAAAAAAGAGATTTATTAAAGTGACTGTGTGTTTTCTGCCTTTTCTAAATAAGTGTGTGTGTGTATAAAAATTTCATTGGGAATACATATACCATCTTCCAGCCCTCCAGCAAGCAATGAAAAAGTGATCACAATGGACAAATGATATTGTGAATGTTCCTGAAAGAAAATAAAACCTAGTCAAAACATTAAATTCCAATGCAGAAAGGCTTGACTGCAAGACTGCAACTGAGCAGGGGCATGCCCTTAAAGCAACTGCAAACCTGTTCAAATAATGACTTGCATGGAGAGGTTAGTTATGCGTCTGAACAGGCCAGAGTGACTATTCTTGGCCTGCATAAAACATATTTTGCAGGGTGAAATGTCTGTTATTTAGAAAAGGGGGTATTGCAGTGGTGGGTTTCTATCGGTTTCTATTGGGAGAAGCGCTAGCAGTGGGAGGCTCCGCCCACCCATCCAGACATCATTACGGATGCTCTGCGCATGCGCAGAAGGTTCTATGCATGCGCAGAAGCACCGTCCGCACTCTCACAGTTCTGAACCAATAGCAAAGGTAAGTGAAAGCCATTACTGGGGTATTGGTTACATATCTTACTGTACTAGGCAGAACCAGAATCCCTTTTTATTTCAAACAGCATGGAAATGGATGTGTTTGATGCAAAATTATCAACGAACCAAGGCTGAGGAAAGAGGAGATTCTGCACTTCTGAACCAGGAGCCTCTTTGAGAAGAATACCCAGGATGGAGTTATGCCCCTTGCTAAGTTACTGGAGCTCTGCAAACATTAAACATGAAGATGAAACAAAATAATCTTTCACTTGTATTTTATTTATTTTATTTTTAAGACTGTGAAGCAGGACACAGATTCCGAAGGCCTTTGTCATAAAACTCCTCCGTCATAGCCTGATAGGTTGTCTATGTGCCAAGAAGAAAAAGTTGATAGCTGCGCTGAAGCAGAGCTCATTAAAAGCTTTCGCTGTAGACTTTCCAAACCTGGGGCTCTTTGGATCATCATAAATATTTCTACCAAGTTGGGTAAATTGTATTTCACCCTGGACACTTTTATTGAATTGGCAACCTTCATCTCTTGCACTGAGGAGGACGTTAATTCACTTTTAGTAGCGTCAAACATTGGGGTCAAATGGCCTGTTAGACTGAAAAGGCTGGGATGTCAAACTTTTTCTCCTGTCAGCTCCATGTTGGGGAAGGAGAACAGGCCGCTCTGCCCCTTACACAATTCAATGTGGCCGCTCCCCAAATGGCTCCTGCTTCCACGATGGTGCCACATGGCCTCCGCTGATTAGGAAGGCTACACAGCAGAGCAGCTACTTCCAGAAGGAGATCTATAGTACCAATAAAGTAAGTGACCAATTAGTGATGGGGTGGGGAAGAGGCCTAGTAGAATGGGAAGCAGGTCCAAGGCCAGCAGGGATCCCAAGGGGTGGGGTATGACAACTCTCCATGGCCAACTCACAGCGCTCAACTCACCACAGGACAACTCACTGTGGGACAAGAGTTACACTAATATTGAAGAAATAGTGGTATAGAATGGTTAAAGAAAGGATCCCAAAGGAGAGAGAAAATGAAACGTGAATGACAAAAATTAAAATAATTTCTTATTTTAAATAATTAAATTGCATGGTTGAATTGTCCCTCAATGAGTTGTCCCGTAGCAAGTTGGCCATGGCGTGTTGACCCATTCTGCCAAGGGGTAGGTAAGGGAGCACTATGTGCCTCAAGGTGTGGAGGAGATGTTAGGAGGCCCAAGGTAGGCGCAACCTATGAGCTGGAAAGTGCTGCAGTGTGAGCCTAGGCTTATGTTAGGTCTCACCCTTGAAGCATCTCGTGCTTCACTTAATGACCCGCATGGTCATTAAATGACCGCATTGGGTACAGCAGGGATGCGGTTGTTATTAGATCAAATGAACACTTTGCTTAATGGCCATCAAAAGACTGCCTAGCCTGGCCCTTTACAAAGAAGAAGAAGAAGAAATGCTAAAGGCTCTTTTCTAGCTAGTCTATTCCCCACAAATTGGAGCCATAGCCACATGCCACCCATGGATGAAGACTGAGGCCTTGCTGAAAAAAAAAATGGAATCACAGCCACAGTTCCAGATCACAACTATCCTCAGACTTGTGACAGCAGTGTCATCTACAGGAATATGAGCTCTGCTTCCTTCAAACTGTTCACTTGTTAAGAGGCATTAATTCAGAGATGGCAAACTGTAAATCAAATCCTATTTCTATAACAAGAAATAAAACCAATTACTTATCTGTTAGAAATCTTTTGTGATAGCAATAGCACTTAGACTTATGTACCATTTCACAGCGCTTTACAGCCCTCTCTAAGCGGTTTACAGAGCCAGCCTATTGCCTCCAACACTCTGAGTCCTCATTTTACCCACCTCGGAAGGATGGAACGCTGAGTCAACCTTGAGCCTGGTGAGATTTGAACTGCCAAATTGCAGGCAGCCGGCAGTCAGCAGAAGTAGCCTGCAGTACTGCAATCTAACCACTGCGCCACTGCAGCTCTTTATGATGATCCAAAGGTGGTGGTGGAGACTTTTCACCATTTATTTCTTTATTAGCTTTTTTTTTTTAAATCCTACCTTTATTTCTTTTTAAGTAACTCAAGGTAACAAACATATTTAATACTTCTTCTCCTCCTCTTTCCCCAGCAGAACAACCATGTGAAGTGGATTGGACTGAGAGAGAGTGACTAGCCCAAAGTCGCCAGCAGGCTTTTGTGCCTAAGGCAGAACTAGAACTCACAATTTCCCATTTTCTAGCCTGTTGCCTTAACCACCAGATTAAACTGTTACATTCTGCTCCAGTAATAGTTGCCTTTCCCACCCCCCTCCATTCTTCATTCATTTTGCCAAGACTGCAGCACTGTTTATGACAATAAAAAAGGTTAATCTGAAAGAACCATTTTCTTCATCAAAACTTCAAGAGCAGATTTTATTGCCCTTTGTCAGCTGCTATTGCTCTTTTCTATAGAACTATACCTTTCGAATGTCCTAAAAAAGACATTCAAAAGTTTGGAAAATCTGTTAAGTTCTCATGGAGATGGCCATCTTTACAACTACAGTCCTTTGTTTTTTGACAGCACACAGGATCCAAAAAAGTCAAAGTCAAATGCAGCTCTTGCTCAGACATACCAGGCCAGAAAAACCAAAATCCATTTTATTAACAGATAGACATTGCCTTGTTGGACCATTGGAATGGTGTGTTGATGTGTTTCCAATCAAAGTTTGTAAAAACAAAATATTTTAAATTGTAGGAAAAGGCAGACGAGCAGCCTCTAGTTTAAAACATCCATTTTTTTTCTGCATTCAAGGTACTAATTTAAAAAAACTCAACAGTTATAAAACTTTATTAGGGCTTTATGTATTTCAAAACTGTACAAATAATTTCAAAATACTTTCAGTGCAGTAGAGTCAGGCTTTAGATTACAAGAGGTCAATGCAATCAAGCAGAGAGTTATATTAATCATAAATTCAGGGCTAGTAAGCAGCCGTTCCTGATGGAATTAGGTAACACATCGTATTTGGTCAGGTTCATGACCAAGTGATGTCTGCACCATGAAGATCTGGATTGTTTATTTTGATGGGATCACTGATTAAAATTACTGATAAGTTCCAATTATTACTTAGAGCGTATACTAATTACCGGTGGCTGTTCAGCCTCTACTTGAAAACCTCCAGTGAATGCATATTTCTTCGTTTCAATACCAGACAAGAATCTTCTTTTTCCCCATTTGATTATATTTTATAACAAGATTACAAAAAATAAATGATACAAAAAATAAATGCCAAAAATAAACAGGACAATAGCAGAAAAAAATATATTCTCCAAATTAAGAAAAATATTAAGCATCTGATGTATCATGTGTGACGTTTCCGAAAGATGCCCTAATTAAAGCAAAGCTGTCAAGTTGCCATCATGTTTATATATGAAATTATGAAATATATAATGTGTGCTATTATACTATAGAGCAGGGGTATCAAACTGGTGGTCTGCAGGCTGAATGCATCATGCGCAGGCCACACCTACCCCAGCTCTGCAAAGGGAAGAAATGTCGCAAAATGATGGCAAAGTTACGCTGTGAGTTTGACACCCATGCTAGAGATTCTATTTACCTTTCTGAGCAGTATTAACTTCATCTGGTTCATTATATATATATATATATTTCTATATATATTTCTATTATGAACTACTCTGGGAGCATGAATATTTTAATAATGCCTTTTTCCTGGCCATTTTTCAAAATGAGAAGGGACTACCCTGTTTAAAAGTTTTCTAATATTTGGATGCATGATTGTATTGTTTAGTTTGTCATATATGCACACTTTCTGTTTTTTTTTTGCTAATGTTGATCTTGCTTTTAAACAGTGATATTTTTAATTGCTTTATTGCCAATGTGCTGCTCTTTGTAGAGTTTTTAGAAGTTTTTTTAATTCTTTTTGTTGCATTTCATTATTACTTTCTCTCGTTATCTAGAGAGGTTCCAAAAAACTGGTCTACTCAGGATGGCGGAGACATCTGCCTCCCCCAGAAGATCATTTTTTTAAAAAAATATTTCCACAAGACACTAACTGTTCCTGACCCAGTTGTGTTTTGGGGATAGGAAACAGACGGAAAGAAGGAAAAGAAGAAAGGAAAGGAAAGGAGATAGATTCTAGCTGTGGAAATTTTGGAAGAAATCTCTGACAAGAAGAAAGTGGGATAGTTATAAAGATGCTTTAACACTTATACCAGGACTGTCAAACTCCCGGCACATGGGTTGGATGTGTCGTGCTCTGGCCATGCCCATGCCCGGTTTAGCGAAGGGGAAAAAAGTTCCAATACATCATGTGACGTCGCTGTCACAATGTGAGTTTGACACCCCTGACTTATACCCTGACTAGAAGCCTGAACATTGTTACATATTGTGTAAATTCAGCCTCTGTGGAATGACATTAGTTTGTACTGAACTATAATAATGCAGAAGATTTAGAGAGCAACTTCTGATCCCTATAAAGATCAAAGTTCATATTTTACTTCAATTAAGAACTAACCAGATTCTTAGGGCATATTACACTTAATGTTTAGCCAGCTCCTCTCTCACGCTTATGGCAGTTTATGTCTAAACCAGCACCAGTTTCCAGACTCTTAACAGTTTCGTAACAGCTTGAAAGATACTCACTTCTAACCACGGTCACCACATCTTTCTCACTTTCTCCTGCTATCCTTTCTGTTCCAGAAAAGCAACTGCCAATTACCTTCTTCCTGTGGGATAGGTCTTCCCAGAGATATATTTAATGTATTGTATTAATGTGTTGTGCCGGGCCCCCTGCCAGAAAGTGACTCGGAAAGTGAGGGGGAAGGGCCATCAGGACTTACCTCTGGAGCACCGGCTTCCCTGGCTCAGCTCCAGGAGCCAGAGGCAGGCCAGGTGGAGGAGATAACGAGGCCTCCGTCCCCTGACTCTTTGCCCCCCCAGGCGATGCCTTCAGACCCAGCTGATGGCAATCAGGCCTGGCTGGACCCTAGGTTTCGTAGGCAGGAGAGGCAGGAACAACAGAAGCAGGGGTGGGGCAGGCCTAGGAAGTGCTGAGTCATGGAGCCACACCCCGCAGGATATAAAAGCAGCAAGGGCTGCTATACCACTTAGTGGCGAGCAAATCAACTGCTTAGAGGGAGAGAATTAGAGCTGAAGTACTTTGTTCCTGGTTGCCTGGTTGACTCATCGGCATCAAGAGAGACAACAGAGACACTTGGCAGACACTCGCTAGTTTGCTGCTAGAGCTGATAGTTGCGACTAATTAAGTCATCGCTCGTGTTTCCCGGATTGAGGAGGGAGACAGAACAAGATGTATTTAATATGTACGTATACATGGATAGTATACATATGTACATATACATATGTATATATACATGGCTTTGAAACAGAGATGAGCACCGCCCCCTAGAGTCGGCAATGACTAGCACATATGTGCGAGGGGAACCTTTACCTTTACTTTATACATGGATAGATAGGTGGAACATCAACATGTACATATATGCAGGCACATGGAACCATCATTTTTAAAATCAAACTTTCTTTCTTGCCAATCATTTTACCATGTAATAATTTCTAGAGGTTCTGTTTATCATCCAAGTTAAAATAGCTTTTCAGGAGTTTTGCTTATAGGTAAGAGGTTGTTGCTCAAACTTTTTTTAAAAAATTAATGCAAGATCTCATTGTTTCATTCTTGTTTTGTTGTTGTTGTTGTTGTTCAATTATTTGAAAGAAAAGGGTTTCAGGAGGCTGGAAAAAAATTTTTTGTTTAAAAGTCCTCAGCTAGCTAACGAAAACTGGCAATAAGATAGACTAGCAATTAAAATGTTCCTGGTTGGTTTTGAGCAGCTAACATTTCATATACAAGCCAAATGTCTTAATCGAAGTGCTATTTTAATAAAGGCAATAATAAAGAAAAGATCTTAGGTGCTCTTAGAGATAAGAACAATCACTACCTCGTCCAAGCAGCTTTCCTTCCCCAGCCAAATTGCCAACAAACCGCTGAATTTAGCCTGTAACAAAATAAAAGTGCTCCAGCCCAAACAGATGAAAGCACTCAAGCCTATGCAAGAGAAAAAGACTACTTTCAAATCACAGCAGAACAACATATCTAGAGGTCAAATTTGCAAAGGGAAGATGGTGAAAATAGGCTGACATCCATTTCTGCCTTCCAAAAAAATGACTATTCTCCTATTCTGGCAATGGATCAACTACGCAATGCAGAAAAAACCCTTAGAAAAATCACTCGCATTCTGGCCTTGAGAACATCCCTCATTGACTAACCCTAGAAGGCTATTGTAAGAAATGCAAGGGCTATTGAATTGTAATTCCTTACAATTACACATACTGCGTATTTCTGGCACTCAAACAAAAAAAAAAAAGGCAGTGCATTATGGCTAGCATTCATTTTTCCTGTGAACAGAATCAAGCATTGGAGGGTGTGTGTGTGTGTGCGCATATTTTTACAATCAGTAGCACAATTCCTTATTTCGTTCAGTATTAAATGTAGGTTTCGCATCAAACATTTAAAACTTGCTAAGGAAATGAGTAAGTCTATATGTTTAAACATATAGAGTCTATATGTTTAAACAACAGATTTGATTGTAGGGTCTGGAATCTTTCTTATGAGCACAATTATTGAGTTCAAGTGAATCAGGTTGGCTGAAATTAGTATTTTTGTGTGTGTGTGCTAATTTTGGGTTGTTCTTTCAGAGAGGTATAGCAGAACTGCAATACACAAATGTATATACTAGCTCGTTTTTAAAAACGGATGCTCATGTTCTAAAAAACACAAAAAGGACCATTGTTTAGATAACTGAAATGTTGGGAGATTTTCAGCTGCACATCTGCTGGAGTGGAAACACCTGCTATTCAAAAAAATATGTTGAAATATTAACATTTACTTTCTAGCTTGACAAACAACCACTTGCTTAGGATCATATAAAATATGTCTTATTTTAAAGGCCACTTAAACTTTGCATGATCCTGAAATCGGAGCAGAAATTAATGCTATTATGGTTTTTAGGAAGAATGAAGTACCGTATAGATTTTGTTGTAGTGAGTGAAGAAGTAACACTGCAAAATTGCCATGAATAATAAAGTTCAAATGCCTTGCTAATGTGAAAGACGTATATTAAGGACCAGAGTTAAATGAAAAGAAGCATCCAGCGTGAATGAAAGGAGGAAAAAATCTGTTAGTACAAATGTTATTTTCTTTACTGTAAAACTCTAAACAAGTTTCTTTTCATTCCTTTTTAAAATTTCTTTGTTGTTTCTCTTATTCTCCTACTATCTCTCCTACCTAGTATACCAGCATGCTGGCCTGGGAATTCTGAGAGCTGAAATCCCCAACTCTTAAAATTGCCAAGTTTGGAGACCCCTGTATGATACCATGCTGTCCACAAGATAGAAATTCCCAGGGGGCTCAGGTCTAATAGCAATGAAGTGGGTAACTGGCTCTGGACCCAATGCATAATGAAATAAATTGTTAGGGGGGAAAATAATCTACTCAAAAATCACTACATCTACAATTCTATAATTACCCACAATCTTCCAGATATCCTGATTGCTAGGGCTGTGCAAGGATTTGGTTTCAGTTAAATTCTAATCATTAACCAACCTACATGATTTGATGGTTCCTGAACAAGTGCTGATTGAATTGACAAATTTAACCAATTCATTTCAATCAATATTTGGAATCCAAAAGCTCCAATATTTCTAATGTTTAATATGTCCCTATTAAACCACTAAATCCTGGGTTTAAGGTTTTACAAGAGCCATGCTGCCATCTTTTCCATTACCCAATTTCTTAAAATGTACTTTGAAGACACCCTGTGTCCATCTTTACTTCTGTTACTTCACAAAGCTGGTTAAGTGGGGGCCCAGAAGGTTATCTAGGCATGACTCTGCCCCAAACTGCTGCATGCTCTTGACAATCTCCCCAGCCCTCATTCCTTGTTGTGCAGGAAATTCACAATATTTCAGACTGTCTGCCTATATCTACTTTCCACAAAGATTTCCTTTTGCCTCAATGGTTCACACACAATCTATTCCAAGAAGATGCTTTCCTTAAGACACCACAGAGCAAAAATCTTTCCTCCCCATCATTTCATACAACAAGATGGTTTTGGGGGTGTGGGTGGGAGGGTGTCTTTTTATCTTTCAGGGGTAGAAAAAGGTGCATTGCCCCTATCCCTCTGATTAATGGTTAGAATAGTTAGAATTGACTAAGTAGGAGAAATTCAAGCAGGAAATGTTTGCCGCAGTGATCTGTTTATCTCTGAGGAATAGGCAACAAGTTTAAGCTAGAGATATTGTGTAAGATTATTTGGGAATATATATAGCTATTTAAGCTTTTTTAGTCTTTGATGTGTCTTCTCTTCATGTAAGCCACACGAATGGGGATCTTAGGCAGCAAAGCAATATCATCTTATGCTCTGTCCAAACCTTAATATTTTGTGCATTTTTCCCACTGGAGGGGTTTGGGGGGGTAGGGGTGGAGAGTAATGGCTGTCTACTATTTTTTTAGTCATTTCCACAGTCATCTCTCCCTCCTTCACCAGAGATGTGTTTGTGTATTTAGTTAGAATTAAAAAAGATCCCCACTCCCTCTTTTCATTTTCTTTTTTAAAATCTTTTTTTAAAAATCTTTTAAAAATTACAGTTAACTTGTATCATTATTCATTATTATGATACATGGATTGATTATTAATGTACAGTAATTTTTGAAGATATGAAATTAAAAATTTTAAATGATATTGGGGATGTTCGACTGCCATTTCAGGAAGAAAAGGAGAGAGGAGTAGAAGGAGGGAAGAAAGTAGGTAGGAAAGTGTAGAGAAGGAGGAGGGGAATAAGAGGGTTAGATAGGGTGGAAGAAGGGAGGAGTGGAGAAGGAGGAGAGGAAGTAGTAAAGTGAAGGAGATGAGGATGGATGGGAAAGTAGTAGAGGGTAGAGAGGGAGGTTGTGAAGAAAGGAAGTGGCAATCGGGCAGGCCTGAATCAGTAATAAATAAAAATTTAATGATTAATGATGGATAATAGTTTGTACATAAATATGATGTTGGAAAATGGAAATAAAAATTATTTATAAAAAAAAATTACAGTTAACTTTGCGCATGTTTTGTGAGACTGATCTCCTTTCAAAAGGAAGCGGTGCTGATTTTGGTCACACGCCTCACCCTATGGAGTCAGAAAATGTCGCTATATAACATGTAGCTCATTTTTTTATCAACTGCTTTTTCTCTGACTTGTCAACAAAGTGCACAATCTCTATCAGTCTCACTTGCTTGGATTGAGGGAAGACGACCGAGGGAAAGCAATCTCAGGGAAGGCAGGCAGTAATTATCAAGCAGTTACACCAAGACTGGAAGACTGGGTCAGACTGTATAGACCGAAATTGCTTCAGTAAGACGGTGGAGACTTCCCACCCTATGATTTCAGCCCAACGACAGCTCTCCTTGCAAAAGGGAAAATTTAAAAATATTATCTACACTCCTTCCCCGTACATATCTTTAACACATGTTGTATTACTATGCCCGCCCCCCCAAAAAAAATCCAGGTGGTTTCTACAGAGGAAGCTAAAATGTTGTGAACTCACTTTTCCTCTTAAAAAACCTGCAAGGATCATGAACTGGGAGATAGTTGAGGAGACAGTGCCTACAAAAGAGAAGCCAATTGTCCACAATCTCTATAGAAATGCGACATTGGTATGGTTTGGAATTCAGTGCAACTCAGCTAGAAATAAATATTCTGTCAGGGTTCCAAGTAACACCCCAATGAAAGAAGACTCTGAGGCTAGAAGTTCTTCAAAGTTCCATTTTAGTAGAGATGTCATATTGGCACATCTGAGAATACCTGAATCTGAAAGCTTCTGGGTTTTACCCACCCAAAGGAAAGTCCAAGTCCCTTTCCCTGCATCCACATGACCATCACATGGTCCAATCAATGCACCACCCCAACTGGAGATGCCTCCTAGTCACGCCATTCCAGGTGCTGGCTGAACGTCCTTGACTCTCAGAGAAAAGAATGTTGTTATGGCTAGATATCTCTACAACTCCATGCAATCCCCCCTTCCACTTTCCCACAGCACTAGGTGTGGCAGCTCTGAAGATCCAAAGAAAAAGATGGCTTCCAGGGCTGACATATTCTCAATTTTCAAATATAGCTAAAACTCTATCTCAGAGCTCCAGAATCGATGCAGATATTTCATATGAAAATGTCGTTACAGAGAGTTTTAATGGATCTGGAAATCAAGAATAAAATTACAAATAAGATACTTCTACTTGAAAACAGAGATGGATCAGAACTCTAGCTCTGCTTTCTTCCTTATCTTCTGTTAGTCTTAAGTCTACAAAAGGTGTGAAAAGGGTTTGGAATGACCATTTCCTAGAATAATATGTATACAACATGAACATCTGATTAGCACCACTGTACAGGTAGTCCTTGGCTTACAACCAAAATTCCAAACCATTGTTATTAGAATTTCTGTCACTAAATGAAACAGTTGTTAAAGGTCACCAGACCCAACTTTACAATCATTTTTACCATGATTGTCAAGTGAATCATGCCATTGTTAAGCAAATTACATAGTCACTAAGTGAGTCACATTGTCATGAAGGGATTCTGGCTTCCTCAATTCATTTCGCTTGTCAGAAGCTGGAAGGAGAGTTTGCAAATTGCAACTTGCCAAGTGTTCAAGTTGTGATCACATGACTGTAGGGGTTGTGCAATGGTTGTAACTTTAAGACGGGTTGTAAGCCACTTTTTCTGAAGCTGTCAGAACTTTGAACCTTTGTTAAATGAGCAGTCATAAATCGAGGATTACCTGTACCTTGGAAGAAGGGTCATGGCTTGATACAGTGTAAACTCTGTATCATGTCAATTACCCCAATACCTGGATGAATCTGTCTATCTAGACCCGTTCCAGTCCGGCTTTCGGCCTGGATACAGTACAGAGATGGCTTTGGTTGCGTTGGTTGATGATCTCTGGAGGGACAGAGACAGGGGTTATTCCTCTGCCCTGGTCCTATTAGATCTCTCAGAGGCTTTTGATACCATCAACCATGGTATCCTGCTGCACTGGTTAGGGAGTTTGGGAGTGGGAGGCACCGTTTATCGATGGTTCTCCTCCTATCTCTCTGACCGGTCGCAGACGGTATTGGCAGGGGGCAGAGATCGACCGCGAGGCCCCTCACGTGTGGGGTGCCGCAGGGGTCAATTCTCTCGCCTCTCCTGTTCAACATCTATATGAAGCCGCTGGGTGAGATCATCAATGGCTTTGGGGTGAAGTACCAACTGTACGCTGACGATACGCAGCTGTACTTCTCCACCCCAGGCCACCCCAACGAAGCTATCGAAGTGCTGTCCTGGTGTCTGGAAGCCGTACGGATCTGGATGGGGAGAAACAGGCTCAAGCTCAATCCCTCCAAGATGGAGTGGCTGTGGATGCCGGCACCCCGGTACAGTCAGCTGCAGCCGCGGCTGACTGTTGGGGGCAAATCATTGGCCCCGATGGAAAGGGTGCGCAACTTGGGCATTCTTCTGGATGGGCGGTTGTCTTTTGAAAATCACCTGACGACCGTCTCCAGGAGAGCTTTTTATCAGGTCCGCCTGATTCACCAGTTGTGCCCCTTCCTTGACTGGGATGCCCGGGATGCACAGTCACTCATGCTCTTGTTACCTCTCGCTTGGATTACTGCAATGCTCTCTACATGGGGCTCCCCTTGAGGAGCACCCGGAGGCTCCAGTTGGTTCAGAATGCAGCTGCGCGGGTGATAGAGGGAGCCGCACGTGGCTCCCATGTAACACCACTCCTGCGCAGGCTGCACTGGCTACCTGTGGTCTTTCGGGTGCACTTCAAGGTTTTGGTTACCACCTTTAAAGCGCTCCATGGCTTAGGGCCAGGGTACTTACGGGACCGCCTGCTGCTACCGAATGCCTCCCACCGACCTGTACGCTCACACAGAGAGGGACTCCTCAGGGTGCCGTCTGCCAAGCAATGTCGGCTGGCGGCCCCCAGGGGAAGGGCCTTCTCTGTGGGGGCTCCCACTCTCTGGAATGAACTTCCCCCTGGACTTCGTCAACTGCCGGACCTTCGGACCTTCCGCCGCGAGCTGAAGACCTATTTGTTTATTCGCGCAGGACTGGCATAGGATTTTTAATATTTTTAATATTTGATATAAATTTTATAAATTTTATGGGGGTTTTATGATTTTAAATGTTTTAATTCGGCCATATGTTTAATAAGTTTTTTAATTCACTGTTTTATTTGTACACTATTGTCGTTTTATCTTGGCTGTAAACCACCCTGAGTCCTTCGGGAGAAGGGTGGTATAAAAATCTAATAAATAAATTAAATAAATAAATAAATAAAATAAACTCATGAAAAGTATCTGTAATGCAATCAAAAAGTTGCATGTTGTACCATTTCCTGTGGGCTGCCATAGTTTTTTAATATACACGGAAACTATATTGCAGGGGTGTCAAACTCACATCGTCATGGCGGCATCACGTGATGTGTCAGGACTTTTTCCCCCTTTGACAAATTGGGTGGGGGCGGGTTGCTGCCAGCGTCCTAGGTATCAACCAAGTACCTTCTTAAGATATATGATGTTCCAAGTAGTGCAGTTTTTTGCAGTTCCGCTGGTGTTATTGCAGGAAGCTGCAATTTGTTGATGTATCTTATAAAATTCTTGGACATGGTACCAAGTTCCCCAATGACAATGGGTATCACTGTTTATTATTATTATTATTATTATTATTATTATTATTATTGTTATCATCATCATCATCATCATTATCTACATCAGGGATGTCCAAACTTGGCCCTTTGAAGAGTGGTGGACTTCAACTCCCAGAATTCCCCAGCCAGCAACTTGCTCGTATTTATAGCTCATGCTGGCTGGGGAATTCTGGGAGTTGAAGTCCATCACTCTTCAAGGGGCCAAGTTTGGACACCCCTGATCTACATGCTATCCTGATTTATCCTTGAGTTCATTGTCACTTCTCTAATAGGAAAGGAAGGCCTGTTCACAACACAGAATTAAATATTCCCTTATTTTGCATTTTAAAGAAGAAATCCATAAAGACAGTCCAGAAAGTATTTTCTGAATAAGAATTTTCTGAATGGAGAATGCCCTAACAAGACAGAAAGAATAAAGTGGAATCGCCCCATTCAAGAACGATACAACATATGCCTTTTTGCTATTGCAAGCTCATGTAAAAATTATAGACGGTGTCAAGCTCTGCAAAACACTATACCATAAAATAAACAAAATAAATCTCTTTCAGTTATCCAGATATCCTAGGAAATGACCACCATGAGTGGAGAATTGCTGCTTATTTTCTGATGACCTTATACAAAGAGAGACATGGCTCAATAACTGAACCAAGTATTCGGTATGCAAAACCACCACCACCACCACCATCATCATCACCGTCACCACCATCATCTCCATCATACTTTGATCTGAGATCTGAGAAAGACCTGCCAATAACAGGTGGATAGACAGGTGAAGTTCTGATTCAAAATGAAACAGGGCTGTATTTCGTGTACTCATGAATAATTCTTAGGGATGCAACATGGGGAGAAAAAGTCACTCAGATACTTATTTATTTTTTTACTTATTAAATGTATTTTCCGCCTATCTCACTATCAAGCAACTCCGGGCTCAATTATCCTTTTAAACCCGAAACAGCACTTCTTCTGTACCTGAGTAGACCTGCCGTCTCCTCTAAATAAATAGTCAAGCTGTGTGAAATTGCATTAGAAAAAGAAAACTAATTTTTAATCCTTGCCCCATCATGTATGCAAATACCTCTTTTCACCTGTTTTTCCCACCTGGCACTTCCCCTGTTCATCTTCCCACCAGGCATGAATGACAGGGAAAGAGGAGGAAACGTGAGGTACTCAAAAGCTACAAATCCAACTTCCAGGACTCCAGCCATGCAGACTGTGCTCTGGTGACTACGATCTCCTGTCAGGTGATCTTTGATTTGCTTTATCTTTAAAGGAAGTCCGTGGAGAGTCGGCCATCAAACACACAGCTTAACATCTGGAGGGATAGCAGAAGAATACATCTGCAGTTTTCTGCAACAGCATGGCAGGGAACAACCTTTTTAATCTAGCGTGTTCTTAGTGTGTTGCCTTACTTGTATCCTACCGTGAATTGGGAGTGGGCTATAAATATTTTAATAGATGAATAAATACAAGTACATTCGGAAGAGGAGAGCTACTGCTGGAAAATCAAGACGATACACTTTCTGTTGTTTGTGAACCTACAACAACGGAGAGATACTGAAAGATCACGTTGCTTGCTTATCCTTGGCAGATTTCCTTTGTAATAGGAAGTCTCCTGGGACTTTCAGCAAGCAGATGGACTGGCTTGCTAGGTGCTGATGCTCAAACCTGTCAGACTAATATTCTTTGTGCAACTCTTCCAGAGAGGGAGTTTAAAATTATTTCCATACAACACTTACTTTCAGCATTTAAAGTACTTCCAACCTGTTTATGATGTAAACGGTTTTATGGTGGGACATTTAAGATTGGCCACCAGACCGTATGCTAGCTTACCCAGTATAATTTATAGCCGTGCCTCAAATTACATGGTGTAATCTTGACAACAGAGCAACTAGTGAGGGCAGTGGGGTTCCCCTTGCATCTGTGTAAAAAAGCCAAATAAAATTAAGAAATAATCTATAAGCACCAGAAGGCAAGCATTCTAAATAACAACCCCTGTGGTGGAATGAACAATAAGATAAAAGTCACCACTTTAGCATTTATAAATGTCAAAGTAACACTAGTGCTTGTTTTAATGGCATAAGATGCACATCGCTTGTAAACTTCCTGCTCTTGATATCTTATTACTGTTGTGCTGTGCAGGTGGTTTCAGAATTCAATAGTACAGTTTTTGTGTGTCCTGACTTTTAAAGCAATTGTCTCACAAATACGCTTCCGCGTATCAGTAGCTGAAACACTATTGCTTGTGGTGTGAGCTGGTATGGTATGATATCTAAGAGCATTTTCATAAATGGAGTTTCTACCCTTTTAGAATTTGACTCAGACTGACCTGTAAAATAAGTAACACCTTAAATTCTCTATAAGTGTAGAGGAATCTGTAAGGGAAAATGATTTGTAACATATAAAAATTGGGGCCTGCGTTTTATTCTTTATCTTTTTTTTTCACCCCAAACAAACCCTTCTTCCTTTTCAGTGGAATATTTTGTAATTGTAAAAAGATGCTTTCTTTTTATTATTGATTGGTTATTTGTTAGGACCTTTGATCTAGTTAATATGTGGATGGGAAATTAGGAGGAGGAGGAGAAGGAAGAGGAGGTGGAGCCTTGTCTACAATAATACCAAGAATATCACAAGGCTGTGCCCATGCAGTCACCAACACAGATTTAAAAAATAGCATTTTTTTAAAATAAAAAAAGTCTTATGAACTCTGAGGAAACAGAATAACATTCCACAGTTCACACAATTTTATACAATTTCTCTAATTTGAATGATTACCTGTATATGTGTATTATATCTTTCTATCTATATTTGCTTGATGAATTGAATGGATTTCTGCAATCCCATTTTGTGATATTTTCCTTATTTGCTTTGTGACATGAGTCACATTTTAACATTTGTCTTTCAGTAGGATGAGAGAAGCCGCTGGTGATAAGGCTAGTATATCTGAAGAAGGAGTAGGGTTGATAGTGAGCTTTTCCTTTCCATAAGGTTTTAGCATCAACTTTGTTAATGTTGGTATCTTAAGGTTAATGGTAGAATGTCAAATGATGTATGTTAAGGGTAGGGGGTCACTATGTGGCCTGTTGGGAAAAAGGAACATTTGTTTAAATAAGTTAAAATGGCTGTGTACAAGAGCAGCTTCTACTCACTTTGTTATGTGGAAATGAAAATTGTGTATATCAGGAGAAACATAAAGGCAAATTGAATATAGTAGAAACAACGAACTTTAGAAGTGAGTGTGGATAAATAAGAAAATAATCTCAGCAATGTATGAGACTGGAATGAAGTTTTGTGGGGTAATATAAAACTGGGTAACCAATATGAAGGAAGTATTTGAGGTAATTTAATCATATAGAGAAAATGAATAGTTAGGAGGAAGGTGAAGATTGAGAAAGTTATGGTAGAATGAGGTTAATAAGATCTACAAAGAAAAAGAAGCAAGATGCAAAAGATAATGAATGAATTTTCAAGATCCAATCTGGGTCAGTCATCAGGACTTTGCCTTACGAGTTTTCGGACTCGTGATAGAACCCATCTTCAGGGATTCTCTCTAGCAGAATATGTACTATTCTGGGTGTGGTAATTATAGTGGGTGTTGTAAGTGGCTTTTTAGACTTTGATTGAGATGTGTTGATGGCTGGCTTTTAAGCCACTAGTTGTCAATTGCTTGTGCTGCTCAGCCCTTGCCTTCTAAGAACTTGATAGGCTGGTGGTAAAACAGCACTCCTGTTGAGTGGCGAGGGACCTGTTTCCCAGGCTTCAATCACTTCCCTGACTTGTTTTTGTACCTGCTCATCCAACAATCTTGGTCACTGTAAAGTTGAATGTGTGTCCTTGTTCATTGCAGTGTGAGGCTACCAATAAGTTCAGGTCTCCTCATCTGACTTCTCGCTTGTGTTCTTACAATCTGGTGGTTAGCTTTCAACCCCATCTGTCCTACATAGTGAGAGGGACAATCCATGCAGGAGATTCAGGAGATTACATTTGAAATATCTCCTACCTCCAAGCGATCTTTGCAATGCATAATTTGTAATCGTATGGTACCTCTGGGCAGTATGTGATGCCCACTTAGAGATCTCAGAAGCTGCGTTCTGCATTTTTTATGTATGGCAGGGTGTGCCATGTGGTTGGTCTTGTACCTTGTTTCTTCCTTTCTATCCCTACCACGTTGTGCAGATACCTTGTGACAAATGATTGTGGGTACCCATTCTGCTTAAATTGTTCACATAGGTACCTGCTCTCCAGCTGTTTGGTTTGCTAGGTATTACAGTGGGTTCTCAACCTGCCATATAGGGTTCTGATGCAACTATTTTTGTGAGACCGTGGATGGTTGCTGTTGAAATTCAGAATGTGTTTGGTGTTGGTGGCCTTGCAGTAAACTGTGGTTTTTAGGTTTCCATCCTCTGTTGACGAGTATATTTAGAAATGGTAATTGCATAGCTGCTTCTTCCTCCATTGTGAACTATATGTCAGGGAAGATGGAGTTTAGTATGGTATGAAAATCTTTAAGTGCATTTCTCTTCATGATGACAAATGTGTCATCCACGTAGCAGCACCAGAATTTGGGTGGGTAGTTCTGAAATGCACGGTGTTCCAGTTCATGCAGGACTGTTTCTGCAATGAGTCCTGATATTGGAGATCCCACGGGTGTCCCTTTTATTTATTCATACATTTTCCTTTTGAATGTGAAGAAAGTGCCTCGACAGTATTGAAGTAGCTTCATAATTTGTGTCCTGGTTAGGTTGTTCTGGTCTGTGTTGTATTCTTCTTCTAGTTTTCTATCTATCACTTCATATGATAAGTGGGGAGAGATTGGTGTAATTAGGGACACTGTGCCAAAGGAGACCATGATCTCATGTATGAATTTGTTTATACATAATGGAAGCAAGGTTGCTTTGCAAGGATGAAGTGAATGGCTTTGATGTAAATTAAATTTAGTGATTTTTTTTTAGTTTTTTATTTTGCTTAGTTTGCCTAGTTTGCTTTATTTTGCATTATTTTACTTCTTTTCTATATTTTATATAATATTGCTTATCCTCAAAGGAAAGAATAGTATTACGATTAAGTATGTATGTACTATCAGCTTTTTTTGTGCTGCAATGAAGACTTTAACTTAATTTTATTTCTGCTTTTTTCCATTTTTGCTACCTTAAATTTACTACTGGTAATTTAAATGTATGTTTCAAGCTTCCATTTTATTTTTTTAGTTCATGGCTTTTAAATATTTTTATACAACATTAGTCAACCCTGAAAGGGAAGGAAATTCCACCCAGACTTTCATTCCTATAGATCATCCATCACATAACAGAAATAAAACTTTCATGCCATCTTAATTAGGCCCAATGTTTCCATATCTCACAACCAACTGAAGTGTAGCTTCAGTGGTCCATGCTCGACAATGAAGCCCATGATGTATCTGTTTACAGAGCTGGACCATAATAAACTTCTGCTTCTCGTAATAAACAGAGATTCAGCCTCCCTATTTTCAGATGCATTTTTTTTTGTTTTTCTCTATTTCATCCATGCTCTAACAAAGTATGCTGAAAACACAGTATAGTTGTTTCTTTAGGATATCCCTACCATTTTGTGATTTAATTGGCCCCATTGGGCTATTCAACTATTTCCTTCAAAGGTAGGAATGCTCCCTGTGTCCCATCAAATCCTGAAGGGAGGTGTTAATTAAGTCAGTGCCATATAATGTGGTTGCTATCATTTTCTAGTGGCATTAACGCACACCAAGCATCCTCCAAGGCTGCCACAGATAGAAAAATGGAAAAGAACCAGCACACTGTGATTCATTTTTAACCCAAATTTAAAGTTGTTCATAATTCCAGAGCTAAGAATTACTTATTTTAAGAAGGTTTATTCTGAAATATAATTTTTATCTGTGGTTTTTTTAAGAATCAGAAAAAAGGTAAATTCTCCAATATTTCAGGAATTGAAAAGCAACATCATCATCAACAACAAAAAAAATAGCAACACAAAAGATCTTTCAGTTAAACATGATTTCAACTGCCTTTTCCCTATCAAAATGCTTTCTTTCATCTTAAAAGACCACCGAGTGATGGAACAATGTCCTACAATTTAAAGAAACTGGTGATTGTGATGTCTCAGGAGACAAGGCATCAGCTGTTAACTTTCTGCATCAAAGGCATTGTTAGATGTAAGCACTTAACATCACTGTACCGAAATAAAGGAAGAGGAATAAAAGCTTATCTCCCTTTTGATTTTCCAGCTGCACAGAATTTGTCAAAGTTTGCTTATTCATTTGAACAAATAAAGAAAAGGAAATTAAACTGTCAGACTGGGAATAGGCCCCTGCAAGATACTTAGGAGCTATTTTTGTCTACTACCAACCCTTCCTCCTCACTTTTGGAACAAGAGTGAAAGTTGATTTCCTGCTATTTCAAATGGACTGGATCTCTATGGTGAAAGATAAGGAGATCCTCTAGTCACCTGTGGTTTGGACAATGAAATAGTTGTAGTGCTTTACCTGTAAGAGGTGAACAATTCCAAGTTGTCTTTCTATGGGATGCATTGAAATGCCTTTTTCCTCCACCTCAGGGTTTTTGTTTTGTTTTTTTCATTTAAGAGTATCAGTAAGAACCAGAACAGGTTAACGAAAAAGTATTAAGGGCAATGGATGGTGACAGTTTTGCAAATTATAATAAATAAAATATTTTGGGGTTTTGGCTTTAGTGAGAAGTGAAACATTTTCAAAGGAAAGTCTAGGCGCCTTTTGGATAAAGCACCATTGGAACAAAAGCATTCAAGCAGTTTAAAAAGTGGGATATAAATTGAAGAATAGTGACGCCAAGAGCCGGATAGTTCAGTTCCTTGATCAGTTTCATGTGGAACACTAAGCTATGAAACAGTTCACTTTATGGTGTTAGTCTGAGTTCAGAACATAGGTTGCACTATGGTTACAGAGTATCTGAAATCTAACACTAATCACCAAGTTTGCATTAGATTCATTTATTCTAAACCGGATGTTATATGTCACTTGGATCTATGTGGTTGGCAGGAATGGACATAGAATAGGAGCTACTCCAGCTACAGCTGATCCATGTTCTTGTTATTGGGATGGGAATGGGGCTTCCTAAAGTAGGGATGGGCCAACAATCAGTAGTCAGAATTTGCTTTTTCCTCAGATTTGTCCACCTGTCTGCATTTTACTCATAGAACAATTAGGTTTAGCTTAGCATATCATGCAAATATACCTTTGGTTCCAAAACCAAAACATACTTCCTTCCCTTTCCTGCAGCAGCCTAGTCTAATGTTGTAAACTTCGGCCCCCAGAATTCCATTATTGGCTGGGAATTCTGGGAATTGAAATCCACACATCTCAAAGTTGCTAAGATTGAGAAATGCTGCATTGGAGGATGGATACAAAGTTCTGGTTTTGTTTTTTCCTCAGGTAATGTATGGGGCTCCAAGGAACCTAGTTCTGGCTACAATCCCTATGGCCTCTATCCTCAAAAGTGTTTTGATCCAGATCTGGAGATTCTCATATTTGGTTTGGTAATGACTGATTTTATACATCATATTAGCACATCGAGCAGCTTGCTCGCTTTTGGCTGAACGTTAATGTTTGACTCTCTACCATAAACTTATAAATCCTAGTTATGATTTACTTCATTTTGTAAAGCCAGCCATCTTGGCTCAATCAGTAAATGGTGACTAAACTAAACACAGCTTAGTACAATGTATGAATCCAACCACTGGTTTAATCCAGAAGGCATAACAGAGCCAAGTTATCTGCAACTCTGATTGCCTGTGGCCATTATTTTCCTCTCTCTGTAGAGCAGATTTCCCCAATGTTTCTGGCATTGTGGACCAACAGTGGGGAGAGAAGGGATGATTCTGTGCAAGCATGTGTGCGTACGCAGTTCCATTTGCATGAGCGGTGTGCACACGATGCTTGGCAGGGTGAGGATGCAAATTGTGTGCATGCTCGCCAACCGTTTCCACGGCCCAGTTGCAATCATCTCACAGCCTGCAGGTTGGGGACCCCTGTTGTAGAGAGAAAAGCTCCCTCAGAGTTTTATAGACTACAAGGATTAAAAATGGTTATTGAACAACAAGTTGCCTCCTATTATTCACAGTGAGGTTTTTGAGGTATTTTTTTTAAATAACCATGCTGAAGGAAATCCTTTTTAATATTAAACCAGTAGCAATCATTCTCCATCTAATATGAGATCACCTAGCAATATGCAATTTGTTCTATGAATGGGTGTTATATAACATGCTTTTAGTCGTTCAGTTGTATATTATTGGACTAACACTCAAGTAAAAGTGGCTATACTTACCTTTTTTTTTACTTTCAGAGTGCTTATGCTTTTTATTTCACTATTAATGTTATTTCAATACAGTTTTTTAAAAAAATTCTTGCAAAAATCTGTTTGACTATGCCAGAGGATTGTGGAATGTATCTATGATAAATTTGGCACAAATCATGTTATCACATTTCCTATATTAATGTAGAATCATACATTTAAATACATATTAATTACCTGTTAAGCTGCCTCCTTAAAAAACCCTTGGATCTTCTTTATATGTTTTTCATTGCTACCTTTCAGAAGAACCCTTCCAACATTAATCTATAACAATTGTCAAATTTCTAAAAGGTGAGCGGAGCAGCAATGGTCCGTTTAAGCAATATACGTTTTATGTTTCATTTATTTTTATAAATGCTAAGTGCTTAAATTGCTCCCATTTTACATTGGTGTAGCTCAAAGTAACCAATTTGGGTTGGTTGGCTTGTACCCAAGGTTATGTCACATATTCATTCTCTTTGCTACCATTAAGAGATTGTTGGTATTTTTGTCATCCACTTCTGAAGGTCCTACAACCTTTTAAATTTCCAAATGACCTTTATAGTGTCTTTCAGTAATAGTAGAGAAGGAAAGACGAGAGAAATGGAGGTGGGATGCAGAAGTGTTGGTCTTTCCCTTCGCAATAGAGTTCATGTATTGCTAAACCCTCATCAAAGTGTGTTCATGGGAAGGAAGAGCAGTCAGAAGAAGGGATTGGGTGATGAACTGGAGGAAACATAAAACAGAGTTCTCTTCCAATTAAAAACTAAACCAAATAATTAACTTCCTCCATCTACTCAATGTTCACCAACTCTTTGACGAGCTGCAGTGGTTGGAATGCAGTACTGCAGGCTACTTCTGCTGACTGCTGACTGCCTGCGATTTGGCAGTTTGAATCTCACCAGGCTCAAGGTTGACTCAGCCTTCCAGCCTTCCGAATTGGGTAAAATGAGGCCCAGATTGTTGGGGGCAACATGCTGACTCTGTAAACTGTTTAGAGAGGGTTGTAAAACACTGTGAAGTGGTATATAAGTCTAAGTGCTATTACTATAACCAAACCTGGACTTATCATTGATGTCTTTGCTATAAGCATATCAAAGCTTTTCTGATTCTGCAACTTCATTTTAATTCATCTGTTGTATATGACTTCCTGCCCCCAAACTGTGCTCAAGGCAATTAACTTGGACATATTTCAAAGAATGTCAGGTCCTTCCTTCATAGTCTCCTTTATAAAGCCATCTCATTGTAGATTAACCTTTTCTTCACCATGGACTCCCTTTAAATATCTTTTGTGGCCATGGACCCCCAAGACTTAACTCAAGATTTAAATTATTGTGTTTCTTCAAATCTTCTCAGACCCCCTGTGATGACATCACGGCCTCCAGGGGTCCGCGGACCATAGGCTGAGAATGATTGTAGATCATTAGCAACAAATTGAAAAGAAACCAAAAACTTGTGATTATACTACCTGAAAAAAAAAGGATTGAGACTAAAACAATAATAAGTTCATATTCTTATCACCATGCGTAAGCTAATCTCTTCTTTTCCATCCTTTTTAGGCCATCTGAAGAACAATTCACGTTTCTAATTTTCTCCTCATGGTCTTGTACTTAGCTCTTTCTTTTGCTACTCCAACCCCCTATTATTCTTCTGTAGCACCTAAATCTCAACTGCTTTACAAGCTGCTGTCAAGAATTTAGTACCTTAAAGCTGGCTTCAACACCTTTCTTTCATGTTTTATGTTTTTGCTCTGTTTTATAGTCATTATGCAGCTGCAGTAAATGGCTACAAATCAGGAGGAATGACTTAAGAGCGCCACATGAAGTGGGGAAAGGAAGAAAACAGTGAAATCTGTTGCTTGGTTTGCTGTTGCTCTCCACAAAAGAGTGCAACACTTTTTAATGCTGTAAGTCATGATCTGACCTGCATCAAAGCAGGTTCTTCTTACTGATGATGATGATGGTGATTGTGTGTATGGCACAGATTAAGCTGTTCTCAGCCCAACTGTAAAAATAAGGGGGAAAGAAGAAGTCGATCCCAGTAGAAAGTTTTAATGAAAAGGGAATGCTGATTTAAATCTAAAACATGTTTTGAGAATTAGCTCAATTCAGCTTTGCTAAGAGGGATCATTTTATATTGCAGATGGAAGAGGTGCAGCTGGGCTGATTGCTTCTGAATATAAACCACTAATTTGCCTTCTGATAATTCGTAACAGCATGTCATTCGGGAAGGTGTTTATACGAGGTGATGATAGAAATGCAAGGCGAACTCATTAAGACCCTGTGGTACCACAATGGCTGTGATTGTGAGCCTCGCACATTTATGACAAGGGTTTAAGCACATGCTGTGTAAACATGCACAAAGAAGATGGTGCTGTCAAAGCAGGATTGAGAATCTGAAAATTTTAGGCCTGATAAGGTCTGTAGCTAACTTCAGGCCAGAATAGCAAACTTGGAATCCTTCTACAGCTCCTAGCTTCCTGAACAATGGGCATAGCACTGGGAATTCTTGCGTAGTATCATTTGGAGATCTGCAAGTTCCCCTTCACTTCTTAGAATATGCTCTCAGTTAAAATGGATTAGCCACTTTACAAAGACACAGCTCACTTTTTATGTTAAGCCCCAATTATCTGAATTATTGTTGAAATTTCATTGGCTAGGTTCATGAAAGTTAGCAAGTTAGAAGCCATCACATATAAATAATCACAGTGGTTGGGTTCCCATTTCATACTGGATTAAAACTAAATGTGTAATGTATTTGAATTTTAGGAGGGAAATTTGGGCGGGAAAATGCACGTTGCTGATTGGCTGATGCCTCAGCCAAAATACTATTTAAAGAGGGGGTTTTGCCTGTTGGTTTTTGCTGGGATCACAATAAACCAAAGAGCTGTTGTCACTTGTATCATCTCCTGCCTCTTCATTGCCCGAACTTAACATTGGCGACGAGGGTGAGATTTTGAAGGCAGTAAGACTAGGAAAAGAGCTGAAGGAGCAACTTAGTTTCAAACCCAGCCAGTATCAAGAGCGGATACATAGCGATGTCTAGCTATACGCCGCCAGCGCCATTCGACCCAGCCAAGGAGAAATGGGGGTCGTACATGGCTCATTTCGAGTGTTTCCTCGAAGCTAACGAACTGCAAGGAGTATCGGATAATTGGAAGCGCGCTTACTTCCTGAGACACTGTGGGCCAGAAGTCTTCGATACTGCCGAATCGCTGTCGGAACCAATGCCTGTACAGTCGGTGTCATGGCAAACGCTACAGACGACGCTACGAGCACACTATGCGCCGGTGCCGTCGAAGTTTGTACAACGGTTCGAGTTGAGGCAAAGAGTTCAGTGAGAGGGCGAATCGATAAGCGTGTACATGGCCGCATTAAGGAAAGCCGCAACCCACTGTGAGTATAGAGACTTGGAGGACACTTTATTAGAACAACTCATTTGTGGGGTCAGGGACAACTGACTACAGAGGCGGCTGCTGTCGAAAAGCAACCTAACCCTGGCGATAGCCCTGGATGAGGCCAGGGCACACGAGATGTCCACCAAAGCGGCGGAAACCTTACAAAAGCCGAACATGCCGAATGCCGCGGCGAAAGCAACACCAGTCCACAGCGAAGAAATCCAGGCCAAATCGGACGGTGAAGAAGAGGAAGAGGTTTTCCACAACGGGAGGTCGGAGAGAGGCGACCGGGACGAGTGCGTGAGTTGCGGAGGCCAACATCAACGACAGAATTGCAGGTTCAAAGACGCAATTTGTCGGCGGTGTGAAAAGAAAGGACACATAGCTCAGGCCTGCCGAGCTCCACAACCTTCCCGCCCAAAATTCAAACCGGCCAATCAACAGGGCGCTGGATCTGCGAAGCTGCCAGGGATTGGTCAGTTTAAAAAAGGCGCGAAGTTGAATCAGACCACTGTGCGAGTGGGCCACGCATCGACACGGCTAGAAAAGAAAATATTCACCAAGACATATATCGAAGGAGTGCAGTGAAAAATAGAGGTGGATACCGGCTCATCAATCACGATTATGTCTTGGGACACTATCGCAAGGGACCTACCAGACGTCACGAAATGCCAGCTGCAACCCCAAAAGCTGAGAGTGCAAGACTACCAGGGGAACCGAATCCCTGTTCGAGAAGTCACGTCCGTCAGAGTGAAATATGGACAATTCAAGAAAACCCTGCCGATCACCATCGTAGATGGAAACCTGCCCAGTTTGCTAGGTCTGGACTGGTTCCGCGCCTTGGGCATGGGAATAACCGGGGTTCACAGAAGCGGAGTCAAACTGAAGGATGAACTGTTGAGAGAATTCGAGGATGTTTTCCAAGACAGCCTGGGCAAGTACGTGGGGACCCCCATTTCATTCAATTTGGACCCCCAGGTGGCTCCCATTAGATTAAAAGCTAGGAGGGTCCCATTCGCCCTCAAACCCAAGATTGACAGGGAACTAGACAAATTAGTAAGCCAGGGAATACTAGTCCCCATCGACCATGCAAAATAGGAGACACCAATAGTGACCCCAGTCAAACCGGACGGATCAGTCCAGATTTGCACTGACTATAAGGCAATGCTGACAAAAATTGGGAGTTTGATAGCATCTTTTCCAACTAACAAATGTTATTAAAGGCCATAATCTTTTATGAGCTATAACTCATTTCATCAGATGCACAGACTAGATTGATAGGATTTAAACTGGAGGCAGAGGGGATGATACGTTATATATGCAGATGCAACTTACCTATGAGATAACAGCTCATATGTATGACAATATAATTTAACAATAATGTGTTAAAAACCCATTGTATTTGTTGAAACCTTGTGAGATTGCCTAGAACTTTATAACATATGTGAATTCATTCGTTTCTTGCTCCAAAGTTTTATTATTTATTGAACAAATTTATATAACTGCCCAACTCACATTCAGTAACTCTAAGAGACATACATAAAGTGGTGCTAACAGTCAAAACAGTCAAACTGATTTCTGCTACAGAGTTTCTGGTGAAATGTTCTGATATTTGTGTCTATGGAGAACCTCAATCATCCACCTTGCTCCAAAGGTGCTTTTCTTTTGGAAAAGCACATTTGGCTTCTGATATTTGTCTTTGTTTTGAGTCCTGATGTCAAAGTGAATGCCTGATTTATTTCCCTCAGTTGAGTATTTCTGTCAAGTGGATTAGAACAAACGCTGTTGTTATTTGTAGCTATCAATAATAGATTTGGTGGTCTGTTCTGGATGGTAGCTGGAAGCATGGAGATATGCATGACAATCTGTAAGCTTCTTTTAAATAGTGGTGTACTTTTTTTACCATGATATAAAAGAAGTGGAGCAGTGTAGATAGCTCTATTCTAAAGTTAACGCAATTTAGTAGTTGTCAGTTTGAGATTTGAAGAGAAATTCATTTCCATTGATCCGGAATGATGATGAAAGTGTTATCTCAGGTAAAGGAAGGGCTTCAGGGGTGAGTGTCACCTGATGTTACTTATTGCATATTTAAGAGCGCTAAGCTTTGAGAATTTAGATGTTTTCTCTCAGAAACTGAAAGGGCCGTGGTGGCTCAGGCTGTAAGATAGCCTGTTATTAAAACACAGCAACCTGCAATTACTGCAGGCTCGAATCCCACCAGGCCCAAGGTTGACTCAGCCTTCCATCCTTTATAAGGTAGGTAAAATGAGGACCCAGATTGTTGGGGGGGCAATAAGTTGACTTTGTAAATATACAAATAGAATGAGACTATTGCCTTACACACTGTAAGCCGCCCTGAATCTTCGGAGAAGGGCGGGATATAAATGTAAATAAAAAATAAAATAAAATAAATATCTGTCTCAGAGTCAGTAACTTAGAAGAACTGCTGTGGTAGTTCCTTCATTTCATATAATATTTTATTGATTCCCCTATTAATAGCCCACGTTTTCTAAACCTGTCCCTCAGATGCACTGGAGACAGCAATTCTTCGAATCCAGTCAAGATGGTCAAAAGCCATTGCAATGCAATCTTAGCCTCTCTGGTGAGAGCCAAGTGGAGAAAACTGATGTAGTTATGGGTGTTATTCTTCCCTCGTAGAGTAGCCAGCGCGCACACACACACACACACACACACACACACACACACACACACGGGTCTGTAGGCCAATCAACATTGCAGGGAGATGAAAAGCATACCACACGTTGATACTTCTGCAATGTTTGAAAGGCACCAAGTACGATCAGCAGTGTGGCTTTTGATCAAGCGTTTCTAATCTTTACCTCTGGTAAAGTTCATTAGATGTGGAGATAGGATCTCCCTGATGATCGTCTTAAGTTCAAGTAGACAGCTGTCTACTCCAGACGTTTGTTTGGGTATGAAAGGAGTAAGTGGGTGGGAGGCTGGGTGGGAAAAATATCTAATGTGAAAGTCTTCATGGCCAGCGGCAGACCTCTTAAGACTCATTTTACCTGTAAGCCCCTTTCTGACTGAAATAGGGCTTGATTTGTTTTCCCAGTTCCCAGAGGCAAAAATCAAAGCATTCCACTTTATTTTAAGAAGGTATTTAACTTGTCTCATGCTCTTTCGTGCCACATCTCAAGACATTTCTCCATGCAACTTTAAAAAGCAGACATTCGCTGGAGTAGCATGTTAAGGAAAAATAGCTGAGCCAGGGTGGGGAAAAGAAAAATGTCTAACAGGTTGAAACAGCATATTTCTGCACATTTTCTGGTCTTTTCTGAGCCTGAAGCTAATATATCTTAGCTGAAGGGAGATATGTTTCCCCCCCCCCAAAATGTAAACTTCTAACAAGGAGCAATAACTTCTTTCATATTTTGTCAAACAGATGTGAAAACATACTTTCCAGTTCCATCCTTTTTGGTTCAATATGGTAAATAAAACCTAATGTTAGCAAGAATACTACATAGATGCATAGGTGACACACAAAAATACTGTATAGAGTGCAGGCAGTAGTTCAATATCAGGTGTTACCACCAGCCCGCCATTTTTTAAAGAAACTGAAAAGAAAAGCATTAAACACATAGCAAATAAGCTCAGTGACACTTCTTAATTCATGTTGATTAAGTGTAACATTTCTGTCTTGACTGTTTATTATTATTATTTTTGCAGTCAAAATCCTTGGCACTCCTCATCTAAAATTAGCCAAATTTGGGTTTTGTGTATACTAATTTCATGTATGCACTGAGAAAGTCCCAGCTACCAAAGACCAATCAGGAAAGGAAACTTGATGTGTTGCCTAATAAAAATATTGATGAATATCAAGGTGACTGTTGTAAGAACAAAAATCAATTCTATGTTGTGAATCATTGCAAAGGATATTGAAAAATAAAACTGCCAATATCTTAGAAATATATTCAAGCGGAAGGTATAATTCTAGCCACTGCAAGAGCGTATGGAAAGCCTGGAAAAAATGCACAAAATAGCGGTCATATTGTACCTAAGGCAGGGGTCGGCAACCTTAAACAATCAGAGAGCCATTTGGACACATTTCCCACAGAAAAGAAAACACCGGAAGCCACAAAACTCTTCCCATGCCTGACTATTTCCTTAGCAGCCACAAAACTAGCATATATGGCATAGGGCCGGGCTACTTACGGGACCGTCTGCTGCCACTGAATGCCTCTCACCGACCCGTGCGCTCTCACAGAGAGGGACTCCTCAGGGTGCCGTCGGCCAGGCAGTGCCGACTGGCGACACCCAGGGGAAGGGCCTTTTCTGTGGGGGCTCCCACCCTCTGGAACGAGCTTCCCCCAGGACTTCGCCAACTTCCTGACCTTCGAACCTTCCACCGCGAGCTTAAGACACATCTATTTATTTGCACAGGACTGGACTAGAATTTTTAAATTTTTAAATGTTTAAATTTTAATCTGGTTTTAATGGGGTTTTATTATTTATATCTCTATTTTAAATATTCGACCTTATGTAATAAGTTTTTTAAATTAATGTTTTACTCTGTATATATATATGTTTTTATATGGCTGTAAACCGCCCAGAGTCCCTAGGGAGATAGGGCGGTATAAAAGTGTGAACAATAAATAAATAAATAAATAAATAAATAAATAAATAAATAAATAAATATATAGTTGAATTAAAGATTCTGTTTTCTTCTGAAATTTTTCTTTTCTTGGAATTATCTATGATTGGCCTACTGGGGGTTGAAAAGCTTAATCAATTGTGCATTGGTGAGTATTGCAATTTGGCAGTTGTGACGCATATTTTGAGCGACAGGGAGCCACAGCAGAGGGATGAAAGAGCCACATGTGGCTCCAGAGCCCCCGGTTGCTGACCCCTGACCTAAGGTTTGAACCAAATCTCCCTCCTCCACTCCCCAATGTTAGGAAAGGTTAGAAAGCTTGGAGTTTGATGACATAGACACAACAACTGTGAATTGAATGCATTTGTTGTTGATAGGTTTAATCTCAGTGGACACACTTCCTTTGTTTTTTTTATGTTTTCTATTTTATTGCATTTAGTGATTGTAATGTCTTTCTTATCATATTAGCTCCCCAGAGTCACCTGATACGAGAAGGACACCCGTATAAATTTATGAAATAAATAAATTTGATTGGTGCAGCGAAAGAGGTAAGAATCAGGGCTGTTTTGCTCTATCTCTCATTGATTGATTGTTGACATCAAGCTGATTTTGATTCCTAGTGACCACATAGATTATCATTCAATCTGTTCCTTAGCTGGTCTTAAGGCTCTTGCAATGGCGCACCCATGGCTACTACAGCTGAATCAACCTTACTACTGCCCAACCCTCCTCTTCTCATTCTTTTTATCTTTCCCAGCGTTAGTGCCTTTTCCAGAGAGCTAAGACTTCACGTAATGTGTCCAAAGTAAAAAAAAAAAAAAAAGATCCTGCAATCTCTCATACCACTAGCACAAAAAAGCATCCCCTGAACTGGAATTGTGGGAAATGGAAAACAATAGCAATAGTTCCTTATGCTGCATACAATTGAGTTGTGGAGCCATTACCACAAAAGATGATATCTATTTGGGATGCCTTTAAAAACATTAGGCAAATCCTTGGGGAATGGGGCAATCCAGGTCCATAATGCTCTAGTAATATTTTAGAACGTTTCTAATATTGCATTCAGTTTTGGTCGCCGCGATGTAAAAAAGATGCTGAGACTCTAGAAAGAGTGCAGAGAAGAGCAACAAAGATGATTAGGGGACTGGAGGCTAAAACATATGAAGAACGGTTGCAGGACCTCGGTATGTCTAATTTAATGAAAAGAAGGACTAGGGGAGACATGATAGCAGTGTTCCAATATCTCAGGGGTTGCCACAAAGAAGAGGGAGTCAAACTATTCTCCAAAGCACCTCAGCGTAGAACAAGAAGCAATGGGTGGAAACTAATCAAGGAGAGAAGCAACTTAGAACTAAGGAGAAATTTCCTGACAGTTAGAACAATCAATAAGTGGAACGACTTGCCTGCAGAAGCTGTGAATGCTCCAACACTGGAAATATTTAAGAAAATGTTGGATAACCATCTGTCTGAGATGGTGTAGGGTTTCCTGCCTGGGCAGGGGGTTGTACTAGAAGACCTCCAAGGTCCCTTCCAACTCTGTGGTTATATATATTATATTATATATTAATTCCAGGCCACCTCTCTGCTATTCATTACTGCATCACAAGGATCAATTCTGTGGGAAAGAATTGTATACAGGTAGTCCTTGATTTACAACAGGTCAGTCAGTGACCATTACAATGGCAACTGACTTATGACCATTTTTCACACTTACCACTGTTTCAGCATTCCCAGGGTCATGTGATCAAAATTCAGATGTTTGGCCGTGGACTCACATTTATGACGTGAGTTACGTGATCACCTTTTGCAACCTTCTCAAAAGCAGTCAGTGGGGAAAGCCAGATTCATTAAACAACCGCATTAGCAGCTTAAAACAATCACCTGGATTCACTTAACAACTGTGGCAAGAAAGGTCACAAAATGGGGCAAAATTCATTTAACAACAGTCTTGCTTATCAACTGAAATTTTGGGCTCCATTGTGGTCGTATGTTGAGGGCTACCTGTAATTGGGCTTCATCCACACGACTGCAGGAGTGAAACTGTCAGAGCAATGGGTTGAAGTCAGAGGAAAATTCCAGGAGAAAGACTGTGATGAGTGGTGGCCATCAACACAAACCTAAGGGTTAGGACCCATCAAACAAGAGCTATTCTGTCCCATTGCTTCTGTTGTGATTTCCCATGCTGCTGTAGTAGAGGCTCATAAGCAAGGGTCACTGAGGTTTTCCATGCTGGGTCACCGCCCTTCACTCGGCCCTCTGTATACTTGCAGAAGAGGAACAATAAAACAAGAGCTTTTCAAGAGGCAGGTCAGACAACTGTAGCAGATATCCTTTTTTTATTTAAATATTATTATCAAAGCATTGACTTAATTAATCAACTTGCTAGGGGTCAGGGTTAATTAATATTGCACAGAGCAAAGTCTGCTGACTTCAGTGTCGGCTCTTGATTTGATTTGATTTTTTTTTCCACCCCCTCAGGGAGATATATGATTAACTCCTTATCATAAAAGTTGTTTTCTCAGGCTTGGATATTTTAAGAGTTTAGGAATGCTCTCAGGAGGACTAATAATATTATATTCTGCAGGCCAATCCCTAACATTGGAAGGAGCACAGAAGCAACATAGGATCTCTTTGGATACAAATGCTGGCGACAAACCCTGATGCAGGAAATGAAATGCAGTTGCACATGATTTCCTGCCTTCATATCATTAATGTTTAAAATGGAAATGTAAGTGTCTGTCAAAGTAAAGGGAGATGATAATATTTCCCAGATCACCACTTGGGGAAGATTAAAGAGATCCTCAATTTGAATGTTAATGGACCTAAATACAGGAAGCATGAATTTTGCTGAATCTCTGGCATTTGTACATATAAGACATCAGATCACGATTGGTAGATGCTACTTGGATATCAACACTGAATAAAGGAATAGGAAAGAACTGGAAAACAGTTGAGAAATAATCCAAATATAACCATTGTACTAGAAATAAAGGGTCTATAAAAAACGTCAATTACAGAAAATAAAGAACAAGACAGGAACTAGAGGGCAACCCAAAAACAAAGAATGAATTGGTAGATAAAGTGATATTTATAAGACCTTTTATGTATAATTTTATTGGATATGATTCCAAGTTATTATATATTTTTATTGTTATTTTATTTTTGTCACAACAGTATACGCAAACATCAACATAAAACAACAACACATCATAAAAGAAAAACATATATATAAGTAAAAGTATGCATCAAGTATATTAATTTGATATAATGAAGGGAACAATAAGAGAGGAACGGTAGGCACTTTTGTGCTCTTATGCACGTCCCTTACAGTCCTCTTAGGAATGGGGTGAGGTCAATAGTAGACAGTTTTTGGTTGAAGTTTTTGGGATTTTGAGTAGAGATTATAGAGTCAGGTAGTGAGTTCCAAGCGTTAATAACTCTGTTACAGAAGTCATATTTTCTGCAATCAAGTTTGAAGCGGTTGACATTAAGTTTGAATCTATTGTTTGCTCTTGTATTATTGCGATTGAAGCTGAAGTAGTCTTTTACAGAAAGGATATTGCAATAGATGATTCTGTGTGTTAAACACAGATCATGTCGTGTTGTGTCTTGCCCGCCCTCAGAGCAGCCTGGGCCTTCTTACCTGCTCCCGAACACTGAGGAATGTATGCCTCCCGGCCCAAGTCCTGGCTCCATGCCCACACAAACTGCAGAAGAAGGAACATCTCCCTCCCCCAGCCCTGACTCCATGCCCAGGCAAACGGAGCAGCTAGACCCCTCCCCCTCCTCCACAGCAGGTGAGCCTGAGGAGGGTTTACTCCCAACAACAGCTGATTGGAGTGACCCTCGCATCAGAAGATTGGAGAGGCGGAGGCAACAGAAGGAAGGGAGGGGCAGGCCTTAATGAGTGCTGAGTCATGGAGCCACACCCCATGGCCTATATAAAGGATCTACTTTCTGGCAGTCTCTGAGTCAGGCAAAAGTCAAACTTATCTTGCTGAAGTCACTTACTGGTCTCCTGCCTGCTCTGAGGACTTTGCTAGGACTTTGGGCAGAGCTGCAGAGGCAAGCCTGATTCGGATTTCCCTGACCCAGCTGTCAGCGGAGGAGTGGGACACGACATGTCGGAGTCGGCGGAGTTCTAAATTTTCTAATCCCAGGATTTCAAGTCTGGTGGTATAAGGTATTTTGTTGTTTTCAGAGGAACGGAGAACTCTTCTTGTAAAATATTTTTGGATTCGTTCAATTGTATTAATGTCTGAGATGTGGTATGGGTTCCAGACAGGTGAGCTGTATTCAAGAATAGGTCTGGCAAATGTTTTGTATGCTCTGGTTAGTAGAGTAGGGTTTTTGGAAAAGAAGCTGCGTAAAATTAGGTTTACAATGCTTAGAGCCTTTTTTGCTATGTAGTTGCAGTGGCCTTTGGCACTTAGGTCATTTGATATGAAAACATATATATGAAGACACTGACATGTTTAAAGCAAACATTTAGGGAAGCAACACATTATGCTAGTCCGTAAAGCAAGCTTCAATTTTTTTTACTACCGGTTCTGTGGGCGTGGCTTGGTGGGCATGGGGTGGTTTGGTTTGGTGGGCGTGGCAGGGGAAAGATACTGCAAACTCTCCATTCCCACTCCATTCCAGGGGAAGTAAAATATTTTAGAAATTACAGCACAAGATGTTTTCAAACTGATCTGTTCTACCCCAAATTAATTGTATAGAAGCAGAAGCATGTTTAGTCATTCTGAAATTCAGCATTTTTGACAGACAGTTCTTCAAAAATAGCCATTTTTGCTTTGAAATCCCCATCATGTGTGTTCTCAACTTCCCCAACACATAGCTTTCTCAGGTGGGTGGCTCCTAAACCTTTTTAGATTCCTCTTCCTGTAACAATTCATTGTTAATCTTCTTAAGAAGCAAGCAAAATAAATCTTAAACAAACAATTTTCCTTTTGCTTTTCTACTCTGATGCCTTTGGCTGGGTTTAACATTCCATTAGTGACCTTATCAGTTAATCTTAAAAAGTTCATTTTTCCCAAGGTGATGTGAAATCAGACACTCCTCTCTAGATAAATTAGCTTGGATAATAATAATAATTAAAAAAAAAGAGATGGGGATGGGGTGGCAATATCACCTAAATGAGAAAATTGTCACATTCATAAAGAAGTTTTTAATTTAACGTACTTGAAAGACTGAGGCTGGAATTTACATTTAATTTATCAGTACAAATAAACAAAATCCATGTGCTAACTGACAAAATTAAAATCAAGCTTACTTTGGTATTCATTAAAGTATTTGTCATTCAGGGCTCAGGATTCTACATCTTTAGGTTGCAAAATTATAGACATAATTATTGTCCTAATATATTCAGAACCAGATTGCAACCTGACATTTCCCAGACGTGCTGGATACTGTAATTCCCTGCACACTTGCCCAAAGACTGCCTGAGGAAGTGAAATCGGTAGCCCAGCACATTGGTCAAAGAAGCTGATGTTGTATGTGTGTGTGTGTGTGTGTGTGTGTGTGTGTGTGTGTGTGTGCGTGCAAAGAACTAACTAGTTGCCCAGTATATAAAACACACAGGAAAACCAAAGCAAAGAAGAAGAAAAAACCCAAACATCAATAGATAAAGATGAAAGGTGAACTTAAAGATGGGCCCTTGAAACAGATTCTCCTTCTGGCTTCTTGTAGAAGTTTTGAAAACCTCTCCACTGCAATTTAGTAGTTGTATAGATTTTCACAGCCCAGATATAATATGTCCTTTTAAAAAAAATATAGCCCCTGATATTTCCTGATATTAGGTGCTGGGGAAACCTGTGCTGATCATTTTGAGACCAGCAAAATCATTGTGAACCAGGAGGCATAGAATTTTTTTGAAAAAATCATTATTATTTCAAAAGGTACTCAAAGTTTGGAAATGGCAGAAGGCTACATGCTGAATTATAGTCCATTAATGGTTCCTGACTGAGTGAACTAATGTTTCATAATAATTATGACAGATGTAGAAAATCCCCCCCCCCGAAACCCTTCAGAAAATAGCATTTTTTGCATCCAGTGCACCATTTATTTGCATTCTAAGAATATAATCCTAAAAGTAAGAGAAGAGCTGTGGCATTATGGGAGCTACATCGTGAAGCTACCATTAAATATAAATTCATTTGATTCCAAAATATTATATGCTAAGTACTGCAATCCTGAGCACATCATGCATTTTTTTTAATCCCTTAATTCCTTTAACTGTGATAAGCTTTAAGAACATTAACTTCACCCAGCATCAGAACCAAAAATAGTAGGACTATGCTTATTGTTATAGGTTTGTGAATCCGCAGCAACTTGGAATATTGCTAACTGATCTTCCTTTTAAGCCACTTTCTCCTTTTCCTCCTCCCCTCCTTCTGTTTTCCTTTACTGCTGTGAATGCCTCTTGATTGAAATTCATAAACTAGGAGAGTGTGAGAGAATAGATTTTGCAGGAGTCACACACTTTGGGCAAAAACTCCCCGGGAAATAGGAAGAAGCAGCCTCAATCCACTGCATTTGCAGCTGTCACTGTCTGTTCTGATTGTCACAGCAGCTTAGGCCAGATTTGAGGAAGTCGCTTTTGACGAGCTTATTAAAACCAAATCAACCGCCATTAGCATACTCCACTAAGTCGGCCTAAATCATGCCAGTCCTCCCTGGCAGCCAAAGAGGACTTGCTTTTGTGTGATTAATGAATCATGTTAACAATGAAGAGCAGGGCACAGGATACACCCAGGGCATCCTGTACCAGGCCTTTCTGTCTGTTGCTTGGAGCTAATGAAGAATAAACACGAAGCTAAGATAAACCGTGTTGATAATCCACAGAGCTCCTAATGTGCTCCCTTTGTGTAAGTCCCTGAAATCTGTCTTTGGACAAGCAACTGAAGGAGAGATCTATTTGTTTGCACAACTTGATTAATAATTTTGCACTTTTGACTGTGTCCAGTGTTTTCTTTACATTCATCCAGGTATTTGAACCAGATAAGTGGCAAATGACAGTTTAAAAGGCCCAAAGTAGACAAGTACACAAACACACCCTTGCCGTATCTTGATGCAGAATTTTTAGGTGAATGGCAGGTGTCACCCTGATCAAGGTAGAAGGGGATGAAATGATTTACTGAACTGTGTGTATGCTAGCAGTTTAAATAAATCAGTTTGTCAGGGACAGTGTAAAGAAATGGTTTTAAGTGTTAAATAGACCAGTGGGTTCAGAAAGCCTTTGTCTATTTCCATCAACTCTCACCTTGGGGTCAAGTGAGCAAAGTCCACCACCAGTTTAAATGGAAAAAAGAGCACTCCCCCTTGTGGTTCTGTATTTTCATCTCATATTTATCAAGAACTTCTGGTTCCCTACTACTGTACACTGCGAAGATTTCCAGAGAAGGCAAGGTGATTTTAACTGCAAATAGTAGGCTATCTGTGGAATCATATTTCCGAAGGGCTATATTTATATTGGCGAATCAAGAGACAAAGCTGGGATCCAAATCTAAAGAAACTTGAAAAATTCCCAAAGGAAAATAAAATGTGTGTAAAATGTTCAACCTTTTTCTCACAGTCTTCTTAGGATAATACTGAAAGAACCTCAGATCTTCTCCCATTGTACTACTAGTGAGATACTGAAGATACCTTTGCACAGATCTGAAAGTATATTAGATACATTGCTGACTTCGTATTTCAATGTTATTATTTTCCAATGTTTTTTCTACTTCAGTGATGTCCAACCTTAGCAACTTTAAGAGCTGTGGACCCAATTCCCAGAATTCCTCAGCCAGCCATGGAACTGGAAAATTCTGGGAGTTCACAACTCCACAGCTCTTAAATTTGCCAGTGTTGGACATTGCTCTGCTCTGCTCTGGCCACACCATGCCCTTTGTAGGAAGAGATAATAAGGAGGGCTACTCATACCATAGGCAGGGAATGGGAGTATCTTATCTAAAGTACATTTCATTATTTGAAATCCCACAGATCCATTTTGAGTCAAGACAGCAGAATTAGTCAGATAAATTTAAACTCTTAAATTCATTATATATTTTGAGATTCCCGAAACAATTTTCTTTGGTGTCCAAAGGCAAAAATACAGTGAGGAAAAGTATTTATTGAGTCAGAATGCAGTAGGGAGAAAGTGAGGAGGAAGAGCTCAAATAAACATTGTGCTGCTGGATATTGTGCACTTTTGAAAATGCCTGGATCAAACAAATGGTGCCTTAGAGCTTCAGAAAGAAAATTAAGTTGTTGTTGTTTTTTTACCAGATACAACAACAGGGCAGAAAAAGCAGAAGTGTTCATTACAAGCAGTGGTTGTTTCAGCATGAGATGGAGTGCACTCATAATCTCTGGAAGCAATTCTTCTGATAAAGGAAATTCATGCTGTTTGCTAATTCTTCTTTGTGATTAATTACTTGAAGCTCCGTGGTGAACAAATGCTTGCCCTCCTAAGGAAGTTGTTTAGACAGCCAATCATTCATTTGTCCCGATCAGTAAAAGGATATGTCCATTTCTAGAATATTAATCATTTACTGAAGACAGAGTTTGGGTATGGAACATAAATATACCTAATCCTTTGCAAACATGCAACTCCCATTTCCAATATATATATATATATATATATATATATATAGGTCTTTGGTTATTCGGGTTTTCTCCCGCGTAAAATTGGAAGTGTCTTGGCGACGTTTCGACGAAGTCTCATTCGTCATCTTCAGGCTTCAGCTTCGTGCTTCTGGGAGCAATGTGTGATCGCAGCTGTTTCTTCCTTTTAACTGCTAGTGGGGGTTTGAACTGATTGGGTGGGAGCTTGGCTGTGCTCTGATTGGATGGGGGTTTTTCTGTGCTCTGATTGGCTGGGGGTGTGTCCTGTGTTGGTGGGGTTTTGGTTGTGCTCAGTCTAATCTGTGCTGCAGGGGGATTTGAGCTGGTGAGCTGCACTGCTGCTGTTTGGCTTCGTGTTCGTGGTCGTGCTACATCTTCGTAGTGGGTGTCAGTCTGCTGCATGTATGGATTGGAGGGGTTTGAAGTGGCTAATGTTGCAGCTGCGGTCTGGCTTCTGGTCCTTGGTCGTGCTTCCTGATCAGTGTGGGTTTGGGTGTGCTTTCTGGGTGGATGTGTGGTGGTGACATCCTGTGTGGACCTCGTGAGTGTGGGTCTGGTGTCATTCCTCGTGTTAGGGACACGTTTGTCAATAAGGGCAGGTTTCCAAATGGCTGGTAGGCGGAGGTATCATCTCGCTTTGTTCATGCTGTGTGGGCGTTTATCTCGATGGCTTCTCTGATTATTCTGTTGTTAAAGTGTTCAGTTTTGGCGATAGTTCTGGTCTTTTAAAGTCAATATCGTGTCCTGTGACTTTAAAGTGTTGGACCAGGGAAGAAGTTGGTTCCTCTTTTGAATGAGTTCTTGTGTTCTTCAATGCGCACTTATTCTTCTGTTGGTTTGTCCAATGTATGTGGTGGGGCAGGCGGTGCATGGGATTTCATATACTCCTTGATTTTCTAACTCAATTTTGTCTTTGGGGTTTCTTAGGATGGTGGATATTTTTGGTTTGTGCAGAATGCTGTCTTGATGTTATGTTTGTGGAGGATCTTGCTGATTCTGTCTGTGGTGCCTTTTATATATGGGAGGAGGGCTGTGCCATTTTCTTGCTCTCTGTCTTGGGTTTTAGTGGGGGTTCTTTTGGATTAGTTTGGTAATCTTATTTCTCTGGAATCCATTGGATGTTAGTACGTTTGTGAGAGTGTGTAGTTCGGTTTTAGGTGTTGTTCGTCAGCTAAGCATTTTGTTCTAGAGATGAGTGTCTTGGCTACGGAGTTGATCTGTGCTGGGTGGTGGTGTGAGAGTGCATGCAGATAGCGGTTTGTGTGTGTTTTCTTCTGGTAGATGGTGTGTCCTAGGGAGCCATTGGGTTTCTTGTAGACTAAGACATCTAGGAAGGGAAGTTGGTTGTTAACTTCTGTTTCCATGGTGAACTGTATTTTGGGGTGTAGGCTATTGAGGTGTGTGAGGAAGTTTTCAAGTTTTTCTTTCCCGTGTGGCCAGATTATGAAGGTGTCGCTACGATCTGAGCCAGAGTTTGGGTTTGTGATCAGATTTTTCTAGTGCTTGGGTTTCAAAGTGTTCCATGTAGAGGTTGGCAATGACAGGTGAGAGGGGTGATCCCATGGGTGCGCCTTCTATTTGTTTGTATTTTTGTCCGTTATAGATGAAGTATGTGTTGGATAGGCAGTGGTTGGTCAGATCTAGTATGTGCTTGGGGGGGTTATATTTGTTTTGGATAGCTGTCAAGGCTTCTTTGATTGGCACTTGGGTGAAGAGGATATGACATCAAAGCTCACGAGTAGGTCGCTGGGCTGTAAGTTTTGTTTCTTTATGATCTCTATGAACTGGAATGAGTTTTTTACGTGTGAGGCGATGGATTCTGCATAGGGCTGTAGTTGTTTGGCGAGAAATTTGGCTAGGTTTTGTAGAGGTGAGCCTATGGAGCTGACTATGGGTCTGAGTGGGGTTCCTTCTTTGTGTATCTTGGGAGGCCGAGAGCTTAGGGCATCTGGATGATTTCTCTGGGAATGATTCTTTGTTGGATTTCTTCGCTGATGGGGAGGCTTTTATTTTGGATCTAGTGGTTTTTCTAGGTAGGTGGTGGGGTCTGTTTTAGGGGCTTGTATGCAGGGTCTTGGAGTAGGTTGGTTAATTTGGTTTGGTAGTCAGATGTGTTCATAACCACCGTGGCGTTGCCCTTGTCTGCTGGTAGGATTATTATGCTGGTATCTTTTTTCAGGTTAAGTAGTGCTGTCTGTTCCTCTTTGGGTAAGTTGCTTTTGGGTGGCTTGCTGCTGCAGAGGATGTTGGTGATTTCGAGTCTGATTTTGTTAGCGTCATCGGGGTTGATTTTGGTCAGGCTGGTTTCAACTCCGCATATAATGGTCTCAGTGGGGATGTATTTGGGAGTGACTGCAAAGTTGAATCCTTTGGAAAGGACATCGGTTTCAGCTTTGGTGAGGATCCTATCTGAGATGTTATGCACTGTTTGTTTCATGTGTTGCTGTGAGGGTGGAGGGGTTTGTTTCTGGCGTTCTTGTAGTCTTCGGAGTTTGTTGGTGTGTGTGTCTGTCTTGAGGGTGGTCTGTGTTTCGGCTCTCCAGACGGCAAGTTGTTTGGATTTGTCCCAAAGTGCAGGGTGCATCTTGTTGCTGAGTTTGAGGTGAAGTGTGAGGAGATCTTTGTTGATTTGATCTAGGAGGAATCTTTTTGTGTGAAGTTCATTTCTGATTAAGGCCAATTCTGTTCTTTTTAGGATGCGTTTGGTGGCTGCAGAGTTGGAGTGGAATTTCAATTGGAAGCATTTGGGGATTAAATTTTGATCTCGGCAGTTTCGTAGGAATGCAAGGTCACATAAAATGGAAGCTCTTGGACTTCTAGTTTTCATAGGTCCTGGTCAGATGGTGGATTTCCTCCCCGTAGAGGTGCAATATTTGTTTTCTGAGGTTTTCACGGGTGTTTGTATATAGGTCTTTGGTTGTTCGGGTTTTCTCCCGTAAAATTGGAAGTGTCTTGGCGACGTTTCGACGAAGTCTCATTCGTCATCTTCAGGCTTCAGCCGTGCTTCTGGGAGCAATGTGTGATCGCAGCTGTTTCTTCCTTTTAACTGCTAGTGGGGTTTGAACTGATTGGGTGGGAGCTTGGCTGTGCTCTGATTGGATGGGGTTTTTCTGTGCTCTGATTGGCTGGGGGTGTGTCCTGTGTTGGTGGGGGCTTGGTTGTGCTCAGTCTAATCTGTGCTGCAGGGGGATTTGAGCTGGTGAGCTGCACTGCTGCTGTTTGGCTTCGTGTTCGTGGTCGTGCTACATCTTCGTAGTGGGTGTCAGTCTGCTGCATGTATGGATTGGAGGGGTTTGAAGTGGCTAATGTTGCAGCTGCGGTCTGGCTTCTGGTCCTTGGTCGTGCTTCCTGATCAGTGTGGGTTTGGGTGTGCTTTCTGGGTGGATGTGTGGTGGTGACATCCTGTGTGGACCTCGTGAGTGTGGGTCTGGTGTCATTCCTCGTGTTAGGGACACGTTTGTCAATAAGGGCAGGTTTCCAAATGGCTGGTAGGCGGAGGTATCATCTCGCTTTGTTCATGCTGTGTGGGCGTTTATCTCGATGGCTTCTCTGATTATTCTGTTGTTAAAGTGTTCAGTTTTGGCGATAGTTCTGGTCTTTTAAAGTCAATATCGTGTCCTGTGACTTTAAAGTGTTGGACCAGGGGAGAAGTTGGTTCCAGTTTTTTGAATGAGTGCTTGTGTTCTTCAATGCGTGCACTTATTCTTCTGTTGGTTTGTGCAATGTATGTGGTGGGGCAGGCGGTGCATGGGATTTCATATACTCCTTGATTTTCTAACACAATTTTGTCTTTGGGTTTGAGAGGATGGTGGATATTTTTGGTTTGTGCAGAATGCTGTCTTGATGTTATGTTTGTGGAGGATCTTGCTGATTCTGTCTGTGGTGCCTTTTATATATGGGAGGAGGGCTGCGCCATTTTCTTGCTCTCTGTCTTGGGTTTTAGTGGGGGTTCTTTTGGATTAGTTTGGTAATCTTATTTCTCTGGAATCCATTGGATGTTAGTACGTTTGTGAGAGTGTGTAGTTCGGTATTTAGGTGTTGTTCGTCAGCTAAGCATTTTGTTCTAGAGATGAGTGTCTTGGCTACGGAGTTGATCTGTGCTGGGTGGTGGTGTGAGAGTGCATGCAGATAGCGGTTTGTGTGTGTTTTCTTCTGGTAGATGGTGTGTCCTAGGGAGCCATTGGGTTTCTTATAGACTAAGACATCTAGGAAGGGAAGTTGGTTGTTAACTTCTGTTTCCATGGTGAACTGTATTTTGGGGTGTAGGCTATTGAGGTGTGTGAGGAAGTTTTCAAGTTTTTCTTTCCCGTGTGGCCAGATTATGAAGGTGTCGCTCACGTATCTGAGCCAGAGTTTGGGTTTGTGATCAGATTTTTCTAGTGCTTGGGTTTCAAAGTGTTCCATGTAGAGGTTGGCAATGACAGGTGAGAGGGGTGATCCCATGGGTGCGCCTTCTATTTGTTTGTATTTTTGTCCGTTATAGATGAAGTATGTGTTGGATAGGCAGTGGTTGGTCAGATCTAGGATGTGCTTGGGGGGGTTATATTTGTTTTGGATAGCTGTCAAGGCTTCTTTGATTGGCACTTGGGTGAAGAGGGATATGACATCAAAGCTCACGAGTAGGTCGCTGGGCTGTAAGTTTTGTTTCTTTATGATCTCTATGAACTGGAATGAGTTTTTTACGTGTGAGGCGATGGATTCTGCATAGGGCTGTAGTTGTTTGGCGAGAATATATATACACACACACACACACACACACACACACACACACACACACACACACACATTAGGAATCCAGGAGAAAAGTCTGTGTAAAAGTTAAACCACCCTCATTTGACAATACGGTTGTAAACCTGGCTATTGGCAATTTTTGTTCAGTTTATTTCAATAATATCGTAACTAAAAGATACTGCAAAGTGGGCCAAACAAAAATCTTTATCTTGCAAGAAAGCAACCTATAAAAAGTAGATCATCATCTTCTGTGACTACAAATCACAACACATCAGAGTGAAACTCTGGGTCAGAGGTGGGTTTCAGCAGGTTCTGACCAGTTCTGGAGAACTGGTAGCGGAAATTCTGAGTAGTTCATAGAACCGGTAGTAAAAATTCTGACGGGCCCCACCCCCATCTAGTCTCTGCCTCCCGAGTCCCAGCTGATTGGGAGGAAATGAGGATTTTGCAGAAACCTTCCCTTGGATTGGGGTGGGAATGGAGATTTTACAGTATCCTTCCCCTGCCATGCCCACAAGCCACGCCCACCAAGCCATGCCACGCCCACCAAGCCACACCCACAGAACCGGTACTAAAAAATTTTGAAACCCACCACTGTTCTGGGTCTATATCAATGCTACCTACAGTATACTCAGATAGCTTTCCCATTCTGCTTAATGTTTCAGAGAATCATTTCTTAAAGAAATAGCTAAGAAAACTCACACATGCACTTTTATGGGCTTTGTATGTGTTTTCCCTGCAATTTCTATAGCAATAGCAATAGCATTTAGACTTATATATGACTTCACAGTGCTTTACAGCCTTCTCTAAGTGGTTTACAGAGTCGGCACATTATGGCAGGCTGAGTCAACCTTAAGCCAGTTCAGGATTGAGAGAATCGAACTCCTGGCAATGTGAGCAGAGTTAGCTTGCAATACCACTGCGCCACTACAGCTCTATATAGCTCCATGCAATAAATATAATCATCCAAATTCACACTTTTCTGCAATGTACATGAAAAGAAACATAGCCCGGCATAATTTTTAAGGCAATATTTCCAAATGTATACTGATTGTTATGGATTTTTAGGAACTCAGTGGTGATTTGCATATCACGACAGAAGTTATCTTGGCAGATTCTAATTCAAAGAGTTGGATGATGGATGCCTCTTGTTTCGGTAACACCAAAGCAATATCTGTTATGGCTTGAACAGAATATTCCATTTCTGCAAAGGAAATTAAGTAGTTGAGATTGCCTTCAGTCAGATACCATCCAATCCTGAGTCCAATTGCAGAAAACTGAATGTCAACTAACAACATTGCAGCTAGGATGACTTCTATATATATTTGCATAGGCTTGCAGATCAACACATAACAAAGGAGCTATTGATTGTGCATGGATTACCAATATCTGTTGATCAGGGTTTGTAAACACAACAAGAGAGCGTATGTGTGTTCAAAATCATATTTGAACAATTCAGCTTCTGCTTCAAATGGTCAGAAAATCACATTATTTATTATATGATTAAGATTTTTCTCAGAAGAGCATTCCCACCTACATAGCAACCAATTGCTCCACAGGCTACATTTCCTTCCATTATGTACTACTTATTCATGTTGTATGATTAATGTTTTCCAATTTGTCCAATAGAAATAATCCTAGGGAATTGTTCATCTACCTTCTGTAGTGCAGTGCATTTATTTAGAAAGAGTCCAGATTATAGCGCTATAAGTTATTTCTTTCTGCTAGGACCAAAATAAAGGCATAGAATACATAGTAAATCAAGAATGCTCCAGGCCAAATGGGAACAGAAGATAGCTTGGTCTCCCAGTGCCTTTATCTGCAGCTGCTGAAGCAAACATTCCCACCTCCCCTGTAGCTCACTCAATAGAAAGATTGTATTTCAGGCCATTGTTTTGTGTAGACACTTATTAACCCTGTTGAATTTAGAGCCTAGGGTTACACTCAATACCTATTGATTAGCAGTCAGAGGTGTAGTAATCCTCCAGCCATCATCAATCCAGGCTGTTGACTAGCCTTCAGTACACAGCAGTGCCCTTTTTCAGCAATCATAGATATGCATGCAAGGATGTGCAGGAGGAAGGAAGGAAGGAAGGTGAGCCCGAAGTCAAGATTTATACACGACAGAACATTCCTGCTGAGGTGATGGCATCTTTTATCATAGCCCGACACAATCCAAAGCATATTGTTTTTCCTGAAACAAAAATATTGTGCATAGCAACCTCATATCAAAGCAAAGATATTTCTTCAGATAGAGTTGGAGGAAAAGGACTATATGCTTTGTTCATTATTAAACAGAAACAGCTTGCATGACCAAGTCCACCTATTTTAGCAAATGAGCGTTGTGTATATATTCCATTGCTCCCACTCTAATGTTGACCATATTTGCTGCCAAATCTCACTGCATCATTTTTATGGTGTGGGGAAAAATGCCCTAAGGAATTCTTTCTGCATAGATAATTGAAAATCATAGTATCACACTGTTCAGTTAAGAAAAATTACCTGGCTCAATATCCAGATTCCATTTTTTAAACAATCTTTTCTCCTGTCTTCAAAATTCAAATGCTCAATTTTGTACATACCAAGGCTCCTTTTATTTGATTCCCTGCTATAATGGGGGATGTATCCCTTTTGTAATTTTCATTCCAAAAGGAATCCATTTCCAATGGGTAACAGCTTGTCCACTCTTGTGACTTTATTTGATGGTTGTGCATAGGAAAATTCCCTTTATATCACACTATTGCTGGCCTACAACATTTTATGAAATGATGGTAAAGAAAATCTTAGTCATACATTTGCTTCCTTTTATTTTTGTTTCAGACAAAACACTTTTGCTCAGGAAATACCCAATAAAGGCTGCAATTATATCAGGAAAACAAGAGTTATATCACCATATGATTGCCTAGAGAAATTAATATTTTATAATTCTTAATATAGATGACCATGGTAAATTATAATAAATATGTACATTCAAAAATGCTATGGATTTTTTACCTTTACTTTTTACTCTTATTGCTGATGTTGTGAAGCAATGAAAGCTGGTATCTCACTAATATGAGATTTTTGCCCACAAATAAAATAATTTTGGAGGCCATGATGACAAAACAACTTTGTCCAGCAAAACACAAGAGTACCTACTGTTCTCTTAGGTTGTAACAGTAACTTGGAAGAAACTAGACTAAAGAATGAAAGTGTATAAATTTTTAATTGATTAAAAAGCAACTAAAAAGTAAGGAAAGATGGAAATCATACCTTAATACTTGGTAGAAGATTTATAAAATAAGACACTATGGAATTTCTTTAGAAATAAATTATTTAAACAATCGCTATTGCTTAAATTAAATATATATATATATATCAATTATACATGTAATTTTAGATAATATATTTAAACGTTTATTCACCAAGTTATTGGTAACTATAAGAATATACAACTTTCACCTAATTACCTTAGCAATTAACCTACCTTCAAGAGTTGTTATTTATTGCACAAAGACATTCTAAAAATAAATGAGAACGTATTGTTGCTATCCAAAATTCTTTGGAGAAAGAAGAAATATAGATGTTGATATATATCCAAATTGATCTCAGCATCCAGCATTTTTTTATCTGTGCAAGAATAATTCTTGTTAAATGTTGCATCTGCTTGAAGTAATAACTTATTAAGATGTTACTTAACTGGCAGCGAGTGATTTTAATATAACCTTACAGGATTTTCCAGAATTGCTCCTAAAATTAATTTTTTATTATGATGTTATTGATCAGTATCTGTAAATTTTCCTCTATAGTTTTTCAGCTATGGATAAGCTAGCAAGAAATGAAACTGGCTGTAAAAAAATGAATAAATCCCTTCCTGGATTTCAACCCCCTGTTCCACTGTGGCCAGGTGGGGATGGCCTGGGGTTCAATTCAGCCCACACATGCCATGGCTTCCGACTGGTGAATTTCCTTGTATCTTTATCCTTCTCATCAATGCAGAGAAAGCAAACATTTTGCTTTCCTTGGTTGCAACTTTAAAGGACTGTTTGTTTGTTTGTTTTTTGTTTTTTAAAAAAACTACATAGTTTTACAGATAGTCCTCATTTAGTGACTGATTAGGATGAAAAAGTAATTTTGTGATTATGACCTTCACAGGTCTGCAAAGGAAAGGAAAGCTGAAGTCAAATCGTAAAATTGTGATGATTCACGTAGTGATTGCTTCACTTAACGACTGAGTTACCACTCCCAGTTGTGGTTGCTGAAAGAGGACTATCTGTATAGTTGTTTCTGTCGCTTCAGTAGAAGAGAAACTGCCACAACCCGGGTCAATTTGATCCTACTGAAAAGGAAAGAAAAAACAAAAACGGACACGTCCCTACTTTCTATGCTCCATGACTCATCAGTAAAATTGGACAACAAAATGATCAGAAATATTTAGGTTCTATCTACAAAAGAAAAAAAATGAGGGGACATGGAAGGCTGTGACTCCAAACTGAAGACTATGGGGCATTCCTGCACAGATCATAGTAACTGGTTGTATTGGAAGCATTTGCCCACAAAGAAAAGTGATGGGGTGGGTCAGGGTGGTGAGTAGAGAAGAATGGACAGTGGGCTTCTGGAGCAAATTGGTCATGTAAATGAGCCTGAAGTAAGAATGTGTGAGAAATAATTTTATCATATAATGTCTATAGGAAAGAGCAATCTTTTGGGTTTTTTTATTTAATGATGCCCTGCCTTTATTATTTTTACAAATAATTCAAGGCGGCAAACATATTCAACCCTCCTCCTGTTTTCTTCACCACAACAACCCTGTGAGGTGAGTTGGACAGAGAGAGAGTGACTGGCCTAAGCTCATCCAGCTGGCTTCCATGCCTAAGGTGGAACTAGAACTCACCATCTCCCAGTTTCTAGCCTGACGCCTTAACTACGAAACCAAACTGACTATGCCATAGATGTACTTCTAGCCTATTTTGCCCTGTGATGGTGAAACTTTAGACCAGCCCATGTTTACTGTTAGTCGTATATGTTGGTAAATACCACTATTCCCCTTGAGAGTCATCCTAAAAATCTCCAGGAACTCTGCTTGTCTCACCCAGCTATTCAAGAAAGGCATAAAATTGCAGGTTAATACAGGTATCTGTGCAGATAGTTATTAGGTAATAATTTCCCTCTTATTTTTCCAAGGTATATTTTAAGGACCCAAACAACATGGAGGACCAATGTTGAAAGCTAAGCTGCTAGAAACAATCCGCTTTCTGCTCCTGCTTGCAGGCACAGATGCATGGCTGTTTCTGATGCCCCAGTGATCAAGCCCCATCCCCTTTAAGGAAAGTAGAAAAGCTTAATCATAATGCCTGCATCACCATGGCAACCGCTAGAGCCTCACCTTCCCCTGGCCTTTTATTTTCTTAGCCTGCCTCGACTTCATTCATCCCCCTTCCCTTTTTATCAGGGTCTTTCTTTCCAACACTGCTTTGGTTATCTTTATGCGCCATACAGTGTATAGCGCACCAGTAAGCCTAAAAAAAAACATTAATAAATACCTTGAGGGAAATCTAATTTGGTTGTTGTGGATAAATCTACATTTTGCAAGAACATGGGGTGAATGGCAGAGATACGATAATAAAAGCCCTGCATTCACGTTTATTATAAAGTGTGTGTTCAGTAAAAAAAAAAACTAAAAAAAAACCCCTACTCCTAGAGGCGCATCCAAGCTTGGTGGATTTGTGGCCTTCATGATGTATTAGTAAATTACTCAATGCCTGTGCTTTTTCTTCTGACAAATGAATGGATTGAGTCAAATTCAGATCTCATTTTGGTACCTCTTCTACTAAAAAGGCAATAAAATTATTTATAAGAGTGGGTGAACATTTTGATATTGTATATCAACTTGGCTTTATTGTTATTTGGTTAACTATCTTGGCTGCACTATACACTGTATTTATTTTTGGAAGTTTTTCTTGTTTCAACTGTTTTATAGTTTAAAATTGCAAGCTGCCCATAGTCAGTTGGCTGTGATGGGCGGCTTTAGCAATTGAATGAATAAATAAATCAACTTACTTCAAATCAATAAAATAGGTTTATATTTAAATTTCATTCTTAGAGAGTCTGGCCGACAATAAGGAACTGGGAAGAGGGACAGAGATATTCATATTTTGAAATGGTTACCTGTAATAGATATGAGACAAATTAGCTTTTAAAACTTCTGGCATGCTCCAAATGTATAATATCAATTACCTGTCAGCTATTGGTTACTGATGACTTTGTGACCCTGCATTATTCCTGCTGGGAATTCAAAGCAGAAGTTTATAATGGGCGTTTATAATGTTTCTTCTGAGTTAATAATGTATTAGCTGCTGAAGTCGTTTTATCAGCCAGAGACTCCTGGAAGAGGAAGATAATCTCTCTGAAATGGTCAGCGATTGGAACTGCTGTAATAGTTAGGATTAAATCTAAGCCAGTTCTTTGCCGGGTTTTTTTTTTAAATCTCACAATGTTATCCATGAGTTTCAGAGTCTCTGCTACAGTGATAAATATTTGGCACTGACAGTCTAGGGAAAGGTCACCTCTAAACACATAGAGAGCAAAAATTGTCCTCAGTGTAGTTTTATAATCTGGCCAAATTTTTCTGCTAAAGAACAGCATTTGAATGCAATTGCCAGCCTGCAAATCCGGTACCATTGCTGGAGATGAGGATATCAAAGGAACTCAAACATATACAAATGAAAACAAAAGATTGTGAAAGGAACCACAACTAGGAGAGGAGGGGCACACACTCTCCTCATGTGCCAAACACATCTTCAGAAGAGTGTGTATTAGCCTCACTATAACTACACAAAGCAGAGGTCTTTATGCATTTGTATGGAGGGTCTCCTACATCCATTTAAGAACATGGAGGAACTCTTGCGCAATGGCCAATGGCCTGGATGGCTTACAAAATGGCTGTCCATACTACAACCCTTTAAAAAGGTAAAGGTTCCCCTCGCACATATGTGCTAGTCGTTGCCAACTCTAGGAGGCGGTGCTCATCTCCGTTTCAAAGCCGAAGAGCCAGCGCTGTCCGAAGACATCTCTGTGGTCATGTGGCCGGCATGACTCAATGCCAAAGGCGCACGGAAAGCTGTTACCTTCCCACAAAAAATGGTCCCTATTTTTTCTACTTGCATTTTTACGTGCTTTCGAAACTGCTAGGTTGGCAGAAGCTGGGACAAGTAACCGGAGCTCACCCTGTTACACAGCAGCACTAGGGATTCGAACTGCTGAGCTGCTGACCTTTCGATCGACGAGCTCTACATCCTAGCCCCTGAGCCACCGTGTCCCTATACAATCCTTTACAATGCATCAATTGACTTGAAAAATACTGTTATCTCATTAAGACCTAGTCCCCACTTTTATCCTTTTTAAAAGAGGGGCCACACTTTCAAGGAAAACACTAGGCTACTGTAGGTTGATTTGTTTGGAATTCTGGCCTTAGTAATAAGTACAACTGCTTCATCCAGGCTACACTTCAGTCTGCAGAAGCCACTGCGCTCTGATTGGCTGTTTAACTTCAGGTGCGGGTATATAAGGAGCTGTCAAAAGTGCTGACAGCCGCTGCTCCTGTTAGCCGAGCAGCCTGGTTAGCCGCCAAAACTAGCAAACCTGTTAACACGCAATGTTAACTAATAAATCTTGCTGGCCTTTTACAAAACGTCTTGCCTCAGTCTGTTCATCCCTACCAGGGACATAACAACAACCAAGATACCCAATGGCTTTGTTATGGTCAGGTGTTTGTGAGGGCCTCCAACACCACGCCAGGAAGCAGGAAGGCCAGATGCTGGGGAGCTGTAGCAGCACAAAAAAGGGGAGTTTTCAGCATTTATCATAACAGCTGCTTCACTCACTTCATTAAACATACAATTTTTTGTTAGATAGATATGATGATGCTCAGCTAAACATTTCAAGAAGAAAGAGTAAAATAAATTCTTTCAGATTCTTTCTGGTGGGGTATGAGTGGGGAAAAGATGGGGACGACATTAGCAGACAAAAGAAAAGAGGGCAGAAGATAAAACAGGAGAAGGGCAAGTAGCACCAGAGAAAGAGGACCAAATGGTGAAGATCTGTAAGATCATGGTTTTCATGCTTTCCTAAATCTGGCACTTTGACTGCATATATTCACAGATAAATAAGGAAATAAATAATAATTTGCAACTTTTCCTCGGAGAGCCTTTACATGGAACATTCACTAATATATGGAGAATTGATATAAAATCTATGCAAAATGTTTTTTTTTTTCAAATATTTATCTGAGGTAATTTCTTTTTAAAATGTAAAAGGTTTTTTTTCCCCCAAGAAAATTTTTAAAACGTTTTTTGGGCGGAGGCTAGCTGAAAAAAGATGGATAGAGATTCTTTTCAATAGAGTATGTTTTGATGAATTATATATATATATTACTCATAGAATATATTGTGGGTTTCTTTTACATTTTTACCTGCTTGTCAGTAAGATTCATGCATTCACTCTAAGGGGATGAAAAAGTGGTCTACAACAGACATAACTGTGGACACTTAGTTGTTTCAAATGACAATTTGATCATATGGCAAACCTCCAAAGTTCCTCAGTTCATCTCAGGTTGGATGGTTTTCATCTGGTCATACACCTGTTAATACAGAAACATCTGCAGGAATATGAACAAGACCATCTCATCTAGTTGATAAACTTGGTAGTAAAAGTAAGCAGCTTGATAGGCTGCAGTCTACTAAACCAAAATATAGGAAAAATATTGTGAAACTCTGCATGTTCTCTTTGGTCAGGAGTTGCAGGTAGACAGCAAATAAAGCTACCAGAAAGGAATGTTGGAAATGTGTTTTTGTTTTGTTTTGTTTGCTTGTTTGTTTGTTTTGAGAGTGGGGAAAGCTTGGCACTGTCAGTTTGACTTTCATCCACAGGAGGATAATCCTCCAAAACAGAACTATGCAGGACCAGATTTGAGGAGGGAGGAGAATGGAGAAGCTCAGAATTGCTATCATTTCCTTTTTTCCCAACCCCACTTCATAGGTTCCTCTTAGGACAGAGAGGAGAACTATTTTTAAGAGATTAAAAGGAATTCCACAAGACATGCTTTGCAGGTCTTCCCTAACATCTTTCTCCTGTCTGTCTGTCTGTCCTCTTTCCCTGCTCCTCTTTCTCCATCATTTCCCTTTTTGTCTTTTTCTCCCCTCCGACTAAGTAGCAGCACTGATGTCACTGGATCCCTCAACTTTTACAGACCAACTGGAGTTCCATTGGATAGGATTTTTATCTGCGTTTGTTTGTCCCCACTGAGTCCAAGCATTCATTCAGGACTTCTACTTGCATCTCTGGAAGACACCTCTGATTGGCCTGGGTTGACAACAAAGGGCATTTAAGTATATAAGTGTACTGATGGCACCTCATCCCAAATTAACAGAGGACTTCTCAGCTTCATATGGATGATAAGTAAATATAATTAGCATGAGCTAATTCTACGTGACTAAATGTCTCCAACACTCCCAATGTGATGTTTTAGGCCTTAACAAATTCACATATAGTTCTCCATCACTGCAGTATTTGGAGACAGCTAAGTGTGGATGAATAACTTGTCCACATTAGACTGATAGAATATACTGATCTCTGCTGATTGAATTAAAGTAGCACTTGGTCTTTCCAAGAAAAAGTATTTGAAGGTGTCCATCTGCACATGTACCTTCTGATGATCATGTTTTGAGGAATTAAAGGATGCATGTGCAAAAGACATTTAGTCTTTGGATATTATGTGATAATAGTCACCCTAAGGAACAATTTTTAAAGCACATCCCTGCTGAAAACTGCAATGCATAAACCAGTTCTATTTTCTCTGTTCTTGGAAAGGGAACAGTTTTATAACAGGGTAAATTGCACGGCGCAAAAAAAGCCTAGGAAATCACGATTAAAGAGGATGTATAAATATATCTCCCAGTTATATAGGAGTATTTCAAATATGTAAAAAGCATTTACATTTGTCAGCTATCAGTACCTTCTTTCTTTTCTTTTCTTTTTTTTCCTTCCAGATTCACAATGCTCTGGTAGGGTTCACATAGATTTTTCAGCCATTAATGCTGCATCTTGATGACAGTGATGCCTGAACTGTTAAATTGAGTGTAACAATGCTCTTCCCTCCAAGCTATAATAGAATGAGTTTTGCTCTTGCTGAAGCTAGCAGCTAAACACCTTTGAACCTAATGTGTCACTATTACTCATTTGGCAGCCTGCTTGCCTTATAACCAGAGAGCCCACGTGCTATTATTTCAGCACTTAATATGTGAACTGAAGAATTCATTGCCAGTGCCCGGGCTTTAGCCAAAAGCCTCATTTTGCATTTGCAGGCCTGTGGTAAGCATAACAATATTAAGCTGCCTTCCTTCAAAGGGTTTTGCCCAGGCTGAGGATGTAGAAGTGCTTCTGATATCACCAGTTATCTTTCCTGAAAACTGCCAGGTATGATGGTGCTGATCCATTGAACAGCAACAACCACATATTAAAGCAGCAACATGGAAATATTTCCAGACTCCACCTTAGCCTTCTCCAATCTGGCACTTCCAAAATAGGTTGAATCACAGTCTCCATCACCTTCACCTGCATGTGCCAGCCAACACCATATATCTGGGTGGGGCTGAGTTCATGAGGAAGAAACCACTATACATCACCTAAGTTAAGAGTGCAAGTCAGCAGGGCAAGGTACCATAACAGGGGTTGGTGGTTTCCCAATTTCCAGATGAACTGATTTACACGGTGCAATTTTAAACAGGTTTACTGAGAAATAAAGTGTTGTGTCTTGTCCGCTCTCACCGCAGCCGGGGTCTGCTTATCTGCTCCCGAACATGGAGGAATGTATGCCTCCCGGCCCCAGTCCTGGCTCCATGCCCAGACAAGCTGCAGAGGAGGGAGCATCCCCCGGCCCCAGCCCTGGCTCCATGCCCAGGCAAACGGAGCAGCTAGACCCCTCCCCCTCCTCCACAGCATGTGAGCCTGAGGAAAGTTTACTTCCAACAACAGCTGATTGGAGTGACCCTCGCATCAGAAGATTGGATAGGCGGAGGCAACAGAAGGAAGGGAGGGGCAGGCCTTAATGAGTGCTGAGTCATGGAGCCACACCCCATGGCCTATATAAAGGATCTGCTTTCTGGCAGTCTCTGAGTCAGGCAAAGTCGAACTTATCTTGCTGAAGTCACTTACTGGTCTCCTGCCTGCTCTGAGGACTTTGCTAGGACTTTGGGCAGAGCTGCAGAGGCAAGCCTGATTCGGATTTCCCTGACCCGGCCGTCAGCGGAGGAGTGGGACACGACATAAAGTCTTGTGGCCCAAGATGGAAATCCAATCCATCTTCCTTGCCCTTTTTCTTAAGCTCCTAGGCAAAGATGCTTGGCAGATTTCATCCCCAACACCAACAGATGGGGCAGTTTTCCTAAGGCTCAGAGTGGAGCTGGCATTATAAAGAGGGCTATTAAGGATTCCTTGGTAGCTGAAGGGGACAATATATATGTATGTGTGTGTGTGTATTCTCCCCTTCAGCTACCAAGGAATCCGTGTGTGTGTGTGTGTGTGTGTGTGTGTGTGTGTGTGTGTGTATGAATGTATGTATATGTATGTATGTATGTATGTATGTATATGTATGTATGTATGTATGTATGTATGTATGTATCTTCTATGTTTAATTTTGTTTCAGAAGGATTCCCTTTGGTGGGAATCCCACTGCAGTCTGATTAGGAGCGAGAGAGGCAGTGTTTCCCAAATCTCTTTATCCTTCCTCAGCAGATCATAAAGAGCTTTGATTTCTCTTAGCTCAGATGCAGCTGCACAGGTTTTGCATAATAACCAATGGTGCCACAGTAATTAACTTCCAGATAAACGTGATACTCTGATCAGAAATGCTTTGCATTTCAGCCATCCTTTTAGCACGCAACTGTCAGCCCTGGACAGTTTGACTGAGTGGGTCCTGCCAAAAACACCCTCCCTGACATCTGCTCTGAAACAAATACAAACTCAAAAAAATGTTCGAATAGTTTCCCTGCATATTAACTCATCTTGACACAGACAGCCTCTCTCTCTCTCCCAAAATCGATGGGGCTGCCTCAACTATTGGTTTGATTCCCCAAGATGTAGAAAAAAATAAGCTGCTTTTTATTACATGAGATCATTTGTCCATTTAGTTTAAGGCCGACTGACAGATTCAGTCCATCAGGATTCTTAGAAGAATGACTATTTCTGCATGTTGAAATTTGTATCTCTCAGATTATTGTTCTATAGTCTGGAATTCCAATAATATATTAAAATAATTTTAATATATTTTAATATTTTAATATATTAAAATGTGTTCAAGAATGCTTTTGAAAGGAATCCATATATTAGATATACCCGAATCATTGTGTATAATTATATCAGTGAATATTTTCTGACACATTAAGAAAATTATCAGAGTCACTTATTTTTAAATTAATCTAATGCAAATCATCCTTGTTTAATGACCATAATTGGGACTGGCAATTTAGTTGTTAAGTGAAACGTCACAATTTTACCATCAGTTTTCCTTTATTTTACAGACCTGTGAAGGTTGTACTTTTTCATTACTTTTGTAATTGTGAAGGTCACTAAATGAGGCAATCACTAAATTAGGGTTACTTGTATTCTCTCTTTGATTTTCTGGTACTCATTTTTAAACACCTGAAAATCCACAGGTTCAGAGACTACTGTATGCAAAATAATTATCTATCTATCTGTGATTATAGGTACTATCAGAAGCAACATATCCTAATATAAATCCACATTTGACATGTTAAAGATAACTACTGTAAAATATAAGATTATTCCACACTGAAGAATTAAAGTGGTATCCACCCATCCTTCAGTTGGCATGAAATGCCATGTAAACCAGGGGTCTCCAACTGTTGTGACTCCAGCCCCCGCACCTATCCTCATAGAGGAGGTTGACTCTGAGAGTGATAGGGAGGAGCCAACAAGGCCTCTCTCTCCTGGACCCTCTTCCTCCCTGGCAACGCCTCAGGCTCCAGCTGCTGAGGATCAATCTTGGATTGACCCGAGGCAGCGATGAAAAGATAAGTGTGCACAGCAAAGGAAGAGATGTGGCAGGCTCAGAGATTGCTGAGTCACTGAGCCACACCTCACAGGGGATAAAAGCGGGTGGAGTTGCCATCTGGCCCTTGTGACGGACAAAAAGCTACCAAGTGTGACCTGCAGATTGGGAGTTAAAAGGCCTGGACTGTGCAAAGGCTTTTTTCTGTGAACTCTTGGCAACAAATGTTGGACACGTGGGCTTCTGTCTCCGTAAGAGATAAAGAACTCGGAACTTGGCAGGCCTTTGCACTGTCGCTGCCAAGTCTGTCATCCACTACAGAAAGTCAGGTCTGTTGTAAATATAAAGGAACCGTGGGACACGCGTCTGTGCGTCTTCTCTGTGAGGTGGAAAGGGGGACAGAACACCAACCTTGGTCCCTTTAAGACTCGTGGACTTCAACCCCTGATGTAAACTATGACAATATCATCAGTCCATGTCCTGCCTCTGTTGTGCCTGTTTGGATTCAGTACTGAATGATGCTGTCCTCATATCTGCAATGCAAGACAGGCAAAGTGATAGACTGATTTCTCCAGTTTTGTTGCCTTTCTTTTCTGCATTTCAGCATCTGGAGTGGAGGGGGGGGGGTAATTGTTACACTGCAGCAGGAATGGGACGAGTCTGATTGTAGAATTCTGTTAATTAAATTTAGGCTCTTTTCTGGTCTCTCCTCCCACATCCCATTCTGGTATAACTCATAGTGAATAAAGTTCATAAAAGAACTTTATTTAAGATTCCCCATCCCATCCCATTTCTTCCCTTGGGGAATAACAACATCAACTTCTAATTTCCTCCATGCTCTGACAGTACCTGGCTCAATAGAGTGGTATCTTGGTGTTTTACTAGATTTACCAATGTTAAGACCACACTCACAATACTGCATTCATTTCTGGTAACCTTGATTTAAAAAAAGGTGCTAAACCAGTGGTGAAATCCAAATTTTTTACTACGGGTTCTCTGGACATGGCTTGGTGGGCATGGCAAGGGAAGGATATTGCAAAATCTCCATTCCCACCCCACTCTGGGGCCAGCCAGAGGTGGTATTTGCCGGTTCTCTGAACTACTCAAAATTTCCACTACCGGTTCTCCAGAACCTGTCAGAACCTGCTGGATTTTCACCCCTGTGCTAGACCTTACAAAGATTGCAAAGAAGAGTCCGAAAGATGATAAGGAGTCTGGAGGCCAGACCATATGATGAATGGCTAAGGGAATCAGGCATGTTTAGCCTAACAAAGAGAAGGCTTAGGGGTAACATGATAGCTATCTTCCAATACTTAAAGGGCTGTCAGAGGGAAGAGAGGGAGTAGATTTCCCCTCCAAAGTACCAGAGGACAGAACAAAAAGCAATGGGTGAAAGCTTGTTAAAGCAATGGTCCCACACTTTTCCAGCTCCATGGACTGGCAGCGGCAGTCGCTGGGGGGCAAGAGGGGATGATTTAGTGTGCGCACCTGTCACTTGCGCAGGCAAGTTCCCAATGGGCCTCAGCCCACTGCAAGGCCATGGACTGGGGATTATTGGGGAGCTGTGTATTAAAAGATCCAACCTGAAAATCAGGAGGAATTTCCTGACAGTGAGAACAATTAATCAATGGAACAGCTTGCCTCATGAAGTTGTGGATGCTCCATATCACTGGAGGTTTTCAAGAAAAGATTGGACACCCATTTGTCTGGAATGGTATAAGAACACTCGCCTTGGGCAGGGGGCTGGACTAGAAGAGCTCCAAGGTATCTTCCAGCCCTATGATTCTATGATTTTTTTACTAATTAATGCTATTTCAGCTTTGCATTAAACCAGCAAGAGCTTAAAGCACCTGTCAGAACCGCCAGCTGAGCAGTGCAGTGCTCCTCCGTATTTCAATTTCAGCATTTCAATTTAGCAGCTGCTGTCTGCTTCTAGCATTCCACGGAGGAGGCACAACGGCAACATCGGCAAGTTTGTCCGGGCTCTATACGAGCAGGTGTGAGATTGCAGCAGGGAAACCCTTCGCCTGTAGCTGGAGTGGGGTTGCCAGACAAACCCAAAGGGAAACAAATCCTGTGATAAAAAGTAGATCTGTGCCACGCGGTGCACAAATCCAGACCGAGTGCAGTCTGTCTTGGCAGCCGAAAGCAAAGGCCTGCTGATGCTTTGCGGATCCTGCAGTTCTGGCCTAGCCTTTACTGGCTTCAGGATGAGCCTAGCGGCTGTTCACGTGGAGGAGGGTGAGACTGACAAGCTCAAAACTGAGTTCTGATTGTTCATGGGGTGCGTTTGTCTCCCACCCTCCAAAAGAAAAGATTAGTGGCATCTCACCACGTCCCCCCCCCTCACCTTCCTCCAGGACTAAATACCTGAACTTCATTTTGTAAAGTCTTGCTTACTTATATCTGTACTGTTTCAGGAGTGTGCATGGAAAAAAGAATTCAGCAGCACAAGCTGGCATCTTGGCAAAATATCTGTGGTCTATAGGGAGAAATGTCACAGAACAGGTAGTCCTCAACTTACTGTTGTTAAGTGAATTTTTCCCCATTTTACCACCTTTCCTGCCCCAATTGTCAAATGAATCACTGCAGTAGTTTATTTATTTATTTTATTTGTTGATATACACAATGTAATTTTCAAGTGTTTTTATAGTGTTGTTTTTCATCTATCTGTGTCAAAAATGGAAACATGTCTATGTATGTATACATGCACACATCTATATATTACTAAAACTCTTGGATCTGTAACCTTTAATTGGATGAAACAGTGCATCTGCTAGAGCAGGGGTCTCCAACCTTGGCAACTTCAAGACTTGTGGACTTCAACTCCCAGAATTCTGGGAATTCTGAATTCAGAATTCTGGGAGCTGAAGTCCACAAGTCTTAAAGTTGCCAAGGTTGGAGACCCCTGTGCTAGAATACCCAGAAATCAAGCCTGCCTGTTTGTCTCCCTTTCTCTGTTTGTCAATCTTCATATTTTAAGATTTTTTTTCTCCAACCTTTTCCACGGTCAATAAACTTTGGGCCATTTTTGAGGTCTTCATAGATGCACCTCTTCTGCCTTTAGCCAATGATTTACCCTTTGCCAGTCATACCCCAGATGCTTCATGTTTAAGGATTACATTGGGATCCTACAAAATCTATATCAAGATTTAAGAATCTCGTTGTCCTATGCATTGAGATATACATCACCATTTTTCTTCCAAAATGGAGGTGTTTTGATCCTGCTAAGCCATCATTGCTCCTAAACTACAAGTTAAAGCTATATAAATCACAGCAAGATTTATCTTAGCATTCACTGTCAACTTCAGTGCTTATATATTTCCACTTGCTTGGCAGCCTCAGCTAGACTCAGGTGAGTTTTTGCAATGCCAACAGGCAGAAGAAAGAACCGGGTAATACAATGTTGTCCTGTTTCATTAGAAATAAAAGAATTTGGATCTAGCTGCAGCTTTAATCAAGAGAACATTAAGTTGCAAGGTTTTGTGGGGGTGCAATATTGTAATATAACAATAGACTTATTTGACAGGGCAGCAAGCACATTTTATTCTTACACAAATTATTCTTCCTCACACACACACACCATTTCCAGAAGCTGATAAGCAAGGCTTGTAGTAAGTTAGCTTTCTTAATAGATTTATTTACTAATTAAAATATTTCTTTTCTCAGGGGTGGATTATGAAGCAGTCTCTTCATGAGGTTTTAATGCTGTCCAAAGATTAGCAATTAGTTCTGAATGTTTCTACTTCTTGCCACCAAGTAAACCAGGTTGCTTTGCACATAATCTTCAGGTGCCATAATACTTTGCCAAGGAATGACCTTCATCTGTACGGCATTTCCAGAGTTTGAGTGGTAGCTTTCTAATTTTCTCTTGCTTTGCGTCTCTTTAAGATTGTGTGAGGCAATGAAATGGTAACTTCAATTTGGCATTCTTATACAATATTAATGCAGAAAATTGCCTGCTAGCTGCCTGGGGTGTCCCTGGGTTATCAATTGATTGGGTGCCTAGGCTGAGGAAAGGAAATGGCTTTGAGGACTTTCCAACAGTCCATAAATCACTTCCTCAAGAGTCAATTCAACATTTACCACACAGAGAAGATGTTTTCAGTAGAAATGTTATTCAATAGGAATAAAACATTAGGTTTATGTAGGGTGGGGGGCGATATTTATATATCTGTTCATATTTAGACAAATGATTAGTGTATTTCATCTAGGAAATATTTGCCATTTAAAAGCATTTGAAATATTACCTGAAATATTGAGGAAGAAGGTGGAAGGTAATTTCAGCTATCAATACTCAACATGGGGTTTCCTATGGCAGATTCAGAAACCAGAAATATGCCAATGTTGAAGCCATAAGCAACTGCTAGAGAGGATACGGATTTTTTTTTTCAAATGATGAAACACACATCACAGTGTGGAGACACGATCGTTGAGCCTTCTGTCCTTGGGTGTGATGTTTTGAAGCAAATAAGCAAGAGCAGAGCTGGCATTGTGGTGTTTCATCATTCATGTGTGTTTCATGTGTGTTTCATCATTCAGGCATCACTGGTAGTTTGGGAGGGTTGCCTGCGGATTGAAGAGTTTGCTGTGCTCAAACTTTGAAACAGAAATTGGCTACCCTGCCACGGTACCCACAAAGAGATTTCCCAACAAATTGTTTTGCTTACTGTTGCTTTCCTTTTTCTTAGAGCATTTTGCTGATTTATTTTTATTTTTTTTGGCCTCATATCCTTATATAATTCCTAAGACGAAATGTGAACCTAAAACCTCAAATGTAGACATAAACCCAGCTGAAGTAAATGAGTGAAATCTTTTCTAAATAAATAGGTTTAAGAGAAGCAGTCTTTTTCACTTTTAAGACTGCCTGGATGTGTACATGCATTTAGATGTATAATTTTTCTTGTTTTTCCTACAGAATATTAAACAACCAGGGGCTTAGAGGACTTGACATCATCAGCTCTTCTAAAAGAATGAGCCCTAATTAAGAGGGGAATTTATTTTTATTTAGACTGTTTTATTTGGACTATATATTTAGACTACTTTATTTAGGCTGTTATATTTAGATTAAACATTCTTCATTCCTGATGTGGATGTCATTCACACATGTTTCACTCCTGCAAAGTACACTGGGTAAAAATGCTTTGGAGAGCTAAGTGTTATTCTCGGGCAAGGCCTGTAGGCTGACAGGGTCTTCCTTGAAGTCACCAATTCAAATCTAAGAACAAACTAGCTATATCTTGGTAAACAGGCCTATTCTGATCGCACAGATGGTGGACAATGAAGAAGAATGTGATAGACCAGAAGACGTTTTGGGCAAAGAACCTGAAGGTGTCTGGTGGCTCAGACTGCTAAGACAGTCTGTTATTAACACAGCTGCTTGCAATTACTGCAGGTTCAAGTCCCATTAGGCCCAAGGTTGACTCAGCCTTCCATCCTTTATAAGGTAGGTAAAATGAGGACCCAGATTGTTGGGGGCAATAAGTTGACTTTGTATATAATATACAAATGGATGAAGACTATTGCTTAACATAGTGTAAGCCGCCCTGAGTCTTCGGAGAAGGGCGAGATATAAATGTAAAAAACAACAACAACAACAAAAAATTGACCTGCCTCAATTCCTGTCCTCATGCCTTTTTCCTCATAGCTGGTCATCTTTCTTTAAGTGAGGACTGAATATAGCTGGGGATGGATTGGGAGAGGGGAGGTGGTTGAGTGTTGGTAAAAGTGTTCAGAACGTTTGTGGGGAAACAGCTTTTGCCTGGCTTAAACTGTGTCATTAAATCGTATCAATTATTTCAGAATTATTTTCTTCTGCTACTATATGTAGTTTCTCACAATGCTGGCTGCAGGAAAGAAAAATAAGCAATTGTGTTTATGCCACCATCACCATAGGATAGCATACCATTCTGTTTTTCATCCATTTTTAAAAAGAAAAATCACTGATATTAAATACACACCAAACCCCCAAGAACAGTTAAGCTAATCAGATTTGGCTAGGTGATGATACCACCAGCAAATCCACAATGACATCAAAAATCACCACACATGCCTAATAACACCATCTTGCAAATGTTGCTATTACAGACTTGGCTCCAGTGTCTAAAGTCTAAGAATTTATGTGAGAACATTATCACATTATCATTTTGGTATTTGTCCCCACAGATGTTCAAGAATATCTCTCAAATTATTGTTGGTTGTGTGAAGGTCTCCCTGTTTTGGAGGTGGGGAAATCTAAAAAAAAAAAATGTCGAAGAAATAGATGAAGCTAATCTGTATGGAAAAAAGCAGTAAACAATCATGGAAATTGTAAGATTTGTTGAGGATTCCCAAACATGAAAATCTTACTGTGGTTATTTCATTTTACTCCCTCACAAATATGTTTAGGAATACTGCCTAGATCTCTATTTCTACTCCCCAATTTGAATTATCAGCTACTCATGAAATTAAGGCGGTTTAGAAAAAGCTTGGGTGTCACCCATTTAAAAATAATCAGCAGTCTAACAAATGAGAAATGGGCACAATATCAAATGTAATCACATTTATATTCAGTTGATATTGAGAACAGGCCCTGCTATATGATCTATCAACCACCTCCAGATTTCTGTCTCCCTTATATACATATGAATGGGTGGATGAACAGATAAACATACAGTGAAATTATGTTGGAAATTACATGGCACAAAGCCCACAATGTATCTTAGACTGATTAAATTTTGCAGAAAACTATGTGGCTTTTTTTTTCCAGAGAGGATCTCACAGTCCATTCTATTTTATAATATGGAAATGAAGAAAGCAGAAAACGTCTATGAAATATGCAGCTTCGGTATGCTGTTCCTTCAGTTTGGCAGCTCCTCAATCCTTCTAAATCTCTACAAACTACAGAAAGCTGAGAAGTTCCTCAGCTGCCTTTTCTTTTTAAATAATCTTACAATACAGAGCAGACCCCTTCATGGATTACTGCCTTGTCATGGCGAAGGGGCTTGCGTAGCTCAATGAAGCTATGAGCTATGCTGTGCAGGGCCACCCAAGACAGATAGGTCATAGCAGAGAGTGTTGTGATCCGTCAGCAGCTTACGGAGCTGCAACGGAGTCAGACAGCGATGAGGCTGAGGTGAGGTCAGGACCATCGGGAAGTGAGGTACGGACTCCAGAGCCTCAAGAGACTGATAGTAGTGAGGCAGAGGGACAGGAGAAGCCTGTTCCTAATGCACGCATGAGAAGAGCTGCCAGAAGGCAAGAGCAGCTCAAGCAAAAAGGATAACTCGGGAGTAGGGCCAAGAGATGATTGGCCCCTCTCATAAGGCTTAAAATAGACCAGCACCAGCATTTGAGCTTTGCTGAAAAACAATGTTGGTATCTTCGTCTTCTGCTTCATCTACATCTTGCCTTTATTTTGTGACTTGTGAATGTTTACCAAGAAAGGCCTTTGGCAGTTTGCCTAATTGGACCAAGATTTGCGAGAGAACTGAGGAATTTGTGTTGGGAGGCATTTGTTTTAATTTGAGTTGAACAACACTGGGAATGAAGTAATTCTCAGATGTTCAAATAAAGTTTGTTTTTTCATAGACTGAGTTTTTTACTACCTACTTGGGCCTGGGTCACAACAGAGAATTCTGAAAAAATGTGATCCACTGGAGAAGGAAATGGCAACCTACTCCAGTATCTTTGCCATGAAAACCCCATGGACAGTACCAAAAGGGAAAAAAGATATGATGCCGGAAGATAAGCCCCTCAGGTTGGAAGGTGTCCAATATGCTACTGGGGAAGAGCAGAGGGCTAGTATTAGTAGTGCCAGAAAGATTGAAGCGACTGGGCCAAAGCCGAAAGGACGCTCAGTTGTGGATGCATCTGGTGGCGAAAGAAAAGTCCGATGCTGTAAAGATTTTTTTCTCCATAGGAACCCGGAATGTAAGATCTATGAATCAAGGCAAGCTAGATGTGGTCAAACAAGAGATGACAAGACTGAACATCGACATCTTAGGAACCAGCAAACTAAAATGGAGAGCAATGAGTGAATTTAATTCAGATGACCATCAGGTATACTACTATGGGCAAGAATCCCTCAGAAGAAATTGATTATGAAGTAGCCTTCATAATCAATAAAAGAGTAGAAAAAGCAATACTGGGATACAATCCCCGAAATGACAGAAGGATCTTGGTTCGAATCCAAGGCAAACCATTCAATATCACAGTAATCCAAGTCTATGCCCCAACCAGGCATAGCTGGGCCGGATAGCTCAGGCTGGTAAAGCCTGTTATTAAGAACACAAAGCCTGCAATTACTGCAGGTTCAAGCCCGGCCCAAGGTTGACTCAGCCTTCCATCCTTTATAAGGTAGGTAAAATGAGGACCCAGATTGTTGGGGGGGCAATAAGTTGACTTTGTAAAAAAAAATATGCAAATAGAATGAGACTATTGCCTTATACACTGTAAGCCGCCCTGAGTCTTCGGAGAAGGGCGGGGTATAAATGTAAACAAAAAAAAAACCAAAAAAAAAAAACCAAAAAAAACCAAACCACTGGTGCTGAAGAGAATGAAATTGACTGGTTCTATGAAGCCCTACAACACCTTATAGAATTAACACCAAAAAATCATGGGGGATTGGAATGCTAAAGTAGGAAGCCAAAAGATAACCGGAATAGCAGGCAAGTTTGGCCTTGGAGTACAAAATGAAGCAGGGCACAGGCTGATAGAATTCTGTCAAGATAATACAATGGTCATAGCAAACACTCTTTTCCAACAACCCAAGAGATGACTCTACATATGGACATCACCAGACAATCAACCCAGAAATCAGATTGACCAGCGCTCTGCAGCCAAAGATGGAGAAGCTCTATACAGTCAGTAAAAACAAGACCAGGAGTTGACTGTGGCTCAGATCAGGGGTGAAATGCTCCCGGTTCAGACCGGATCACCTGATCTGGTAGTGATGGTGGGGGGTGGTTCGGAGAACCGGTAGCAAAAATCCCTGGGCCCCCCATGCCCAGCTGAGCCACACTATCATCACAGGTGGGTTTTTTTTTACTTTTAAAAGCATTTTTTCTTTGGCCGAAAAAATGCTTTTAAAAGTAAAAAAAAAAGCCTCTGATGATTGCGCGGCTCAGCTGGGATCATCAGAGGCTTTTAAAACCTCTTCAGCGGAAGAGGTTGTAGAAAAAAATGTTTTTCAAAGGCTCCTCTGACGATCCCAGCTGAGTTGCCTGATCGTCAAAGGCTTTTTTCCTTTTAAAGGCAAAAAAAAAATGCTTTTTAATTTTTTTTTTAAATCTCTTTGACCGAAGAGGTTATAGAAAAAATGCTTTTAAAAATAATTTAAAAAAAAGTTGGCCACACCCACCCGTCACATTGCCCCCACCCCCAAGCCATGCCCACAGAACCGGTAGTAACAAATTTTACATTTCACCCCTGGCTCAGATCATGAGTTTCTTGTTGCAAAATTTAGACTTAAATTGAAGAAAATAGGGAAAAGACTAGGCCATTCAGGTATGAACTAAATCATATCCCTGATGAATATACAGTAGAGGTGATTAAAGAATTAGACCTGATAGACAGAGTGCCTGATGAACTATGGATGGAGGTTCACAACATTGTACAAGAAGTAGCAACTAAAACCATCCCAAAGAAAAAGAAAGGCAAGAAAGCAAAATGGCTGTCTGAGGAAGCTCTGCAAATAGCTGAGGAAAGAAGGGAAGTGAAAGGCAAAGGAGAAAGATACACCCAACTGAATGGAGAATTCCAGAGAATAGCTGGAAGAGATAAAAATGCATTCTTAAATTAACAGTGCAAAGAAATAAAAGAAAATAGTAGAATAGGGAGGACCAGAGATGCCTTCAAGAAAATTGGAGATATGAAGGGAATGTTTCATGCAAAAATGGGCATGATAAAGGACCAAAATGACAGTGACCTAACAGAGGCAGAATAGATTAAGAAGAGGTGGCAAAATTACACAAAAGAACCAAGGGTGAAATGTTCCCAGTTTGGACTGGATTGCCCAATCCGGTAGCGATGGTGACGGGTGGTTTGGAGAACCAGTAGCAAAAATCCCTGCCCCCCACCATGCCCAGCTGAACCGCGCGATCATTAGAGGGTTTTTTTTTTTACTTTTCAAAGCATTTTTTCTTCGGCCAAAAAATGCTTTTAAAAGTAAAAAAAAAGCCTCTGATGATTGTACGGCTCAGCTGGGATTGTCAGGGCCTTTTAAAAGCATTTTTTCAGCTGAAGAGGTTGTAAAAATGCTTTTAAAAGGCTCTGATGATCCCAGCTGAGTTACCTGATTGTCAGAAGCTTTTTTTTCTTTTAAAGGAAAAAAAATGCTTTTAAAAGAAAACAAAAGCCTCTGACGATCAGGCAACTCAGCTGGGATTGTCAGAGCCTTTTAAAAGCATTTTTTTACAACCTCTTCAACCAAAGAGGTTGTAGAAAAAATGGTTTTAAAAGTTAAAAAAAAAGTTGGCCACATCCAATTAGGAAATCTGAGCAACAACAAAGCTAGTGGAGGAGATAGTATTCCAGCTGAGCTATTCAAATTCTTAAAAGACGGTGCAGTAAAAGTGCTACATTCAATTTGTCAGCAAATTTGGAAAACTCAACAGTGGCCACAGGATTGGAAAAGTTTACATTCCAATTCCAAAGAAAGGCAATGCCAAAGACTGTTCAAACTATCGCACCATTGCACTCATTTCACATGCTAGTAAAGTTATGCTTAAAATCCTACAGGCTAGGCTCCAGCAGTATATGGATTGAGAACTACCAGAAGTACAGGCAGGATTTCGAAGAGGCAGAGAAACTAGAAATCAAATTGCCAACATACGCTGGATCATGGAGAAAGCTAGGGAGTTCCAGAAAAACATCTATTTCTGCTTCATTGACTATGCTAAAGCCTTTGATTGTATGGATCACAACAAATTGTGGCAAGTTCTTAAACAGATGGGCATACCAGACCATCTTATTTGTCTCTTGAGAAACCTGTATGCGGGTCAAGAAACAAGAGTGAGAACTGGATACGGAACCACTGATTGGTTCAAAATTGGGAAAGGAGTCCGGCAAGACTGTATACTATCGCCCTGCCTATTTAGCTTATATGCAGAGCACATCATGAGAAAGGCGAGGCTGGATGAATCAAAAATTGGAATTAAGATTGCCAGGAGAAATATCAACAACCTCAGATATGCAGATGATACCACTCTAATGGCAGAAAGCGAAGAGGAACTAAAAAGCCTCTTGATGCAGGTGAAGGAGGAGAGTGCAAAAGTTGGCTTGAAACTCAACATTAAGAAAACTAAGATCATGGCATCCAGCCCTCTTAATTCCTGGCAGATAGATCCTCCAACCATTCGTAGCTCAACCAACCAACCTTCAAATGCCCTTTGAACAGAACCTCCAAACATTCGTGGATCAGAACCTTCAACCAACTATCATCAATAAATAGGTACGCACGCCCCTTAATTCCTCTTCAACAAACGTAGCAGATCTTAAATGCAAATTGATAAACACAAGAAGCATTGTAAACAAATTGCCTGAATTTATCCTCATGTTAAACAATGGTACATTTGATACTATATTTTTATGTGAAACATGGCTGAACTCATCCATCCCTGACTCCATTATTTCAAACAAAGAGTACCATGTTTTTAGATCAGATAGTGAAACCCGCAGAGGAGGTGGCATTGCTATCTTTCATAAAAAGTCACCGAATTTAAAAAATGTTCAAGTTGCACATAAACTTGCTATCCCGGAAACTATTGTATGCGACCTGTCCCTTAACACCACACTTCGATTCCTACTATGCTACAGAGCCCCTGATTACGACATCGCACATGCGAACATGTTAACCTCACTACTAACTTGGACTACCTCTTGCCCATATCCTCTCATCTTCCTGGGTGACCTCAATATACCTCTTATTAACTGGATAACTAACGAATGTACAACTGAACCCATCCATACTACCCTATACAACGCTGTTACAAATCTCGGTCTTGAACAACTAGTAACTAACAATACAAGACTCAACAACTGCCTTTACCTCATCTTCTGTAATAACTCAAACTCAATTTATGGACTACAAATAAAAGAACCCTTTTCCAACAGTGACCACAGCATGATAGACTTTTGTCTCAATATACGCCCTTACAAAAATCATAATAATAATAGAATTCCAAACTACAATTTCAAAAAAGCCAACTATGACCTTATAAACACCTACCTCTTTTTTTCTTGACTGGCAAAATCTATTCTCAACCTGTATCACTGCTGAAGACCACTACAGAACCTACTCTCTAATAAACAATTTGGTTTCAGGAAAAAATTTACAACTTCTTCACTGCAAAAACATGGACTACAAACCTTGATCAGGGCAAAGCAATAGATGCAATCTACATAGACTTCTGTAAAGCTTTTGACTCAGTAGTACACGATAAACTTCTCCTAAAACTAAAATCCTACAGCATTTCGGGACCCCTCCACAATTGGATAACAGCTTTCCTGTCAAACAGACAACAAGTGGTCAAAATTGGCAATGCACTATCAAATCCTGTTCCTGTCAAAAGTGGCGTTCCCCAAGGCAGCGTTCTTGGACCAACACTCTTCATATTATACATTAATGATCTCTGTGACCATATGACAAGTGATTGTGTTCTTTTCGCTGACGACGTCAAACTATTTAACACCACCAACAATACAACTACCCTTCAAAAAGACCCTGACTTTATATCTGAATGGTCTAAAACTTGGCAACTTCAAATCTCAACCAGCAAATGCTCAGTATTACATATTGGAAAAAAGAACCCAAACACTACGTACAAGCTTGATGGACATTATCTTACAGATGACCCCCACCCTATTAAAGACCTTGGACTTTTCATATCCAATGATCTAAGCGCCAAAGCCCACTGCAACTACATCACAAAAAAGGCTTTAAGAGTTGTAAACCTAATCTTATGAAGCTTCTTCTCCAGAAACACTACACTGCTAACCAGAGCTTATAAAACATTTCCTAGACCATTTCTTGAATACAGCTCACCTGTCTGGAACCCATACCACATTTTAGACATCAATACAATTGAACGTGTCGAGAAATATTTTACAAGAAGAGTTCTCCACTCCACTGAATACAACAAAATACCTTATGCCACCAGACTTGAAATCTTGAATTTAGAAAACTTAGAACTCCTCCGCCTTCGACAGGACCTGTGCTTAACTTATAGAATCATCTATTGCAATGTCCTTCCTGTTGAAGACTACTTCAGCTTCAATCATAACAATACAAGAGCTAACAATAGATTTAAACTCAATGTTAACCGTTTCAATCTTGATTGCAGAAAATATGACTTCTGTAACAGAATTATTAATACTTGGAACATACTACCTGACTCTGTGGTCTCTTCTCAAAATCCCCAAAGCTTAAACCAAAAACTCTCTACTATTGACCTCACCCCATTCCTAAGATGTCTATAAGGGGCATGCATAAGAGCACAAAACGTGCCTACCGTTCCTGTCATATTGATTCCTTTCATTATATCCAATTAATATAGTTATTACTTATGCTCCTTTAGAATAGAATAGAATAGAATAGAATAGAATAGAATAGAATTTTATTGGCCAAGTGTGATTCGACACACAAGGAATTTGTCTTGGTGCATATGCTCTCAGTGTACATAAAAGAAAAGATACGTTCATCAAGGTACAACATTTATATGCTTATATATTACATAGTTATTTTCATGTTTATGCTTATATATACTGTTATGACAAAAGAAATAAATAAAATAAAAATAAATAAAATAGATGGGGAAGAAATGGGGGTGGGGAGGCAGAGCATGTTTCTTACCCCCTAGGCCCTGGACCCTCTCCACTGTTTTGGCCTGGACTCCTGAGTCCTGCCAATGCAATGGCTCATGTAATGCTGGTATATATTAGGTATGTTAGTTTCCTGGAAGACTTCAAACTTGTGTTGAAAAGACAGGCTTAGTACTCTTTGAAAGAAGCTGGACCTCGGTTTAAAATTAGTTACAATGACAACAGACCTATCTCTGGAAAGGTAGAATGGCTCTGGACAATCAGTTTGCTATGGCCAACGTTCAAGGCAGGTTAGATAGCACAACTGGAGTGTCTTCATGTAGAGGAAGCTTCATTTGTTTGAACAGCTATTTCTACAGCCTGTCACAAAACACAGAAATCATTTGACTAAAATAAATACCACAAAGGGCAATCTTCCGGCTTTAAAATTTTAAATGTTAAGCAAATGCCCCTTTTAAAAGACTGTCAGGACATCTGAGCAAAACATCGTTCTTGTAAACATCCATTTCCAATCTGGCACCTGACAGCATTTATGGATCCGGGGGGGGGGAGTGGAATATAAAAGACCCTCTCTCCTTCCCTCCCTCCCTCTCTCTCCCTCTGTCTCTCTCCCTCTGTCTCTCTCCCTCACCACTGCTTTGAGGAAAAAATATCTGTCCGTATATCAAAATCATTTGGCTTACTTTAAAGTGTCAGATGATCAGGTTCAGGTATATTGTTGCCCAAGCACTTTAGGAAGACAGATGGTAAACAAACCCTTCTTGTATCAGGGTTATTCTTGAATCATTTGCAATTGATGGCTAGGAAGACACCACATCAGTGACTCTGCTGAAGTAGAGCAATTTTTTTAATGCACTTCAAATTGGGTTATTATTTTAACAGATTCCAGGCAGTAATAAAAGCCATGTGAATTGTTTGCACTGTCTTTATTTTTAGAAGCAAAATTTAGCGTTTCATTCCCATGTAAATGAGTGTTTGAAACAGGACTGAGTAAGTCCTCTTTTGAAATGTATTTTTTACACTTCAGGTTTGGCAGGAAAATCATCCGAAGAGGCAATCCAATGCTCTCTTTTCTTCATTTAAGAAATACAAGTAGTCCTTGCTTACTGATGCTAATTGGGACTGGAAATTCCATAGTTAAGTCGCACGGTCATAAGTCCAATAACCATATGACAGTGCTGCTTATTGTCGTGTCCCACTCCTCCGCTGACGGCCGGGTCGGGGAAGTCCGTATCAGGAGTGCCTCTGCAGCTCTGCCAAAGTCCTAGCAAAGTTCTCAAGGCAGGCAGGAGACCAGGAAGTGACTTCAGCAATCCAAGGTAGACTTTGCCTGACTCAGAGAATGCCAGAAAGCAGATCCTTTATATAGGCCATGGGGTGTGGCTCCATGACTCAGCACTTATCCAGGCCTGCCCCTCCCTTCCTTCTGCTGACGCCGCCTATCAATTCTCCTGAAGCGAGGATCTCTCCAGGCTCCAGCTGTTGGTAATTGACATTCCTCAGGCTCACATGCTGTGGGGGAGGGGGAGGGGTCTAGTTGCTCCGTTTGCCTGGGCATGGAGCCAGGGCTGGGGCCTGGAGGCATGCCAGGACATTCCTCAGCGTTCGGAAGGAGATAAGAGGGGCCCGGCTGCGGGGAAAGCGAGCGAGACACAACACTTATGGATAGCAGTTCCAGCAGCCCAAGTTCCATTGTTAACTGAGGATCCTATGGGTTGTTAAGCGAGGACCTTATGTGTCTGTGACTTCCGCTAGCTTTGCCACTAATGTTGCTTGGAAGAAACCAGCAGGAATTGTCAGAAATTGCCATCCAGTGACTGTAGGAATGTTATACCAGAAGTAAGTCGGAGGTTCATTGTGACTACCACTCATTCAGAATTACCATAAGCTCAAGCAGTTGTTGAACAGTGGTCATTAAACAAGGACCACTTGTATGTCATTCCCCCCTTCTCTCTCTTTCCCTCCCTCCCCCCTCCCCCCTCTCTTTTCTCCAAAATCAACTTGGCACCATTTCTCTGAAATGGTGGAAATAACTAGAGAGAGACTCCTTAGTCTTCCCATCCCCTGTCAGAGGGCCACTGTCTGCTAGATAGAAAATGTGTATAAGAAATGTTATCCTTATGAGAGATGGATTCTATCCTTAGAAATGTTATATACAAAGGATCATTTCACTGAGGATTTATGTACTGGTATATGTGCCTTTCAGTTGTTGTTTTTTTAATTTTGTCACAACAGTATACACAAGTATCAACATAAAACAACAACACATCATATAAGCATATATATAAGCAAAAGTATGCAATAACTATATTAATTTGATATAATGAAAGGAAACAATAGGACAGGAATGGTAGGCACTTTTGTGCTCTTATGCACGCCCCTTATAGTCCTCTTAGGAATGGGGTGAGGTCAATAGTAGACAGTTTTTGGTTGAAGTTTTTGGGATTTTGAATAGAGACTATAGACTAGAGTCAGGTAGTGCGTTCCAAGCGTTAACAACTCTGTTACAGAAGTCATATTTTCTGCAATCAAGATTGAAGCGGTTAACATTAAGTTTAAATCTATTGTTTGCTCTTGTATTACTACGATTGAAGCTGAAGTAGTCTTTAACAGGAAGGATATTGCAATAGATGATTCTCTGTGTTAAACACAGGTCTTGTCGGAGTCGGCGGAGTTCTAAATTTTCTAATCCCAGGATTTCAATTTTTTTTTAAACAAAAGATACTTAAATATCGCCAAAGAGTGAGAAAGGACAGCACTTTCAAAACCCACCTAGAACTTTCTGATGCCTTTTAGCAGGTGCTTATGTTGTGTATATTATAACCATTGGAAATACACACATGCATACATACATACACTAACTATGGGCAGCTAACCCACAGTCTTCTTGTTCCAGAATGAAAAGTGACTTCACTTATTGCAATTAAGAATGTAGGAGAAAAGCCACTGGGTAGATAGCATATGAACTAACAGGGTTGTAATTAAGTAATGCAGCATGATATATAGAAAGGCTGAAAGGGAAATGAGCAATGGAGATGGTACATTAATGAGCTAATATTCCATTATCAAACAAGAAACAGGAGCAGATAAAAAGCAAGGAGGTTGAAATTTAGCCACTCCGTATTTCATCTCTTTTCCTAGCTGACTAGGACTAGGCATTGTTTAAGTCCTTCTTTCTTCATTTTTGTAGGAACACGAAATAGGCGAAGCAGGTGAAAAGGCTTTGGAAGATGCAATAAAGGAGGCAATATACAAATATATTAAATCAATCAATCAATATTGATTGACCTGAAAGGGCAGTAGGTATAGCTCCAAATATATTAGAAAGTTATTAAGACAAAGAAGGATTACAGAAATATGTCTTAAGGAGGAAAAATGCAAAGTATGTGATAGGAAGGAAAACACAGGGTTGAGTTCATGGCGTACATAAATTATTTTCATGCTGCATTCTGAGAAAGAAGAGCACTTTCCAACATACAGCTACAAATTGCCTTTAGCAATTCTCATTTAGGATTCTCCCCCGACATCTGGGCTAGGATGTTCTGTAAACTAGGCTCACGTGATGCTTTGCACAATTGGGAGGTTGTCAGGCCTCAGCAACAGAACACTATATTGGTGGTGGTGGTTTTATTTGTTGCATTGTCCTTGTTTTAAATTGTCCTTAGTCGCCCAGAGTTATGCACTGAGATGAGTAGCCACCAAAGTTCAATAAATCAATGGATCCGTTTTCTCAAAGAGCTATTGTGTTTGCAGAAAATGTTTAGCCAGCATGCAAAATTTGGGGCTTGCCAGCGGCAGGATACAAAGAAAATTCTGAATGGATGTTGCACATTACTATCTACTGAGCCCCCTGAGATCTCCACCTGCCTCCAATAATCCTTGTGCAGGTGCAATAAGAAACATCCAAGGGAAAGGAGAGGCTGTTTCCTCCTCTAATTGTGCATACAGCCTCTAAGTCATTACAGACCCATGGAAGTCCTTTATGCCTGAGTAAAGGCATTGTAAAAACCAGCCAGCTTGTCCTTTGATTCTGTTTCTTTGCAATAGCTTCCACAGTCTTGAATGCAAGAGTGTAAGATGTAGCCAAGCAACAATGAAGAAAGATGTCACTGCTTCTGCTGAAACTTACTGCCAAAACTAGCCATTGCTAAAGCTTCACAATTTTATTTATTTATTTATTTTGTCACAACAATATATGTAAGTATCATACAAAAAGATTATATAGTATATAAACATATATATGAGTAAATATTAGGAGGTATAAGCATATATATATATATATATATATATAGGAAGAAGAAAAGAAAAACAATAGGACAGGAACGGTAGGCACGTTTGTGCATGCCCCTTATGGTCCTCTTAGGAATGGGGTGAGGTTAATAGTAGAAAGTTTTTGGTTAAAGCTTTTAAGATTATGGGAAGAGACCACAGAGTCAGGTAAAATATTCCAAGCACTGATGATTCTGTTACAGAAGTCATATTTTCTGCAATCTAGATTAAAGCGGTTGACATTAAGTTTAAATCTATTGGTTGCTCTTGTATTATTGCAATTAAAGCTGAAGTAGTCTTTAACAGGAAGGACATTACAATAGATGATTCTATGAGTTAAACTTAGGTCTTGTCGAAGGCGACGGAGTTCTAAGTTTTCTAGGCCTAGGATTTCAAGTCTAGTGGGATAAGGTATTTTGTTGTTTTCAGAGGAATGGAGAATTCTTCTTGTAAAATATTTCTACACACGTTCAATTGTATTGATGTCAGAGATATGGTGAGGGTTCCAAACAGGCGAGCTGTATTCTAGAATTGGTCTAGCAAATGCTTTATATGTTCTGGTTAGTAGTGTAGTGTTTTTGGAAAAGAAGCTACAGAAGATTAGGTTTACAACTCTTAGAGCCTTTTTTGCTATATAGTTGCAGTGGGCTTTGGCACTTAGATCATTTGACATGAAAAATCCAAGGTCTTTAACGGGATGGGGGTCATCTGTAAGGTAATGTCCATCAAGTATGTACTTAGTGTTTGGGTTCTTTTTTCCTATATGTAAGACTGAGCATTTGCTGGTTGAGATTTGGAGTTGCCAAGTTTTAGACCAAGCGGTTAGATCAGTGGTTCTCAACCTTTATAGTGCTGTGACCCCTTTAATACAATTCCCCATGATGTGGCGACCCCTTTAATACAATTCCCCACGATGTGGCGACCCCAACCATAAAATTATTTTTGTTTTGAATTTATCACGCCTGAAGCCGTATTGGCTAGCGATCTGAGCTGCTTGCGATTGCCTTGAGGACGGAGGCATTAAAGTGGAGACTCCTCCCCTATTAAGTTTATGGCTCCTGAAGCCAGATTAGGCTAGCGATTGGGAGTGATTGCAGCTGGCTTGAGAGGGAGACATCAGAGCAAAGATTTCTCTCTTTTTTAATTCATCACGCCTTAAGCCGAATTTGACTAGCGATTTGAAGAGCCTGCAGCTGGCTTGTGGAGTCAACCATTGGAGCACGATTCTTCCACTCGCAAGTATACTTCCCATATTTCCGATGGTCTTAGGTGACCCCTGACAAATCATCATTCGACCCCCAACGGGGTCCCGACCCACAGGTTGAGAACCGCTGTGTTAGATGATCAAGGTCTTTTTGAATGATAGATGGTGTTAAATAGTTTGACATTGTCAGCAAAGGGAACACAATTACTTGAGATATGGTCACAAAGATCATTTATGTATAGTATGAAGAGTGTTGGTCCAAGGACGCTGCCTTGAGGAACGCCACTCTTGACAGGAACAGGATTTATTATTTATTTTATTTATTTATTTATTTATTTATTTATTTAATCGTATTTATATACCGCCCTATCTCCTGAAGGACTCAGGGCGGTTTACAGGCACTTAAAAACACATGAACACATAAATACAATATAAAAACAATTAAAAAACTTATTCTAAAGCCCCAAAAATTAAAATATAAAATAAAACCCAATTTAAAACCCATAAATTTAAAATCTACATACATGGAGTCATAGGCCTCCTCATTTATTTGATTCACCTCAGAGGTGGGTTTCACATAATTTTACCACCGGTTTGCCACGCACTGAAAATATGAGCATGCACTTTGCTCATGCATGTGACTTGCACACATACGCGCAGCTTCGAAAACGTGTCTAAATAGGATGGCATAGTGCCGGGGCAGATGGGCCACCCGCAGGTCGCCACTACCGGTTCGCCTGAACTGGTCTGAACCAGCTGAATACCATCACTAATTCACCTCCTCTAAAGGCTAAGAACTATCCTTTATTTGGAACCAGAGTAGTTAATTGCATTTCCATAGATGTCAGTGGCATGGAAATTTTTTAAAAAGCCCCTATGTGGACTGTAGAAATGACACACAAACAAATGCATTTCCTGCAGTTTAAGAGGCAGCCTTCCTTTTCTATACCTTTCTTGAAGATTTTCTGACCTAGGTTTCCTGAGTCAGTAAAACACACGAGTAGCCCCAGAAACCTCTTTTATTGCCACAGCTGTGAATTCTGTTCGTTGACAGATGAGTCCCAAATAGTTGTAAAGAGTCCTTCAGGATAAGGCTGATAAACACCCACTTTTATCTCCCTTGGCACACTGCCAAAGACCTAATTAGCAAAGCCAAACAGAGTCCAGAATCAAACAGAGCTTCAGACGTTAAACTGAAGAGAATTAACAACGTTGCTTCCTGCAAAGGCCCACGTGCCTTTGCTCCTCTTTTAAGTCTTATGGAAGGGGCTAATCATCTCCCAGACCTATTCCTGAGTCGTCCCTTTTGTTTTAACTGTTCTTGCCTTCTGGAAGCTCTGCACATGCGTGCGCTGGGAACAGGCTCCCCCTGTTCCTCTGCCTTGCTGAGGTCCAACTCTGGAGGTAGCTCATCTCTCCCAGATGGCCCTTTCTCTGCTTCCGACGCAGAGCCCTTGTCCAAGCCTTCCCCAGACTCCAGGACTGGCCCATGTTTCCCCCCCCCCCCACAAACTCCTCACTTTCCAACTCTGCTGCCAACTCCGCCGGCCGCTGGTGGACCGCAACAGCAGACAGCATACTTTCACCTAACCTTTCATGCCGTTGCCATTGTATTGTTGTATTTACTATTAGAATTGCTCTGCCTGATTACGCTACTTGTAAATCTGATAATATTAATAATAAAAATTCTCTTGACCCCTGAAGTAGTAAAAGAGGAAGTAAAGAAGAACAATGATGGAACTACAATTTTATTTTTAGAAGAGTAAATCAGAAAGTGGGATTGATTGACATATTTGAAAGCTTTTTCTGAAAGTGTTACTGTTTTAAATCTGGCTGATTTAGAAGTATCACAATTTCTCTGATATAAGTGAAATTAGCACTGAAATTAGCACTGATATGCTAAAACAAACAAAATAGGAGAAAGACTGAAGTATTACTCTAGAAAATCTCTGAAATATACAGTAGCATCCTTGATTTACAACTGTTTATTTAGTGACCATTCAGTTACAACGGGACTGAAAGTGACTTATAACCGTTTTCATAAGTCACACTTATGAATCATTTTTCACACTTACGACCGTTGCAGCACCCCCATGGTCACGCGATCAAAATTCAGACCCTTGGCAACTGGCATTTATTTATGATGGCTGCAGTGTCCCAGGATCACCTTTTGCAATCTTCTGACAAGAATTTCCTCAATGAGGAAGCCAGGTTCACTTAACAACCATGTCACTAACTTAACAGCTGAATCATTTAACAACTGTGGTAAGAAAAGTCGTGAAACGGGGCAAAATTCACATAACAGAACACTTAGCACTCATTTAGCAACAGAAATTTGGCACTCAATTGTGGTCATAAGTCGAGGACTACCTGTAGATGGAGAGGCAAACAGAAGGCAAAGCAACTTAAACTGAGACATTATGAATGGTTGTTTTATATCTTTATTAATTTATTTGTTGCATTTATAGCCTGGCTTTTGTTCACAACCTTAAAAATGGTATATATAGTCAACTTCTTCAATTCTTTTTCTCACAACAATTTTCCTGTGAAGCAAGCTGGACTTCAGCCTAGGTCTCCCTGGTTCCTCCTCTAATTTCCAAACTCACAATATCAAATTGGCTTACGCTATACGTAATATCTGTATTTTTAACACAGAGCACAACTGTGATCTGGAACAGAGTGAAAGTAGGCAATCTGCTTTAGGAGAAAGAAGATGAACCTGGTGCTCCAAATGTGAAACTTGGCTCTCACATCCAGTTGTCTGGAGAAGGAACTTCTTGTGCTTCTCAGAACCATTTTAGAATGAAACTCAAAGCCTGCATTAGCTCAAGATTCTGGAGAATTTAATCTCTGAGGATCCAGATGCTACTCTGCACTTCAATACTAAGGTATGGAAGAGAATGAAGCGATCTAGTGACTCTTGGACTTCCCAAATGCGAAAAATTCAGTTCAAAAAAATACTCCACCATTTGTTTTAATATGCATTTAATATATATTTCTCTTAACTGGGTTGCTGGGTAGGCTGAACGCCACCACATGTTTACTGGATCCGTGCCCCTCCTGGTTAGTACTGGCTACTCAGGAGGTGACACGAGGCTGGCTCCAGGGGATTACAAATGCTTCTTTGCGGGAGGGGGTCTTTCCCGCGGCCTTGAAAGAGGCGGTGGTGAGACCCCTCCTCAAGAAGCCTTCCCTGGACCCAGCTGTTTTAGGGAACTACCGGCCAGTCTCCAATCTTCACTTCACGGCGAAGGTTGTAGAGAGTGTGGTGGCATGTCAGCTACCCCAGTACCTGGATGAAGCTGTCTATCTAGACCCGTTCCGGGCCGGAAGCCGGATACAGTACGGAGACAGCTTTGGTCGCACTGGTGGATGATCTCTGGAGGGCCAGGGATAGGGGTTACTCCTCTGCCCTGGTCCTATTAGACCTCTCAGCGGCTTTTGATACCATCGACCATGGTATCCTGCTGCGCCGGTTGGAGGGGTTGGGAGTGGGAGGCACTGTTTATTGGTGGTTCTCCTCCTACCTCTCTGATCGGACGCAGACGGTGTTGACAGGGGGGCAGAAATCGACTCCAAGGTGCCTCATGTGTGGGGTGCCGCAGGGGTCGATTCTCTCACCCCTCCTGTTCAACATCTATATGAAGCCGCTGGGTGAGATCATAAGTGGCTTTGGGGTGAGATACCAACTGTACGCTGATGATACCCAGCTGTACTTTTCCACCCCGGGCCACCCCAGTGAAGCTGTCAAAGTGCTGTCCCGGTGTCTGGAAGCCGTACGGGTCTGGATGGGGAGGAACAGGCTCAAACTTAATCCCTCCAAGACGGAGTGGCTGTGGATGCCGGCACCTCGGTACAGTCAGCTGCAGATGCGGCTGTCTGTCGGGGGTGAATCATTGGCCCCGATGGAGAAGGTACGCAACTTGGGTGTGCTCCTGGATGGTCGGTTGTCCTTTGAAGACCATTTGGCGACCGTCTCCAGGAGAGCATTTTATCAGGTTCGCCTGATCCGCCAGTTGCGTCCCTTCCTGGACCGGGATGCCTTATGCACAGTCACTCATGCTCGCTACCTCTCGCCTGGACTACTGCAATGCTCTCTACATGGGGCTCCCTTGAAGAGCACCGGAGACTTCAGCTAGTTCAGAACGCGGCTGCGCTGGGTTATTGAGGAGCAGCTCGAGCTCCCACATAACACCTATCCTGCGCAGACTGCACTGGCTACCTGTTGTTTTCCGGTGCGCTTCAAGGTATTGGTTACCACCTTTAAAGCGCTCCATGGCTTAGGACCGGCTATCTACGGGACCGTCTACTGCCGGCTTCTATCTCCCATCGTCCGATGCGTTCCCACAGAGAGGGACTCCTCAGGGTGCCGCCAGCCAAACAGTGTCGACTGGCGGCCCCAGGAGGGCCTTCTCTGTGGGGGCTCCACCCTGTGGAACGAACTTCCCTCGGACTTGACAATTACCTGACCTTAGGACCTTTCGCGAACTTAAAACTTATTTATTTCGTATGGCTGGACTAGCCTGATTTTTATTTTTATTGGATGGGTTTTTAAAATTTTGTGATTTTATGGGGGAGTATGTTTTTTAACATTTTGGGCATTTAAATTAGTTTTTTAAGGGATGTTTTTAATTATTGTGTGTATTTATATTTTATCTGCCTGTTCACCGCCCTGAGTCCTTCAGGAGAAGGGCGGTATACAAATTAAAATATTATTATTATTATTATTATTATTATTATTATTATTATTATTATTATTATTATTATTATTATTATTATTATTATTATTAACTTCTGTATCCTCTGATCTGAGAAAAAAAGATCTTTTCTTGTGCCTTTACATTAGAGGTCTCTTTGTCCATTAGTGTTTGGATAGGGGCAGGTATATGGATCTGGGTTTCAACAGATTACCGAGTAACCCTCAAACAAGCCACGCCACCTCGAAATATAAATCAAGAATCCAGGTTTGTTACAGAAATAAAGGATGCAGGGTGGCACCAAGAATATTGAGGCTTCAAATTCAGACTAGAATACTTAATCTTAAAAACTATTTTTCTACTGTATTGATGAAGAACAGTTGCATTACAAACATATTCAGTATAATTTTACCTTACACCACCCAGAGTCCCTCCCCAAGGGAGAGAGGTTGGGAAGGAAGGAAGGAAGGAAGGAAGGAAGGAAGGAAGGAAGGAAGGGAGGGAGGGAGGGAGGGAGGGAGGGAGGGAGGGAGGGAGGGAGGGAGGGAGGGAGGGAGGAAGGAAGGAAGGAAGGAAGGAAGGAAATATTTCTTCAGATGCTATTGAAAAAATGAAAGAAAATATGATTTGGCATGAAAATTATAATTTTTCTTCATTGAATCATTCAGTTGAAGAGACTTCTGAGGTCATCTAATCCAATGCCTTGCTCTGTGCACACATCCTCTAAAATATCTCTGGCAGGCTAGAAGCTGCTGGAAAAGAGTGATACTAATAATCATTCCACTGTTCTGACCACATTGTTTTCCCTTAAAATACAGTTTCTCCAGATTTTCCCATCTTTGATTCTAAGACTTAAAATTCGTGGCAGGAAATCTGAATATTATAGAGGGTCTGATGATTTGGCTGTATAAAATGAAATAGAATAACCCAGGGAGATAGGTAATGACAGCTGGAGAACTCATGAATCATGTCCCATTTGCACACGAAGGGCCATAAATGACTAATGGAATATTGCTGACAATAGTCAATCTTTCTCTTAATGACTGACTGCACTGCGGAAAGATTGTTTCTCTCTTTAGAAGAGAGCAGACACCTTGGAGCTCATGACCAAGGAAAGCAAGTTTAACTTCCAGTTTAATAGCCAAGAGAGTTATAAATTCCTTGGCAGCAAGCCAGCACTCTCCAGATAAGCAGCAGCAAGCAAATACAAACAGAGAATTCAAAGCAGGATTTCTTTTGCAAGAATCAAGTCCAAAAGGCTGGCTGGGGAATTCTGGGAGTTGAAGTCCATCTGTCTTAAAGCGATCAAGGTTGGGAAACTCTGCTCTAAATCAGGGGTTTCCAACCTTGGCAACTTTATGACTTGTAGTCTTCAACTTCCAGAGTTGAAGTCCACAAGTCATAAAGTCGCCAAGGTTGGAGACCCCCTGATCTAAATGATTGTGGCTTAGAAGAATTGCTCTTGGACTCCATTTTGACTGTGACTTGCTGTGGAGACATAAACTTTGTGGAAATGATGAAAAACAAGGAGCATAATCGCTAACATACATGTAAAATGGAATTTCCCAGCAGGCTCTAACCAAGTCACTGACTACAAAAGGGGAAACTTCTCAATAAGAAAGGAACAGACATTGAAGGGAACAGTTAAGAAGGCCACATGCCTGAAGGGTATTTAAACCACAGGAATGGAAGTTCAAGTGGAATGTATTCCACAATATAAGAAGTGGCAAATCAAGCCCAGGAAAAGGCCACACTACTTTTTGAAGTTTCCTTCACAAATGGAACTGTTGTCTTAACAGGAAGCTCAAAAGGAATCCCTAACAGAAAAAGGATAAGGTAATAAGGAATGCAGCAAAGAAAACTAAGGAGCATGTAGACAAAAAATAAATGAGAAAGAAGCATTTTATTACATGCTGCACATTTCTTACCAATAGGATGGTCTCTGGCAGTCAGTAACAAAAATATAATAAATATCAAACTCAAATACTCCCTTCCAGTGAATTATCAGAACAGAAACGAATTATAACATTAGAACAATTGAAAATAAAACACACAATTATCCACAACATCAGAAACAAAAAAACAGGTAAATAAATATAACTTCTACAAAGAGAAAGCTAACAAATAAGGACACATTTTGAAAGTATTTTTTTTTAAAGAATAAAAAGCTGACTAGGTCCCTTCCAACTCTGTTATTCTAAATGTACTAAAAAGACTGAGGAAGGGAATTTCAAAATATTAATACTAACACACCAAAAAGATCCCAATTCTGCTTGATTCCATGTTGGAACCTTCCCATTTCTATTCGTACTTCTATTTCTATACATGGAAAACTATCTACAGAGCGTAATCCATATAGAAGAGGCTTTTATTTGCAGTAAAAGAACTTTCAGACAGAAGCCAAGGCTGTTTAGCTGGCACATGCACGATATACTCCCACCACAATGACCCAGAGAGGAATCTAGCTATGATTTGGTAGCTCTACCAAGGATATCCTATTATAGAGCCTGTAACAATAATCTGTAGCAGTGGTAGGTTGTTACCAATTTGCCCCGGTTCAGGCAAAATGGTAGCAGCGGCAGCAGGAGGCTCCGCCCACCCACCTGGATGTCATCAAATACGCTCTGCGCATGCGCAGAAGTGGCACATGCACAAGCAAAGCGAGGGAACCAGTAGCCAAGGTAAGTGAAACCTACCACTGATCTGTAGGGACGTGAAGGCTCCGTGGCTAAGATGCTCAGCTTGTCAATTGAAAGGTCAGCATGTTATGTATTCATGTTTGTACCTTTAAATATTTGAGCGGGAAATCAGCACGTTGCTGATTGGACGAAGCCTCCAGTAGAACTGTATAAAAGGAGAGGTTTTTCCCCCAGCCTGTTGCTGGGTTCACCCTATATTAAAGAGCTGTTGTCACTACCCTGGTCTCCAGCCTCGTTACTTCCAGAACCTAACATTGGCGACGAAGGTGGGATCTCGAGGAGAACCAGAACCGAGCTGAAGCACGATAGAACCGAACCCAGCAAATCAGGGCAGAAACGGAGATGGCCAGTTACACTCCGCCCGCACCGTTTGAACCGGTTAAGGAGAAATGGGGAACATACATGACCCGTTTCGAAAGCTTTCTAGAAGCCAACGAACTGCAAGGAGTTCCAGATAACCGAAAAAGGGCTTATTTCTTAAGCCACTGTGGTCCGGAGGTCATCGATATCGCGGAAGCCCTGGCAGAGCCAACGCCGTTGCAGTCGGTGTCATGGCCAACTCTACAGACCTTACTAAAAAACCACTTCGCACCAACGCCGTCCAAATACGTGCGGCGGTTTGAATTCGGAGAGCGAAGGCAGATGGAGGGCGAAACCATCGGTGACTACATGGCCGCCCTAAGAAAAGCGTCCAAGGACTGTGGATACCGCGACCTAGACGAGGTACTCCTCGAGCAACTCATCAGAGGCGTCAAAGACATCCGTTTGCGGCGTCGGCTGCTAGCAAAGAGCAACCTAACGCTGGCCACCGCTCTGGACGAAGCCAGAGCACATGAAATGTCCACCCAAGCGGCGGAGACACTACAGAAGCCTGTCCCACCAAAGGCGAGCGCGAAGGCAACCCCGGTACACCAGGAGGAGGTGCAGACCGAATCCGACGGTGAAGATGAGGAAGGGGTCTGCCGCACCGAGAAACGCGACAAAGGGGACAGAGATGAATGCGGGAGCTGCGGTGGTCAACATCAGCGGCAACGCTGCAAATTTAAGGACGCGATCTGCCGGCGGTGTGGGAAGAAAGGGCACCTAGCTCAAGTTTGTCGAGCGGCCCAACCTTCCCGCCGAAAATTCAAATCGGCCAATCAGAGCGCGGAATCGGCAAGGCGACCCGCGATTGGCTCAAACAAAAAAGGCGCGGATTCCAACCAAACAACTGTGGTCATAGGCGCGCCTCGACCAGTGGAGAAGAAGATCTTCACCCAACCAAAATTGGAGGGAGTCCGGTGCCGGCTTGAAGTAGACACGGGATCAGCGATCACCATCATGTCCTGGGACACTTTGGCGAAGTCACTGCCGTCTGTCGCGAAGCGCCACCTGCAAGCACAACGGCTACGAGTCCACGACTACCAGGGGAATCGCATCCCTGTTCGAGGGACCACCTCCGTCCGAGTCGAGTACGGTCCACAGAAGTAGCGCCTGCCCATCACGATCGTCGAAGGAACTCTGCCCAGTCTGTTGGGACTAGACTGGTTTCGTGCCCTGGGCATGGGAGTGACTGGCATCTACAAGAGTGACTGTAACCTGAAAGACATTCTCTTTAACGAGTTCGAAGATGTCTTCAAGGACTGCCTGGGCAAGTACAAGGGGACCCCTATTTCCTTCAACTTAGACCCCCAGGTAGCCCCCATTAGGCTTAAGGCGAGGAGAGTCCCTTTTGCCCTAAAACCAAAAATCGATAAAGAGCTGGACAAGCTCATAAGTCAGGGGATTTTGGTGCCAGTCGATCACGCAAAGTGGGAGACGCCAATCGTCACCCCAATAAAGCCGGACGGGTCAATTAGAATTTGCGCTGACTACAAGGCGACGCTGAACAAAGCCTTACAGAAAAGCGCTTACCCGGTTCCCGTGGTGCAACACTTATTGCACTCTTTGGGGCAAGGGCAAGTCTTTGCAAAGTTAGACTTGGCCCAAGCCTACCAACAACTGCCCGTAGACGCCCGCACAGCCGAAGCCCAAACGATTGTAACGCACAGGGGGGCCTTCAAGTGCACCCGATTGCAATTTGGGGTTAGTGTGGCACCAGGGCTGTTCCAAAACCTAATGGAACGACTACTGCAGGGGCTCCCAGGGGTAGTTCCCTACTTCGATGATGTCCTAATTTCAGGGGAAAACATGGAGGAATTGGGGGAGCGGTTAAGAAAGGTTTTGGGCATTTTCGGGACACGCGGATTAAAAGTCAAGGCAAACAAATGCCAGATAGGGGTCGAATCCGTCGATTTCTTGGGCTACCGGATAGACAAGAAAGGAATTCACCCCACTGAGAGCAAGGTTAAGGCAATTAGGAAGGCTCCAGCGCCCAAAAACAAAGCAGAGCTGCAGGCATTCCTGGGATTGGTGAATTTTTACGCGGTCTTTTTAAAGAACAAAGCAACTGCTATGGAACCGCTGCATAGGCTCTTAGGAAAAAATACTGTTTGGTCTTGGGGAAAGTCGGAAAATAGGGCTTTTGAAGCAGTAAAGAACCTGCTCTCAAGTGATAGCCTGCTCATCCAATATCACAACTCATTACCCCTAGTGCTGGTTTGCGATGCCTCCCCTTATGGGGTGGGGGCTGTACTCAGCCATAGACTTCCAAACGGCACAGAAGCCCCTATAGCTTTTTACTCTAGAACGTTGTCCTCCCCAGAGAGAAACTACAGCCAGCTAGATAAAGAAGCACTAGCCATTGTGTCAGGGGTTAAAAAATTCCACGAATATGTCTTTGGGCGGAATTTTGAGATCGTGACTGACCACAGACCACTACTAGGGATACTGGCTGGCGACCGCCCAACGCCTGTGGCACTTTCGCCACGACTGACCCGATGGACTATATTCCTAGCCGCTTATTCGTACAAGCTGCAGCATCGACCAGGAAAAGAAGTGGGGCATGCAGACGCGTTAAGCCGATGCCCACTACCAGGGGCAACCGACGACCCCACTCCGGGGACGCCCATTCTACTTATTGACTCTTTGGACTCTGGCCCAGTCACATCTAAGGAAGTGGCTCGGCATCATACCGACATTGTGTTAAGGACTGTACTCGGTTGGGTACAGAGAGGGTGGCCGCTGCGCCGGCTTAACGGTTCAAAGAATTTGTTAAAAACGAGATGAGCTCTCGCTCAAGGGGTCCCTGTTATGGGGTGATCGTGTAATAATTCCTGATAAATTAAGGGGAAAGGTATTGGACCTCCTCCACGAGGGTCACCCAGGGATCGTAAGGATGAAGGGGTTAGCTAGAAGCTATGTCTGGTGGCCACTCATGGACGCAGAGATTGCTGAGAGGGTAGGGAAATGCCAGGCTTGCCAAGAGTCCAGACCTCTACCCCCAACGGCCCCAGTCAGGGAATGGGAAAAGCCCCAAGGGCCCTGGTCAAGAATCCACATTGATTTTGCTGGCCCCTTCCACGGCCAAACGTTCCTAGTGGTTGTTGATGCATTCTCTAAATGGTTGGAGATCATACTCATGAAATCCACTACGGCCGAAGCAGTAATCGCAGCCCTGCGCCACCTATTTGCAACTCACGGGTTGCCGGACACTCTGGTGTCCGACAATGGGCCTCAATTCACGGCAGCCCAGTTTGAAGAGTACCTGGCAGAGGAGGGCATCCGACATGCCCTCTCTGCGCCTTTCCACCCTGCGTCGAATGGCCTTGCAGAGCGTTCCGTCCGGAGCGCTAAGGAGGCATTGTCCAGGCTCAAGCCAGGTGACTGGCAAACAAAGATAGACTTTTTCTTAGCCGTTCAGCACAGAACCCCAAGCACGGCCACCGGGAAAAGCCCAGCCGAATTACTAATGGGACGGAAACTCCGATGCCCACTTGACCGTTTGAATCCCCATTACACACCAGAGGGTTACAAGGGGGAACTAGAAAAGTCAAGGGAAATGAGCATAGGCGACCGGGTGTGGGCCCGAAACTATGGGGACGGCCCTAGTTGGTTCGCAGGACAAATAATAAAGATAACCGGCCCAAAATCGTACGTGGTAGAGCTACCAGACAACCGAGTGTGGAGACGCCACATAGATCAGATAAGGAAACGAATAACTGATCAAACCGAACCAAATGAAACAGATCATGACCAATACCAATTTGAATTCACAGCTGACAATGACCCGGGGGAGGCGCAAGACTTAGCTGAGGTCCCAGAGTTCCAGCGACGCCATCAGGTTCCCGAGGGAAACAGCAGGGACAGTTTCAAAAGTAATCCAAGGCCGGATGGCCAAGAAAAGTGTCGGCCAATAATCCGGAGCCCGTTGGCTCAGAGAAAGAGCTGGGAGGAGAAAACAGCCCCTCCGACCAGCTCAAAACACCACCCAGAACTGAACCGCGCAGGTCAGAAAGAACTAGGAGACGCCCAGGTTATTTGCGTGACTACGTCGAAAAATAACATGTAAATAAATATGTAAATAGAGGCAAAGTGTTTTCTGGGAGGGGAGGAGTGTTATGTATTCATGTTTGTACCTTTAAATATTTGAGCGGGAAATCAGCACGTTGCTGATTGGACGAAGCCTCCAGTAGAACTGTATAAAAGGAGAGGTTTTTCCCCCAGCCTGTTGCTGGGTTCACCCTATATTAAAGAGCTGTTGTCACTACCCTGGTCTCCAGCCTCGTTACTTCCAGAACCTAACACAGCAGTTCAGTGGTTTGAATCCCTAGTGCCAGTTAACGGGGTGAGCTCCCGTTTCTTGTCCCAGCTTCTGTCAACCTAGCAGTTTGAAAATACGTAAAAAATGCAAGCAGAGAAATAGTAGAGAAATAACCTTTGGTGGGATGATTACAGCATTCCGTATGCCTCTGGCGTTTAGTCATAGCGGCCACATGACCATGGAGAGATCTTCGGACAGCGCTAGCTCTTTGGTTTTGAAATGGAGATGAGCATTGCCCCCTAGAGTCGGGAATGACTAGCACATATGTGCGAGGGGAGCCTTTACCTTTACCTTTAACAATAATTTAATTAGATAATAATAGTTTATGGGTAACAAAAGCCATGTCAATCCTCAATAAACAGGGCACACTTGGTAAATAATCCCCCCATAAGTGCTCCCAGTTACACTGACTTGAGCATTCATCACAAGGTGTAGTATCAACCCTAAAGTGCATAATTCAATCTCTTGCGAGAATATTATTTAACCCCATCCCAAAGTCCTTCAAACTGATTCAGGCTCTTCACACGTGACTTTATTCTTGTAGTGCATCCTTGACCAATTCAAGATAATCTCTAAGATGCTGCTAGACTGCCACATATCATCTTTATTTGGCTCCGCAAAGTACCTTGAAGGGAAAATCCACACAAGCTCTGACAAGGAAGGCTACAGAATTGACACCAGTGTTGAATTTGCAGGAACAAAGCAAAGCAACAAATGTAAAGAGAAATGACATCACACTACCACCAAACTCTTGTCTATTATGCTTCACCTAGATTGCAGGGCAGTCCCAACAGGAGGCCATCAGGAAAATCAGCCGATCTGATAAAAATGGAAAAGAGAAATAGACTTGGATATCATCAACACAGACCCTTTCTTTAATAATGGCACCCAGCAGTCTCATAAAGATATTAAATTACTTGATTTAATCTTGTAGCACCCCACAGCCTAATGACCACAGAGTGCCCTAATCCCAAGGTAAGAGTGCAACCACAGCAAACCACAGATCAATAAATATCTCTTGAAATATCTTCTTCTTCCTAGGGTTATTCAGACCCTGCTATGGCAGGGTCTGCTTGCCAGCAAAGCCGTCTCCATTTAGGTTGATCCAGGGTGTCTTCAGGGGTGATGACCACGTACCTCTCGAAATATATTCAATGGAAAAACAAGCCAAAGATGTGGTTGGGCTGTTAAGTGGCCAAGATTATAAGAGACTGGCCCAAAATCACCCAGCTGACTTTATGCCTAAGGAAAGATTATAACTGACACTCTCCCAGTTTCTAGCCTGGTATCTTTAACCCAGGGTGAAATCCAGCAGGTTTTGATAGGTTCTGGAGAACCGATAGTGGAAATTTTGAGCAGTTCAGAGAACCAGTAGCAGAAATTTTGAGTAGTTCAGAGAACTGGCAAATATCACCTCTGGCTGGCCCCAGAGTGGGGTGGGAATGGAGATTTTGCAATATCCTTCCACCAGGAGTAGGGTGGGAATGGAGATTTTGCAGTATCCTTCCCCTGCCATGCCCACCAAGACACGCCCACCAAGACACACCCACAAAACCAGTAGTAAAAAAATTTGGATTTCACCACTGCTTTAACCACAATAGCCATCTGGGTCTTCTAGGCTATTTAGGGGTCTTTAATTTAGCAGGGAAAGTGCCCAGGCAGTAGATTTATATGTGTGTGTCATGACCGAGGTGTATAAAATTCTGTAAGACATAGAGAAAATGGACGGACAGACATTTCCTACCGTCTCTCAAAGCACTAAGATCAGTGCTCATGTCTTGAGCAGATTGGGAGGAAATTTAGAATAAAAAGGGCCGCTGGTGGCTCTACAGACTAATGCAGTCTGTTATTAACACAGCTGCTTGCAATTACTGCAAGTTCAAGTCCCACCAGGCCCAAGGTTGACTCAGCCTTCCATCCTTTATAAGGTAGGTAAAATGAGGACCCAGTGTTGTGTCTTGCCCGCTCTCACAGCAGCCGGGGCCTTCTTATCTGCTCCCGAACACGGAGGAATGTATGCCTCCCGGCCCCAGTCCTGGCTCCATGCCCAGACAAGCTGAAGAGGAGGGGGCACCTCCCGGTCCCAGCCCTGGCTCCATGCCCAAGCAGGCTGCAGAGGAGGGAGCATCCCCCGGCCCCGGCCCTGGCTCCATGCTCAGGCAAACGGAGCAGCTAGACCCCTCCCCCTCCTCCACAGCATGTGAGCCTGAGGAAAGTTTATTTCCAACAGCTGCTGATTCGAGTGACCCTCGCATCAGAAGACTGGATAGGCGGAGGCAACAGAAGGAAGGGAGGGGCAGGCCTTAATGAGTGCTGAGTCATGGAGCCACACCCCATGGCCTATATAAAGAATCTGCTTTCTGGCAGTCTCTGAGTCAGGCAAAGTCGAACTTATCTTGCTGAAGTCACTTTCTGGTCTCCTGCCTGCTCTGAGGACTTTGCTAGGACTTTGGGCAGAGCTGCAGAGGCAAGCCTGATTTGGATTTCCCTGACCCGGCCGTCAGCGGAGGAGTGGGACACGACATCTTGCCTGACTCCTCACACATCTACAAGATGGATCAGCAACAGCTGGCGCTGATTGTGCAGCAGCTACAAGCAGATAACCAGCAACTGCAACAGCAAGTCGCCCAGCTGACTGCTCAACTGGCTGCTGGGAATGCCCCAGCAGTCCAACCTCCTCCTCCTCCTCCTCCTCCTCCTCCTCCTCCTCAGCGCCACTGCCCGGTACCAGTGCCGGAGAAGTTCTCAGGACGGATGGAGATGTTCCCGGCCTTCATGGCACAGTGCCAGACCTACCTGGCAATGCGGCTGGGGGACTTTCCAGATGACCGGGCCAGGGTGGCCTTCGTGATGAACCTGTTGTCTGGCCAGGCTGCGCAGTGGGCCACGCCTTTGGTGCTCAGGGACAGCCCCTTGCTGGCGGACTACCAGGTGTTCTGGGGGCAACTGCGCCTAATGTATGAAGACCCCGTGCGGGCCCAGACGGCTGCCTGGTGCCTAGGAAAGATCCAACAAGGGCCCCACCCCCTCCGGGAGTACATCACGGAATTCCGGTTGCTGTGCCATGATTCGGACTGGAACGACACGGCACTAGCGGACGCGTTCAAGAGGGGCCTTTTGGAAGAGCTCCAGGACGAGCTGGCTCGGGTGGAGGCACCGCGGACCCTCGTTGACCTGGTGCCCCTCTGCCTGCGCCTCGACACCCGTCTCCAGCAACGCCCGTCCTGTCGCCGCCAGCAACCGTCAAAGACCGTCGCCCTCCCTCGACCCGTGCCGACCCTGTCCCGGGCCGCCCCACGCTTCGTGGCCGCCGCTGAGGAGCCCATGGAGTTAGGAGCGGCCAGGCTTCACCTGACGGCCCAGGAGCGGAGCCGGAGGCACCAAGGGGGGCTGTGCTTGTACTGTGGGGAGCCCGGCCATTTCGCCGCCGCATGCCCCAGGAAGCGCACCGGAGCACGTACGCCCGTCCCCGAATCCCGGCCTGGCCAGTCGGGAAACGGGGCAGGCCTGGCCCAGGGGAAACACTAGGTCGGGCACGGACATAGCCCCGCCAGACATGGCTGATGTGGACCCCAGGCCCCCTCGACACCTGATTTTGGACACCTGGGTGTGGGTGGGTGACCGGCTGGAAGGGATCCCGGCGCACGCGCTGGTGGATTCGGGGGCCACCACGAACTTTATGGACCGGGCCTTCGTGGACCATTTTGGTGTCCCCTTGGTTCCGGTAGACCCTCCGATGAGCGTCGAGACCATCGACGGGAGGGAGCTGGTGGCCGGACCCATTAACTTCGCCATGCAGCCCTTGCGCCTCGCCATCGGGGACCACGAGGAGGCGATTCGCTTCTACGTAACGGCGGACCTCCACTTCCCAGTGATCCTCGGACTGGCCTGGCTGCGGACTCACGACCCTCAGGTGGCCTGGTCGCGGAACGCCATCTTGTTTCCCAGCCTGCAGTGTGTCGACCACATCCGCCACACCTGCGCCGGCCAGGACGTCTTCACCCCGGACGTCGCCATGTCCCCTGAGCTGCAGGACTTCGCTGACGTCTTCAGCGAAAAGGAGGCGGACCGCTTACCCCCGCACTGGCCCTACGACTGCCCTGTGGACCTGCAACCCGGCGCCCCGCTGCCAACGGGACGCCTGTATTCCATGTCCGAGCCCGAGTTGGCCGCCCTCAGGGACTTTCTGGACAAAAATCTGGCCCGAGGGTTCATCCGGCCTTCCAAGTCCCCTCTGTCGGCCCCGGTCCCCTTCGTAAAAAAGAAGACGGGGGATTTGCGCCTGAGTTGCGACTACCGCCGGCTGAACGCCATCACAGTGCGGAATCGCTACCCCCTGCCGCTCATCCCGGAGCTGATGGACCGGTTGCGGGAGGCCTCCATCTTTACCAAGCTCGACCTCCGGGTGGCCTACAACCTGGTGCGGATGCGTGAAGGGGCCGAGTGGAAGACGGCGTTTGGCACCCGGTACGGATACTACGAGTACACGGTCATGCCGTTCGGGCTGACCAACGCCCCCGCCGTCTTCCAACATTTTATGAACGATGTGTTCCGGGACATGTTGGATCGGTTCGTGGTGATCTACCTGAATGAAATCCTGGTCTACTCCCGGTCCAGGGAAAATCTCCTCCAGCACCTCCGCCTGGTCCTGCAGCGCCTGCGGGAGCACCAGCTCTACGCCAAGCTGGAGAAGTGCTTTTTCCTCCGGTCGTCCATCGAGTTCCTCGGGCACATCCTCTCACCCGAGGGGATCGCCATGGACCCGCGCAAGGTGGAGGCCCTGAGCAGCTGGGAAGCCCCGCGTCGGGTGAAGGATGTCCAGCGGCTGCTGGGCTTCGCCAATTACTATCGGACCTTCATCCCGGGCTTCGCCACGCTGACGGCTCCGCTCACCCAGCTCCTCCAGAAGAAGGTCCCGTTCCGGTGGGGTCCCCCGCAGGAGGAAGCCTTCACGGCTCTCAAGAAGGCTTTCGTCACGGATCCCATCCTGCGACATCCCGACCCGCACCGGCCTTTCGTGGTGGAGACGGACGCCTCCAACGTCGCCCTCGGAGCGGTGCTGCTACAGGCCCCGGTGGATGGCGGCACTCTTTTTCCCTGCGCGTACTACTCGCGGAAGCTCAACACAACACAACACCTTCCGAGCGCAACTATACCATCTGGGAAAAGGAGTTGCTGGCTATCAAGGCCGCGTTCGAGGCATGGCGGTACCACCTGGAGGGGGCCCGGCATCAGGTGAAGGTCCGAATGGACCATCGGAACCTCGAACATCTCACCATGGCTCGGAAGTTGAACCAGCGGCAGATCCGGTGGTCGCTGTTCTTTGCCCGGTTCAACTTCCGCGTCACCTATATCCCCAGCGGCCACAACCGGAGGGCGGACGCCCTGTCCCATAAGCCGGAGTACCTGAGCACCCAAGACCCTCTTCCTCCACGGACCGTACTGCTGGCGGAAGCCTTGGCCGCCGCCCGGGAACCGGTGGACTTACAGGCCCGGGTGCGAGAGGTGCAGTGCCAAGATGCCTGGTCTCAGCAGCGGCGAGTGGAGGCGGGCCCCACGTCTCCGTGGACATTGGAAGACGACGTACTCAAGTTCCGGGGGCGGTTGTATGTGCCCACGGGACCGCTCCGGTCCCTTGTCCTGGCCTAGTGCCACGACAACCCTGCCGCGGGCCATTTCGGGTTTTTCAAGACTCTCAACCTGGTGACGCGGACTTCTGGTGGCCCCGGGTGCGGCATGATGTCCATGCCTATGTGACGTCCTGCGTGCCGTGCCGGCAAGCCAAGGCCGCCACAGTGACCCCTCCCGGTCTCCTCCAGCCCTTGCCGACTCCTGACAGACCCTGGGGGGCGATTTCCATGGACTTCCTGACGGACCTGCCGCCATCCTCGGGGTTCACCACGGTGCTGGTGTTGGTGGACATGCTCACCAAGATGGCACATTTCATCCCGTGCCGCGGGCTGCCCACCGCCACCAAGACGGCCAGTCTCTTCTTGCAGCACGTCTTCCGCCTCCACGGTCTGCCGGACAGGGTGGTGTCGGACGGTGGGGTGCAGTTCACGGCTCGCTTTTGGAAGAGCCTGATGGCCGCATTGAAGGTGCAGGTGTGCCTGTCGTCGGCGCACCATCCAGAGACCAACGGCGGGACGGAGAAGGTCGTCGGCGTCCTAGAGCAGTACCTCCGGTGCTTCGTGAACCAACAGCAGGACAACTGGGCCGATTACCTGTCCCTGGCGGAGTTCGCATTCAACAACTCCCAACACACCTCCACCCAGACCACCCCGTTCCAGGCCAACTTGGGGTACCATCCGCGGCTCTTCCCTCTGGCGCCCCCGGACTCTCCGGTTCCCGAGACACAGGCCTTTCTCTCCGAGTTTCACGCGGTCCAGCAGATGGTGCGTCGGCAGCTGAATCGGGCGAAGGAGGACTACAAGCGGGTTGCCGATTGTTCCCGACAGGCAACACCCCCACTGGTGGTCGGAGACCGCGTGTGGCTCTCCACAAAGCATCTCCCGTCCGACCGGCCAGCGAAGAAACTGGACCACCGGTTCATCGGTCCATTCCCCGTCGAGGCGGTCATCAATCCGGTGGCCTACCGGCTGACCCTGCCGCGTTCCATGCGGATCCATCCCGTCTTCCACCGGTCCTTGCTGGTCCCTGAGGCCCCGCCATCTCCCCTCCGGTGCCCGGCGCCGCCCGGCGCTGTCGACGAAGATGGGGTGGAGGAGTACGAGGTGCAAAGCATACGCAACTCCCGCTGGCTGAAGGGGCGCTTCCAATACCTGGTTGCGTGGCAAGGGTACGGGACCGAGTTCACCTGGGTCAACGCCTCCGACGTCCATGCCCCGGACCTGGTGTGGGCATTCCACGAGCAGAACCCGGCCCGACCGCATCCCGATCGTCAGCCCCGGGGAAAGGGCCCTGCGGTGAGGGATAGTGTTGTGTCTTGCCCGCTCTCACAGCAGCCGGGGCCTTCTTATCTGCTCCCGAAAACGGAGGAATGTATGCCTCCCGGCCCCAGTCCTGGCTCCATGCCCAGACAAGCTGAAGAGGAGGGGGCACCTCCCGGTCCCAGCCCTGGCTCCATGCCCAAGCAGGCTGCAGAGGAGGGAGCATCCCCCGGCCCCAGCCCTGGCTCCATGCCCAGGCAAACGGAGCAGCTAGACCCCTCCCCCTCCTCCACAGCATGTGAGCCTGAGGAAAGTTTATTTCCAACAGCTGCTGATTCGAGTGACCCTCGCATCAGAAGACTGGATAGGCGGAGGCAACAGAAGGAAGGGAGGGGCAGGCCTTAATGAGTGCTGAGTCATGGAGCCACACCCCATGGCCTATATAAAGGATCTGCTTTCTGGCAGTCTCTGAGTCAGGCAAAGTCGAACTTATCTTGCTGAAGTCACTTTCTGGTCTCCTGCCTGCTCTGAGGACTTTGCTAGGACTTTGGGCAGAGCTGCAGAGGCAAGCCTGATTCGGATTTCCCTGACCCGGCCGTCAGCGGAGGAGTGGGACACGACACCCAGATTGTTGGGGGCAATAAGTTGACTTTGTATATAATATACAAATGGATGAGACTATTGCTTAACACAATGTAAGCCGCCCTGAGTCTTCGGAGAAGGGCGGGATATAAATTCAAATAATAAAAAAAAGTAAACACTTCTTCACAAAGGGCTTATTTAACATATGGAAATTATTGCCATAACATGTGGTAATGTTTATTACCTTGATTGCTTGAAAATGAGATTGGCTCCACTAATGGAAAAAAAGGCTATCCAGGGCCATTAATTTTGGGAAACAATTTGGGGGCCAGTGTGCCTCCAAATATCAGAAGGATGGGTCTCTGCCCCATGCTTTTAAGCACCCTAGAGGAATTTGGTTGCCTATTGTGAGAAGCAACATTTCGAACTAAGATGGATCTTATCCTGTGGTCTAGCAGGACTACTCTTACTTTCTTAGTAGGTCGTGATATGCAGCCTATATTTGGCATTCTCCCATGAAGTCCCATTTTTATACTGTCTAGACATGTTGAACTATTTATAGTTTGGGGCTTTTTAAAAGTAAAATAAGGCTCTCCATAAAATTCATTGTGTTTAATCCTATCTGTGTTTGTTCTCACAAGAAGGGGCAATAACTGATACTACTAATTTGCAAGCATTAACAAAATAAGATGCAGCTGCAGAAATTGTAATTGGATCATCTTTGTATTTTATGCCAGCAGGTCTCACAAATGTTTAAAGAAGCAAAATGACATTTTTGACAGCAAAAGGGTAGCTGTTGGAAGTCTGAGAAATAATAACCAACTTTGCTGTTTTAAGTTTTTGTATTCCACTATTCAGAGTAGTATTAATTAGATAACTGCAAGACTCAGCAAGGAAGCTTAATAGATATAAACCTTTTTGTAATACAAATTCATTTTATAATTACAGTTACATCAGAAAAAACAGATTTTTTTCATAGGTATGAAACCAAAGAAATAAAATTGTTATAATCACCAGGTGTCTTTTTTCTCTTTCTCTGTTGCTTGTCTTCCACTGTAACTTTCTAACCTGTTCCTGAAAAAATTGTAGCCAAAGCAGAATAGAAGGCAATATTATCTCTTGCAATCAAGATATTAAGCTTTTCAAAATAAAAGTATGTGTTGCCAGGATAGCTTCCTTTAAGCTGTTCTGTAAAAGCTGTAAATTACTAATTTATTTTCCAACAGTGCAGAACAGCATTCTGATAAGCCTGCAAGAAAGATCTAAAAGAATTCTAATGTAAATTCCCTACAATAAATTGAGTATTGCATTCCCACTAGATCTCACAGCAGCTCATCTTTCTCCAATAAAAAGTCCACTATTGATTTTTTAAAAAATATATAAATATTGTAGATGTATAAAACATCTACATCTACAATATGTGTGTGTGTGTGTGTTTGTGCGTGCATGTGTGTGTGTATGTATATGTATATTTACATAAGTTTATAGCAGGAGAATTTGCATTTTGAAAGATTGCAATAGGAATAAGATTGTCATGAAGAAAATCTACCTACCGTATTTTTCAGTGCATAAGATGCGCTTCCCCCCTCCCCAAAGTGGGTGGAAATGTCAGTGCGTCTTATACAACAAATGTTGCCAAACCCCCACCCACCCACCGGCCCCCACCCTTCGGCCTCTGCCTCCCAGCAATTTGCCTCCTTGCAGCAAACAGCAAACAGCCTGGTCAGCACAGCCTGATTTAGCATGAGCAGCTGATTGGCAGTTGGATCTGCCTCCCAGAATACAGCCTATCAATTGTTCCAGGCTGCGGGGATCGCCACCACTCATTGCTGCTGTCACTGCTGCCGCCTATCACCGTCTCTGCACACCCCATTTTTGGCCCATTCCAGGCGGCGGGAATTGCCCCTGCGTGACACCTATCCCTGCTGCCTAGAACAGGCTGAAAATGGGGCCTGAGGAGGCCAAAAATGGAACGTGCGGAAGCCAAAAATGGAGCATGCAGAGGCAGGGATAGGTGACATCAGCGATGGGTGGTGGAAAATCCCCGCAGCCTGGAACAGCTGAAAGGTGGTATTTCGTGAGGCAGATCCAACTGCCAATCAGCTGCTTGTGCTAAATCAGGTTGTGCTGAAGCTAACCAGGCTGTTTGCTGTTTGCTACAAGGAGGCAAATTGCTGGGAGGCAGAGGCAGGTTTTTTTTTCTTGTTTTTCTCCCCAAAAGCTACGTGCGTCTTATATTCTGGAGCGTTTTACAGTCCAAAACATACTGGTATGTAGTCACCAAGAAGTACGTCTTGGTACATTCACCAAAAGGACTTGATGGCACATCAATCAAATATGGCAAGGATGAAGAAACAGGGAGAGATGGACCAATACTTTAAAAGTGAAAGGGTTTTCAAGACATTTTATTGAACAGTTGCATCTCATTATAGCTATTTAAATTTTCTCCTATATATATACAGTATATTTCTGTAAAGGCAGCTTTAGGAGATGAATCAAAAGCTTTATCTCCAGCTAAAATCTCTACTCTTCAGAGTGGATAGTTTTGGAAATATCAAATAACCTTATTGTTCCTATGAAATTAAAGGCAGAAGTCCTTCATACCTTATTTTGAGACTAGTTAGAGCCAGGCGAAAGCTTTATTCAGACAGGAAATACACAGAGGAGTTATTTTCACTATCAGTTCAGAAGACAATAATAATGGGGGGAAAAGCTGCTGGAGCAGAACAAGATAAATATAATCCAGTACTATTTTTTTTCCACCATGGCTGGGGAGATCACAATTAGGAAATGTAAAGAAGGCCACTTTTTCCTGATGTTTGTCCTCAGCATCGAGGTATTGAGAGATATATGCTTCGGAACTGGGAGCCATTAAACAGTGCCGACAGATTTTCCCTCTCTAGACTTTTCCAAGGGCTTCTCTAAAATGTTACTTCTTACTGAGAGGACCATGGTGCATAAGTTACCTAAGACAATGTTTCCATTGTATTCCATCTGCGCAGACAAAAGGGTAAGAAAAATGCAAAGGCATACAGCAAACGTGAGAAAGTGGTATTGTAACATTGAAAGAGAGAGACAGAGTCAAAAATCTACCTGCTTTACAGAATAACAGAATTGGATGGGACCAGAGGTGGTATTCAGCCGGTTCGGACTGGTTCACCCAAATCGGTAGCGGATATTGCAGGTGGGCCTGCCCACTGCCCCTGCTCTATGCCACCCTATTTAGGCATGTTTTTGAGCCTGCGGCATGCGTGAAAGGTAGGCACGCTTGCAAACTGGGTGTGTGCATGAAGCGAGTATGCACATGTGGGGTGAACCAATAGTAGCATAATGTGAAACCCACTGCTGGATGAGACCTTGGGGGTCTTGTAGTCCAACCCCCAGTTCAAACAGGAGACCTATACCCATGATGGCGAACCTATGGCAGGTGTGCCACAAGTGGCATATGTAGCCATATCAGAGGGCACATGAGCTCAGCTCCAGCACGCATGCATGTGCTGGCCAGCTAATTTTCGAACCTTCTGGGCTCACTAGAAGTAGGAAAACAGGCTGTTTCCTGCCTCCAGGGGGCCTCGGGGGGTGGGGTGGGGGAAGGCCGGTGTTTCTCTCTCACCTGGCTCCAGAGCCTCTTTGGAGTCTGGAGAGGACAAAAATTGCCTTCATCACCCCCCCCCCATCCAGAGGTCCTCTGGAGGCCGAAAATGGTTGATTTGCCAACTTCTGAAGTTGGCAAATGGGCCGTTTCTGGCATCTGGAGGACCTCTGGTGGGGGGAAGGCTGTTTTCACCTTCCCCAGACTCCTAGAGAGGCCTTGGAGACTGGGGACAGGAAAAATGGGCCTTCTGGTCCTACCAGAAGTTGGCAAACAGGCCTCCAAAGGATCTCTGTGGGGTGGGGAAGGCCGTTTTCACCCTCCCCAGACTCCTAGAAAGGCTTTGGAGCCAGGTGAGAAAGAAAAACGGGCCTACTGGGCCATCATGTGCCAGGAGAGGGGGGGAGCGGGGTGTGTGATGCGCACATGCACGAGGGCAGGAAACAGAATTATGAGTGTGGGCATGCATGCGCACGACCCCCCCCCCATGACCCCCCTCCTGGCATGTGATGGCAAAAGCTTAGCCATCACTGCCTTATACCATTCCAGACAAATGGCTTGTGTAAAACTTTATTGCATAGTATGAGGTTTTAATGTTGGCTATATTTCACCCTGGATGATCTAATATCTTTCCATGGTTACATTTTTCCTCTATTTCTCATTTGTCTTAACAAATGTACCCATGCAAAACACTGTAAACTTCCAGAGCCCTGGATGTCGTTTCTTAACATTGATTTCTTTCAAGACTTCTTCAGGACTACTCCTTTCCAAGATTTTAATCTATTGGAGGGAAATGTTTTAGACAAGGAAATGTCTCTCAATTTCATACTGTCACAATTAGCATGTATTTTACAACATTTCACTCACACTACTGTGTCTTTAGAACAGGGGTGTCAAACTTGATTTAATTGAGAGCCACATCAAGCTTGTGTTTGACCTCGGTGCGGGGGTTGGGGGGCTGGCCAGGGTGGGTGTGGCCAGCTCAACATCACTCATGTTGGGGGCGCCTTTGGCGGCTTGAGAGCTTTCCAGTTAAAATGGGCTCCTGAGCTCTGTTTTCAGCTGCGACAGCCTCCTGCAACTCTCTGCCAGCAAAAACGGAGGTCAGGAGGGCTACCCGTGGCCATCCCGAGCACCATTTTCTCTAGCAGAGGCACCATGGGCTGGTCTTTCAATCAGAGGTGGGTTTCAGCAGGTTCTGACCAGTTCTGGAGAACCGGTACCGGAAATTTTGATTAGTTCAGAGAACCGGTAGTAAAAATTCTGACTGGCACCACCCCCTTCTATTCTCTGCCTCCCAAGTTCCAGCTGATTGGGAGGAAATGGGGATTTTGCAGTAACCTTCCCCTGGATTGGAGAAGGAATGGAGATTTTACAGTATCCTTCCCCTGGAGTAGGGTGGGAATGGAGATTTTACAGTATCCTTCCCCTGCCATGCCCACCAAGCCACACCCATCAAGCCAAACCACTCCCACTAAGCCATGCCCCCAGAACCGGTAGTAAAAAAATTTGAAACCCACCACTGCTTTCAATGATTCCAGGGTGGCCCTGGGGGTTAGATCAAAGCACCCCACGGGCCGGATCTGGCCCCCAGGCCTTGAATTTGACACCCCTGCTTTAGAATGAAGGTGATTTCAGATTATTATTATTATTGTTGTTGTTGTTGTTGTTGTTGTTGTTGCTTGGAATCTACAGAACCACAAAGCTAGTATCTCCCTGATCTTTTTATAGCAGATCGATACATTTAGGATCACACAGCTGCTACACAACTTGAGAAAGCATCTAGCTGTTTTAAAGAGCTGCAGACGGTTGCTAAAGTGCGCCTGATGTGCCTTTTCTTGAACTAGTTTGGAAGCATTGCACAGCTTTAAGAATTCTCCAATTTCATATAACCAATACATCAATGGAATTTAATCCTAGCTATTTTCCAGATTTATCATTTGCATTTTTAAAAAATAAAAATTAGAGGCCTTTATATACATACGTGAGATTGTAATGCTTGTTACCCCCAAAAGACAGATTGCAAACAGATTATAATTAGTGAGGAGAGGAGAAGGAAGGCCTGGTTACTGAAATGTTACCGTTCTTTATTTTATAGTCATTACCAGGGGTTCTACTTACCTTTACTACCGGTTTGCAACTGGGCCACTTGCACGCACTTCTGCGCATATGCAGAAGCGTCCTGATGACGTCCAGGTCAGTGGGCGGAGCCTCCCACTGGTTTTACTACCGGTTCTTGCGAACTGGTCTGAATTGGGGGCAACCGACCACTGGTCATTACTGTTTAATTTTTGAAACACTTGCTGAAATGCAGTCATCTTAGTATTGCATAGGAAGTGCACAATCAAGAAGGAGAGAGTATTTCCCTCTGCTGCCTTTTTCCTCCCAGCCATATTCTCATCCTTAAGATCTCAAAGGCCCCTCAGGAATCAAGGCTGAACTGTCCGGTCACAATTTTAGCTGGCATTTGGAAAACTATCATCTGGATCCACCGATAGGTCTTAAAGAATAAGGATAACAGAATAACAGAGTTGGAAGAGACTTTGAAGACCTTGAAGTACAACCTGCTGCTCAGGCAGGAAACCCTACACCATCTCAGACAAATGGTTGTCCAGTTTCTTCTTAAAGTTTCCAGTGTTGGAGCATTTACCACTTCTGGAGGTAAGTTGTTCCACTTATTGATTGTCCTTTCAGGAAAATTCTCCTTAGTTCTAGGTTGCTTCTCTCCTTGATTAGTTTCCACCTATTGCTTCTTGTCCTGCCCTCAGGTGCTTTGGAAAATTAATTGACTCCCTCTTCTTTGTGGCAAACCCTGAGATATTAGAACAATGTTTCCCGAGTCCTTCTTTTCACTAAACTAGGCCAGGACTGGGTCTGGGTCCATGGGCCGGGTCTGGGTCCATGGGCCAGATGTGTCATATGCTGGCCACGCCCAGTTTAGCAAAGGGGGGAAAGGTTGTGTTACGTCAAGTGATACTGCCATGATGATGTGAGTTTGACACCCCTGAACTAGGCATACCCAATTCCAGCAACTATTCTTTATATTTTTTAGCCTCCAGAAAGGTACTTCCATCTAGGCAAATTCTGCTGCAACCATCCAAAATAGCTTTAAATGGTCCAGAGCCTGGTTTTCGAAAGCAGACATGAACAGGAAGGAAAAGCTCCTGTGTGATTCAAGCTCTTTCAGTCTCCTGTATATTCAACTATCTGTAACGTGTTGCTAGTTCCTTCCCACCCACTTCCCCCCCACTCCTCCAATTTTGTCTATCAGCATTTACTAGGTGTTCAAGCTGAGATACTTATTACGATCATTCATTCCCACCTGCCTGAAACTTGCAAGCTTTTTGGTGATTAAGCTGTAGGTTGCTGCACTCCACTCATCTGCCTCAATTTTCCTGCCAGTCAGTTGTGACCAATATGCAACAGTACAATGGCCTGCTAGTGTCTCTTCTACATTGGGTCAACTGGTTTGTGACTGCCTGATTTCCCAGGTCCAACGTACACTATATTGTGAATGGGGTAGAGTAACACATTTGCCTATTTGCTGCTACATTCTGATAAATCATCACCTTAAAAATGGAGGGAGATCCATGAGCTTATGTGCGTTGACAGACATTGTGTGGGAGACACATTCAACAATCCAGTTTGTTTGGGGATTGTCAGTTTAAGTCTTTCCCAACTTGGAATTTTGAGAACAGGTTCTAGGCACGCTCACAATATGGTGGTTTTAACTGCCATATTTTTTGGACTATAAGACACACCGGTGTATAAGATGCACCAAGATTTTTAAGGGGTATGTAAGAAAAAAATGGTGTTTGCCCTCCCCGGCCCCCAGGAGCACTCTGCAGGCCTCCCAAACCCTCTGCGCCCCCCGTTTCCCACAAAGTAGCCCCATTTTTTGGAGGCCTGCAGAGTGCTCCTGGGGGCTGGGGGAGGGCAAAAATACTCCCGTTTTTGAAAAAAAACAAGTGAAAAATAGGCCCATTTTTTGCAAAAATGGGATGAACGGGTTGGGGCTTCATGAGGCCAGAAATGGCTGTATTTGGTGTATAAGATGCATCAACATTTCCACCCTCTTTGGGGGGGTGGGTAGTGCATTTTATACTCCAAAGAATACGGTAATCGCAAAACACCCCTTGATCAAAGTGCAAATTCAGAACTGAGTTGCACTATTAAATTTCCTAAGAATGCTTTTGGGTTACATGTGAGGCAGGCAGTTTTGACAAGGCAGGTTATGCTTAAAAGGTAACTTCTCATTAATACTTCTATTAGAAACATCTTTAAAAATAAAATTAAATAAACCAAAGTCAGAGGGAATTTAGGTTTTAAGCTATAAGCAACTTTAAAAAGCAATTGCAATCTTTTGATCAGGCATTCCGTGTCAGTTTCTACTACAAACTGACTTGTCTGTATTCTCAACAGTTGATGTAGCATTTTTGTTCAGAAATGTAACCTTTCAGATTTTTTTCTCCAGGTATCAAATATTTTTATTACTTCTACCTTTTAAAATTACGTTGACATTGCTGAGCTGGCTGAACTATAATACAGGTAGTCCTCAACTTACAACAGTTCGATTAGTGATCATTCAAAGTTACAACAGCACTGAAAAAAGAGACATGACCATTTTTCACACATATGACCATTGCAGCATCCCCATGGTCACGTGATCAAAATTCAGATGCTTGTCATCTGACTCACAATTATAATGGTTGCAGTGTGTCCTGGGGGTCATGTGATCACCTTTTGCGACCTTCTGACAAGCAAAGTCAATGGGGAAGGTGGATTCATTTCACAACTGTGTTACTAACACAACAACCGCCATGATTCACTTAACAGCTGTGGCAAGAAAGGGCGTAAAATAGGGCAAAACACAATAAATGTCTCGCTTAACAACAGAAATTTTCAGCTCAATAGTGGTCATAAGTCGAAGACTACCTGTATTTCAGCTTCAATGCAGGTCTTGCATACACACACACACACACACACATTCCTCATTTCAAAGTTGCACTAATAGTCATTGTGCAAAAAATGTAGAAACAACTAAAATTATGATTATCAAATTCAAACTGAGGAGGGAGACCCGAAATCCTTTCCTGAGAATAGGTGAGTGGGAGACTAAAAGCAAGGTATGCATTTTTTAGCTTGGCTGTGCTCTGCTTCTTTGCCTGGACAGCAGATCTTTCAAAGCAGGAGCATTTTCAAAAGGACCTCTTCCTGGTATACCATACCCAGACTGCACAACTCCAAACAATCGGTAGGGAGCAGCAAAGAGTTAGGCATCCTGTGTTATTTTGCTGCCATCTGGTGGTTGTTTGAATTTCCGCCACCCAAATATAATAGCTGTAGCCTCTCCCACTCGTCTGGACGCCTGGACAGGTTCCTATTGAGACAGGCAGATATTCCACCTCTAAAGTGCTTCACAATGCAGGTTAAAGACAGGCCAAATTATTTTGCCTGTGTCGGAGTTAGAGAAAGTTCAGTTCTGAGCCTGAATCCACCAGCAGCCGTTCTTCCAGTTATTAAACCAGCGATTAAGATGGGAAGACAACAAATCATTTGGTCTGGGCTTGTCCATTACAAAAAACCTTGGCTCTCCTTGTCCGACGCATATACCTCTCCCGCTGTATGTAAGAATTGCCTTCTGCCAAGATATCCATTTGTCCCCTTCTGACACAATTTCCTCTCCCGCTCAACTTTTGCTCCAGCCTTTTCTCTTCCATTTGTGAAATCCTGAGGCTGTTTATTTTCTTGGCCTGACAACAAATGGCCCTGAAATTTTTCTCCTGCTGCAGCTGACGGTATCTCTAAGCCTTCTGGGGTACATTAGCTCCACTTCATGAAAGCACGCAGGCAGTGACTGGGAAATAAATGGGCTCCAGGACTCTGGGGATATTAGAGGAGCTGCTGCATAGGAAAGTACCATACAGAATAAATATAACTAAGTGGAGGAAAGATATTTACTTTAGCATGGGAAGCCTTGAGCCCTTGAGGCAGAAACCCAGGTGGGCTTTAGGGCTGACTAGGGTCAGCCACTGACCCTCCCCTCCTCCTCCTTTGGGCTGCCAGCCTGCACCGCAGAGCCTGACTTTTCACTGGGATTTTGAATTGAACAATGTTAGGTCAATAAACCATTTTTATTATAATACGCAAAGCGGAGCTGCCAACTGTCCCCAAATTTATTGAGGGCCATTAATTTCTTTTCCATGCTGTGCATTTTCTCCCCCCCCCTCTTTTCCTCCTTTTCCTCTCACAAATGCCTCAGATCTTGGAGCCCCTCGTGGCTCCCGCATAACACCCATCCTGCGCAGGCTGCACTGGCTACCCAGATGGAGCCCCTCGTGGCTCCCGCATAACACCCATCCTGCGCAGGCTGCACTGGCTACCTGTGGCCTTCCGGGTGCGCTTCAAGGTTTTGGTGACCACCTTTAAAGCGCTCCATGGCATAGGGCCGGGTTATCTACGGGACCGCCTACTGCGACCAGATACCTCTCACCGACCCGTGCGCTCTCACAGAGAGGGACTCCTCAGGGTGCCGTCAGCTAGGCAGTGCCGTCTGGCGGCGCCCAGGGGAAGGGCCTTCTCTGTGGGGGCTCCCGCCCTCTGGAACGAGCTCCCCCCAGGACTCCGTCAACTTCCGGACCTTCGAACCTTCCGTCGCGAGCTCAAGACACATCTATTCATCTGTGCAGGACTGGCTTAGATTTTAAATTTTATAGGGGTTTTAAATTGATTTTAATATTTATATTTCTATTTTAAATGATAGGGCACTGGAATAAGTTTTTTAAAGATGATTTTAATTTTGTATACTGATGTTTTATATGCCTGTAAACCGCCCTGAGTCCTTTTGGGAGATAGGGCGGTATATAAATTTAAATAATAAATAAATAAAAAATAAATAAATCTTGTAAATGGTAAGTTTAGAATGACTGAACAGTTAAAAATCATGCCAACTTTTTTTTTTTCTGTTCAAAAAGTTTTTATTAGTCAAAAAAGGTTTATACAAATACATATCAGGTATGGTAAATTTTCATTTTTCTTATCTAAAATAAGAATTTTACTCAAATTTTTTAACACATACAACAGCCATAAGGCAAGCAGGTGACACGAAGTAGCAAAGTTTGCAAATTTTAAATACGTAATAAAGAAGAGTCAAGAATAAACAGAATATCGTACAAAAGAGAATAAGGAAAACCAACACAATCCCAAATATCTTTATCACTTCCTAGTTTTGGATCTCAGAACTCTGGGTTCAGCCTGACCCAACTCCAGGGCCGCAACAGCGGCAGCCGCTTCAGCCCCATGATCTATAACCTCCCCTTCTTCAATTCCTGGGTCATCTGATTCCAGGAAGGCTTTGTGTTCCTCCACATAGGCCGTAGCCTCCGCAATTGTACTGATTTTTTTCGTAATGCCCTCCCGGAAAATCATCAATCCTCTGGCATCAGCCATCTGAAGCCCACTCCTTCTGGTACAATTTGCTTGACAAAAATAATATTTCTTTCTTTTTCACGTACCTGTCTGGGAATCTGCCTCAGAATGGCTATCTCCTGCCCCTGTAAATCAGTGCCCCACTCCTATGTTTTCTAAGAATTTCATCTCTCGTCTCTCTTCTCACAAATTTGACATGAACCTCTCTGGGAACTGCATGCGTGCGTGCATATTGCAATTAACTCTATAAACTCGATCCACATCCCAATTCATGAAATCAACACCTCTCCCAAGAAATTCTCCCAACAATTTAGTCACAACATCTCTCAAGTCTTCTTGGTCCACTTCTTCCAAATTTTGAAACCTAAGGAAATAAGACATTTTATCCATCTGTAGTCCAAGCACAGCATTGCCTGTCGTCTCCTCTCTTTTCTGCACTGCCCGCATCTCTCCCTCCAGACCTTCCACTTTCTGCTTGTTTTCTGCTGAGACTTGTTGAGTATCCTTTAAATCCTTTTGGATAGTCACAATTTCTGCTCTTATTTCCGTTTGGCCTCTTTGCAAATCATCCAGTTTCTTGTCCATGTTGGATAACTTTTCCAGAATTCTCTCCATCTCTCCAGCAGTTGGTTTCTGACCTTTTGCCATTTGAAAAAAAAAAGAATCAAAATCCTCAGGCAAGCACAGTATCCTTGTAATTTCCTCCGGATCCACCAGGGGGCACTCACAGGAGCAACGAGTCCAGAGTACAGTTAGTCAACCAGGAAGCCGAAGGGAAGTGATGTCATCAAAATTCTCATAGTGAAGGCGGAAGCTGGACGCCACCACTGTTCCCCAGAAGGAGGGGGGGCCTCAAACCTTCCCTCCTAAATTTCTCCATCACCTCTTCTCTCCAGAGCTCCACAAAACCGGTAATCTTCTTATTTTAAGTTCTCCTCTCTACAGAATAACTCGTGCTCCTTCCCCCCGCAGGGGAGAAAAACCCCCGCACTCCGGAGCAGTCCACCACGCCACCGATATTCCCTTCCTTCTCCTCCTCAATTCTTCTCCGTTCCCTGTTCACCACCAGGCTGCTGCAGTTATAAATCCAATGCCCCGGTGTCACCGGGCACAGCGGCCCAGGCGACGACCAAAATAATGGCCGCGGCCTGTGGCCTCCGAACCCCGCCGAGCCTAAGACGCGCCAGCATCGGTCCCCACAGTCCTGTATGTCGGCTGGGAGACCCCTGGCGAGCCGTCCGTGCGGCAGGTGTCCTTTTCGGAACACCTGGCCCCTGGGGGCCTCGGCGGCGGCCGGATTCGGGCGCTGGAGGCAGGAGAAGCCTTCCAGACGTCCGTTGCCGCTGGATACCGGAAGTCGTCTCAAAATCATGCCAACTTTTATTCGCCCTTTTTGGCACAGATAATAACCATGCCATCTCAGTAAGAACGGTTGCATAATAGTGTGCACAAGTTTGGTTGGACTTTAAAAAGAAAAAGAAAAATTGACCTGCCCCCAGATACTGAAATGAGTAATTCTGGATTGAAAGAAATATATATATATACAGTTATATATACACAATAATTATATATACAAAGCAAGTAGCAATCAACAATGTTGATATTTGGCCTTCGGGAAGAGTCCTTCACCTTTTGGATTCTTCTTCATTTTTGGCCCATTGTCACTGTTTAAATCTCATGTTCAATACGATTTTTGGCCACCATAGATATAATCAACCGATGCGACTGCTTTGTTCTGATTATGATGCGGATACATAAATTCATAGAAGCAACTTTCAACCATTGATGGATAACCTTAAACCTAACTCACTGGGTAGGAAGAACGTGGAGGACAGCCAAACTAAGCAGATGTAATTCGTTGGTGCAAAAAAGTCATTGGCAGACAAAAACATTTGGGGGCAAAAAAAAAAATGGAACAGGAGCTATCTCCCCGCCTTCATCCCTAAGTGATTTATTGCTCTTTCTCTCTCTGATAATCTTTTTCTCCCTGGTTAGTGCAGTGGTGGGTTGCTACTGGTTCTCCCTGGTTCGGGAGAGACGGTAGCGGAGATGTTGAAGTGACAGCAAACCGGTTTACTCCGCCTGTGATCTGGGCCCTCCCGCCCACCCCTGCATTATACCTACCTTTATTCCTTTTAGCCCAGCTGAATGGTGCAGCAGAGCGGATTGCAATGCCTCAGCTGTTTAGCCAGTCATTGCGCTTGCATGAACCTCAAGTTTGGCACCAATCGCATGCAAAGCAATCATGCGCAAAGTGTGTGCACAAAGTGAACTGGTGGTAACACCGGTTAGAACCCACCACTGGGTTAGTGCCTGGAATCTGGGCATGTCAGTAAATTGACAGCATTCCCACATAATTAATAATAATAATAATAATAATAATAATAATAATAATAATAATAATAATAATAATAATAATAATAATAATAATAATAATAGTAGTAGTAGTAGTAGTAGTAGTAGTAGTAGTAGTAGTAGTAATAGTAATAGTAATAATAAAAATAAATAACATCCTAATGTTTCCTTTCATTATATCCAATTAATATAGTTATTACATATTACTCTTATATATGTGCTTATATATCGTATAGTTATTTCATGCTTATGCTTATATATACTGTTGTGACAAATAAATAAAATAAATAAATAAATAAATAAATAATACTATGTAGGGTCCTTGGTGCTGTCTGAGTTTGGTCCCCGGCCTCCAGCCTGCCTGTCCTGCTTCGCTGCCGTGGCTCCATCCCACCCGGGCCACAGCGCTTGCGGCCTAGCAAGCTGCCCCCACCCAGTCACATGATCACTCAGCCATGACCACCCAGTCACATGACAACTAAGCCACGCCCACAAAGCCGTGCCCACAGAACCGGTAGTAAAAAAAAATTTGAATTCCAGCACTGATTATGATGTTACCGAGTTTGGAAATGAAATGTCTGCAAGAAACCCATTTGGCTCAGAGAGTACCAAGAATCCCACAGTTCAACCCTGAACTACAAATTCCTGCTTGAATAGAGGATTGGATTAGAAAACCTCCAAGGTCCCTCCCTTCCAACTCTTTTATTCTGTCAAATACTTTCTTCTATCAGTATAGTACTATGTCTATATTAACTCCCTCTTAAGATAGGAAATACCGCAGCCAGTCACTGTTTCCTCCCACCAACTAATCAGAGGCGTGAAAAATGGTCATTTGGTCAGTGCCCTATGACCCCACACCAGATCCAGAAAGGAAGAATATTACACTGCTATTTGCCAGGAATTGTTATGTACATGTCATGTACAATTGGCTACAAAATTTGCCAAAAATCGGAGCTGTTGGTACCAGGAGAAAATAGCTTGTCTGGTTGGCTGTCTTTTCTTACATAATAAAATCCCATTGAAAATTGTGATGACAGGACAACATTTAACAGAACAGAATAGCAGAGTTGGATGGGACCTTGGGGGTCTTCTAGTTCAACCCCCTGCTCAGGCAGGAAACCCTACACCATTTCAGACAAATGGTTGTCCAACCTCTTCTTAAAACTTTCAGTGTTGAAGCATTCACAACTTCTGGAGGCAAGTTGTTCCACTGATTAATTGTGCTAACTGTCAGGCTGCAGTTTTGCAGCCGGGCACCTTTCCCTGAATCTATGGATGGGGAAAAGAGAAAGCATGCATTTATTAAATAGATATACCGCCCCTCTCATCAATAAGGTTTACTAAGTGGCTTGAGTCTACAATATAGAATCTGGGGCAGTACATGAGAACATGAACTTGGAGGCTTGGGTGACTGGACTGGATGATGGCCACAGAAATGGTGGCCATCCCAGGTCATTATTCCATCTTTTGACCCTTTAATTCCTGTCATCTAAGTTAGTCCCCGGTGAAGGCGATACCATCGTGACCGGCTGGGATCAGACTATCCGTCACTTTTTGATCACTGAGGTACTCATCTGCGCAACTCCTTGGTCTGCGAGATTCCCCCCTCTCGCAGATTTGGCCATCCAATCTATCGAGGGCCTACCCCGATGACGGATTTTGGAATCCCGAGAGGTGGCATGCGGCTAAAAAAGGGCTTAGGAATTTTTTTAAGTTATCTTTTAAGGAGTTTTTAAGGGGAGGGAGGGTTAGGATGGGTTGTGGGGGTAACTCATCAGGGGTAGGGCTGGTCCCTGCTAGGGCTCGCGGTTCGGATGTTATAAGTTCGGAGGATAAGGAGGAGGCTGAAACTCAACCGTATATGGGCTTTTCCATCAGCACGGTACATGGGAGGGGCAGAAACGGTGGAAGCAGGGGCCCGCATCATGTTCGGGGAGTACGCACTCGCTGCTTACGAGCAATTGCGCACTCCGGTCCCCCTGGCTTTACCCATTCTCCGAGTGGCCGGAATCCGCAGGACCTGGACCTCCGGCTGATGTTGTGTAATGCCATGTCCATGGTAAATAAAGCCCCCCTCATATTCGATCTCATACAGGAGGGGGGTATGGACCTGATGGGCATTTCGGAGACCTGGCTGGGCACGGAAGGGGGGGTCCCCCTTATTGAAATGTGCCCACCAGGCTTCTGTGCATTTCATCAGCCGAGGGCCCAGGGTAAGGGTGGGGGGGTGGCGGTTATTATTAACAAAGGTCTGGAGCCGAGGGAGGTCACTGTTCCGCAGATAGCCGGATGTGAGTTTCTCCTTGTGAAGTGGGGTCTGGGGATACAGGTGGGTCTGCTCTTTGCATACCTGGCTCCTTGCTACGTGACAGCAGCCCTGCCTGAGCTGCTTGAGGTGATAGCCGGGACAGCAGTGGATACCCCCAGGCTTATGGTTATGGGGGATTTCAACTTGCCATCGGTAGGCAAAACCTCGTCGGCAGCTCGGGAATTCATGGCTTCCATGACAGCCTTGGACTGACCCAGTTAGTTAATGGTCCCACTCATATCAGGGGAAACACTCTGCACCTGATTTTTGTCTCGGGACAGTGATTGAATGATCTGGAACTGGGGGATTCTAGTCCCACCAGGCCCAAGGTTGACTCAGCCTTCCATCCTTTATAAGGTAGGTAAAATGAGGACCCAGATTGTTGGGGGCAATAAGTTGACTTTGTATATAAATATACAAATAGGATGAAGACTATTGCTAACATAGTGTAAGCTGCCCTGAGTTTTCAGAGAAGGGCGGGATATAAATGCAAATAAAAAAAAAAGATCATTCACTCCTTCGACTTGACTTTTGAACCGCCAACCCACACCGCAGGGAGATGGAGCCAGTTCGTTGGTTCCGTCCCAGGCACCTGATGGACCCGGAGAGGTTCCTGATGGAGCTTGGGCCGTTTCCTGAGGACCTAGCCCACGGCTCAGCTGAAGAACTAGTCACCGCCTGGGAGAGGGCGGCGACGGGGGCTTTAGACCACATCGTGCCTTTGCGGCCTCTGACCTGGTGCCGAGCTCTACCAGCTCCCTGGTACTCTGAGGAGCTGAGAGAGATGAAGCGCCAGAAAAGATGCCTAGAGAGTGTTTGGAGGTCCAGCCGATCTGAATCTGATCGAACACTAGTAAGGTCTCATATTCAGACCTACTTAGTGGCAATAAGAGCGGCAAAACATGACTATTTTTCTGCTCTTATCGCATCAGCAGATAACCACCCAGCCACCCTGTTTAGGGTGACCCGCTCCCTTCTTGTGCAGGGACCCCAGGGGGACCCCTTGCAGGGCCGTGCTGAGGATTTTGGACAATATCTGTCCGATAAAATCGCTTGGATCTGGGACGGTCTGGATGCTGATTGGGTAGATTCGGGTGGGATGACGGAGGTAGTTCTTGAGAATATTACCTGGAGAGAGTTTGATGCTGTGACTCCCGAGGACATGGATAGGATACTGAGGAGTCTGAATGCGACCACATGTTTATTGGACGCGTGTTCCTACTGGTTGGTACTGGCCACACAGGAGGTTACACGAGGCTGGCTCCTGGGAATTATCAATGCTTCTTTAACAGAGGGTGTCTTTCCTACCGCCTTGAAAGAGGCGGTGGTGAGGCCCCTCCTTAAAAAGCCCTCCCTGGACCCGACTATTTTGGCAAACTACTGTCCTGTCTCCAACCTTCGCTTTGTGGCAAAGGTTGTTGAGAGTGTGGTGGCATGTCAACTTCCCTGGTACCTGGATGAAACTGTCTATCTAGACCCGTTCCAGTCCGGCTTCAGGCCTGGGTACAGCATGGAGATGACTTTGGTCGTGTTGGTCGATGATCTCTGGAGGTCTCAGGACAGGGGTTGTTTCTCTGTCTTGATCCTATTAAATCTCTCAGCGGCTTTTGATACCATCAACCATGGTATCCTGCTGCGGCGGCTGGGGGGTTTAGGAGTGGGGGGCATCGTTTTGCAGTGGTTCTCCTCCTATCTCTCCGACCGATCACAGACGGTGTTGGCAGGGGGGCAGAGATCGACCTCAAGGCACCTCATATGTGGGGTGCCGCAGGGGTCGGTTCTCTTGCCTCTCCTGTTCAACATCTATATGAAGCCGCTGGGTGAGATTATCCGTGGTTTTGGGGTGGAATACCATCTGTACGCTGATGACACTCAGCTGTACATTTCCACCCCTAACCACCCCAACGAAGCCGTCAAAGTGATGTCCCGGTGTCTGGAGGCTGTGCGGGTCTGGATGGGGAAGAACAGGCTTCAGCTCAACCCATCCAAGACAGATTGGCTGTGGATGCCGGCATCCTGGTACAGCCAGCTTATTCCATCGCTGACTGTTGGGGGAGGGTTCGCAACTTAGGCATTCTCCTGGACGATCGGCTGTCTTTAGAAGAACATGATGGCCGTTGCCAGGGGAGCTTTTTATCAGGTGTGCCTGATACACCAGTTGCGTCCCTTCCTTGACCTGGACTCCCTATGCACGGTCACTCATGCCCTTGTCACTTCCCACCTGGACTACTGCAATGCCCTCTACATGGGGCTTCCCTTGAAAAGCACCAGGAGGCTCCAGCTGGTCCAGAATGCGGCTGCACAGGTAATAAAGGGAGCACCACGATGCTCCCATGTAACACCTCTCCTGCGCAGCCTGCACTGGCTGCCGGTGGTCTTCCGGGTGCAATTCAAGGTGTTGGTTATCACCTTTAAAGCGCTCCACGGCACAGGACCGGGTAACTTACGGGACCGCCAGTGCCACCAATAGCCTCCCATCGGCCTGTGCGTTCCCATAGGGAGGGCCTCCTCAGGGTGCTGTCAGTCAAACAATGCCGACTGGCGGCCCCCATGGGGAGGGCCTTCTCTGTGGGGGCTCCTGCCCTTTGGAATGAGCTGCCTCCAGGGCTGCGTCAACTCCCCGACCTCCGGACTTTTAAACACGAGCTCAAGACTTTGTTATTCCGTCGTGCGGGGCTAGCCTAACGAAATTTTAATGGGGTTTTTTATGATGGTTTTATGCTAGTTTTAATTTTATTTGGCCAAATTTTAGAATTAGTTTTTTAATATGTTTTTAAATTTTTGTTTATGCTGTTTTATTTTGGCTGTAAACCACCCTGAGTCCTTCGGGAGAAGGGCGGTATAAAAATTGAATAAATAAATAAATAAATAAAATTTAAGCTGATATGGAAAATCAACTTGGGCCCTTTGTTATAGGGATTGTGAAAAATACTAGAAACTGGCTAAAAGGCTTAAGATCTGGCTTGGTGATATAAAGTTCCCTGTGAAATCTACTTGGAGTAAGAGGCAGGATGGTGCAAGAATTCCCTTTAATGGGAACAGGGTCCAACATTCTGTTCAGCAGAGCTTCAGCAATTTTGCAAAATGAACTGCTTTGCAGTGAAGTGGAAAAACATCTGGATTCACTTGTTCAAGAGGAGGAAAAGGGCTGTGGGAGCAGCTTTAATATTACGAGCAGAGGGGCCCAGTTTTCCTAGCGCACTCAGCAAGGTCACAAGACTTACTACTATCCTACCCTATCCTGAAAAACTAAGGGCCACAAAAAGAGTTCAAAAAGTACATATTGGGTGCAGTTAGCGGTTGTCTGGAGTTTTGCATGGTAGCCCTACATGAGAGGGAGCGGGAAAAGTCACTTTAAAAACAAAAACATTCCTCACAGTCACGGCAGCTCCTGCAGGGAAAAGAGAGTGTTATTCTCCCAGTTGCTACTTGGCCACAGCAGGCATCAAATGAAGGAACGAGAATTTAGGATTCCCTGGGCTGTTACAATATAAATGTTAAGTTGGGTGAGTGAAGAGACTGGAAACAGGCTTCAGACAACAGCTCTTTATTCGAGAACTATGTACAATCCAGCAGCTTGCCTCTCCATCAGCTTGCCCTTATATAAGGAGCTGTCAGGGAGTTCAACCAATCACTTTTGAGTATTCTTCCTGCTCAAACAATGGACCTGAGAGAAAACCTTCAGGCTGTCAGCATCTAACAATAAATAAATTCAAAACTGCCAAGGAGGTGCAGGCATTTGCAAGCACATGTTATCTCCCCCCCCCTCCGCCCGCCACCCAGTCGTTTTTTTTACTTTTGCTCATAATTGTCACTTCCACTGCAAGGTAAACCTGAAGGATCCCACAATCTCTGGGGTGTTCAGGTCCTTCTCTGTGAAAGGCAGTCCATGGGAGATTCACAAGGCGGCCATTTTGGTGTCGCATGAGGAAGGAAGCTACCAGGGGAGGTACAAGGAAACAAAATGAAAGGGATCGTTTATACTACTGGAGGTGAATAATTAATGGGCTGCTAGTGAAGCTCTCCTACCCCAAAAGGAAAAAGAGAAGGGCTGTGTCTTTCTGATTGCTGAATTAAATGAAGACATCTGCAGGGAAGGAATTGGGTTTTTTTTACCCTAGCTCACTAGGGAGCAAAACATGATGGGACAGATGAAGAGGTATGCAACAGATAAATCTGAGGGAAACTCCAAGTCCTAAAAGCAAAGCCTCCCACAAAATCAAAGAACCGAAGTAGACTTTGGGTTTCATCCAAAACATTGGATGCTTTGCATTGCTCAGTCCTGAGAGACACAATCAGTGCCAACTCTCTTATCTCTGGTTCTCAACAAGCTTCCCATGTGCCTATGTGCTCTTACCAACAGCAAAACTCCAACATTTCCTGAAGCAAATGCAGTGTCTGAATTTCCAACTCTCTGTTGGAAGCAGGAGTATGCAAGATTCCCCCCTCCTCTTTCTCTTCCTCCTCTTCCTTGCCATTATTTTAATTTCCTATTGAAAATAATTTTCTTTTCTAAACATGTTTGTTTTCAAACGTTAATTCATATATATATGAATACACACACACACTTAACAACTGCCTTGCTTAACAATAGAAATCAGTTGTGGTCGCAAGTCAAGAACTACCTGTATATAAGTAGATTCTCATATATTAGCAGCCCATCAGCTACAAACTAGATCAAGACATAAAGTCAGTGGTGAAAATCTGAACCGGTTTACTACTGGTTCACTGGCAAGGGGTGAGGTGCATGCGTGCGCAGTACATGCCAAAAGGAAGCATGGGGTAAATAGAACAGCGCACGGGGGGTCAGCTGTGGCATCTTTTTTTTTTTTTACTTTTAAAAGCATTTTTGTTACAATCTCTTCGGCCAAAGAGACTGTAGAAAAAATGCTTTTAAAAGGAAAAAAAATAGGCTCTGATGATCAGACAGCTCAGCTGGGCATGGGATTTTCGCTATCGGTTCTCTGAACCATCCACCGCCATCACTACCAGATTGGCTGATCCGGTCTGAACTGGGAGCATTTCACCCCTGCATAAAATCCATGGAAGATTAAAGTCTACTATTATCTATGCTGGCTATAGTAACATAATTTTGCAAATCTCATTCTGCTTGCACCCTCCCCTCTCCTACGCACCCATGTGAATAAAGAAATTGGAGAAGACTCCTCTCTGACTGTGCTTACATTCTACACCTCCCAGGCATGATCTGTGCTTTTCTTCTCATTCCCTAGGTAACAGCTGTCTCCCCTATTTCCCTCAAGGCCATCTTCTTTATCCTCTATTACTGCCCCACTTCTTCCTCAAGAAGCATACCGAGTCAGAGAAAAACAATGGCAGCAGACAAAAGCAGCTATTTGTTTATTTGTATCCTTCCATTATTGTTTTACAAATAACTTAAGGCAGCAAATATACCTAATCTTCCTTCCCCCTTCTATTTTTCCCACATCAACAACCCTGTGGAGTGAGATGGGCTCTGAAAGAGCGATTGGCCTAAGGTCACCCAGTCAGCTAAGGCAGTACTAGAACTCACAGCCCCCATTTTCTAGCCTGGTCTTTAACCACCAGACTGGCTCTCCGTTGCAAGCAATTCTGCCATAGCTTCAGGATGTAGCCAGGCACTATCTTGAAATACTATTCCTTACAACTAGGGCAAATATGAGAAAGAATCTCAGTGGAAATTTTTTTTTGAATATAGATGTTTTGGTCATTAGCCAGCTTGACTTCGATAAATATGGCTTAGTTACTGAGCATGACCAAAGATTTATAGCAAAAAGAAAGCATATCTAACAGCCAGTTTGGTCTGGTGATTAAGGCACCAGATCAGAAACCAGGATACCATTAGTTCTAGGCACGAAAGCCAGGTGGATGACTTTGGGCCAGTCATTTTCTTCAGCCCAACTCACCTCATAAGATTGTTGTTGTGGAGCATATGGGAGGAGGAAGGAATATTAGGTATGTTTGCTGCCTTGAATTATTTATAAAAATAATAAAAGTGGGATGCCAATATATATGAGAGCGTTCGGATGTTCTTGAGCTGGGAGAATGAGAATACCAGAATGAGTTAGATTTTCTGGAATTGCATTCCAGTAATGGCAGGATATGGGATGCGGTAGCTCAGTGGCTAAGACATTGAGCTTGTCGATCAAAAGGTCGGCAGTTCAGTGGTTCAAATCTCTAGTGCTACATAGCAGGGTGAGCTTCCGTTACTTGTCCCAGCATCTGCTAACCTAGCAATTCAAAAGCACATAAAAAATGCAAGTAGAAAAATAGGGACCCCCTTTGGTGGAAAGGTGGTGTTTAGTCATGCTGACCACATGACCACAGAGATGTCTTTGGACTAAAGAGCCAGCGCTGGCTCTTTGGCTTTGAAACGGAGATGAGCACCGCCCCCTAGAGTCGGGAATGACTAGCACATATGTACGAGGGGAACCTTTACCTTTACCTTAATGGCAGTATCTCCAGTAATGGTAGTAATGTGGCACTATATGAGATGGACAAAATTGGTATTTATCTGATTGATCCTTCTGTACTGATTTTCAAGTGCAACTTCTCTCTGATCTCGACTCTGGAGATAAAAAGATAATTGGGAAAAGACAATATCGAATAGGATAGGGAGGCTGAATTAAGTAATCATACCACTTACTGGCTCCCTCCTGTAAATCTTTCTATCGTCCATTATCATTACAATTCACACTAGAAGTTTAATGAATGTAAAATTGAATTGTGGAAGCCATTCAGTTAAATTCATATTTATTATCAAGTAGTCAGAATGAATATTGACTGTAAAAGGATGGAATGAAAAAAATGGTGCAAAGTGGTCCTATTTTCAGTAACCCATATAAACCATATTTTTTTTCTCATTCATTTGAAAATTATTAGGTCTGAGTTGTATCAATCTTTCCTTTAAATGTCTAAAGAGCCAGTTTGGTGTAGTGGTTAAGGTGCTGACGTAGAAACCAAAAGACCATGAGTTCTAGTTCTGCTTTAGCAATGAAAACTGACTGAGTGACTTTGGGCCAGTTGCTCTCTCTCAGCCCATCTCGCCTCACAGGGTGGTTATGGTGGGAAAAATAGAAAGTGGAAGGTGTGTGGGGTATCTTGGTCACCTTGAGTTATTTCTAAAAATAATAAAGGCAGGATAGAAAAAATAAATTCAGGGATGATTCATGGGAAAATGTTCTTAAAAAAATGGATGAGTGATGGGAAGCTAAAAAAAAGAGATGTTAAAAACTACAGTATCTTTCCATGTGGTATTCTGGGTATTCTGGGTATTCAATGGAACATTGAAGAAGTGGCATTTCTAGACAGGAACAGATTTAAGTGGCTAATGTTTTAAGCAAGGGTTTCTTTAATAAAATCTGGATTTCCAAGTAGTAAAACACTGCAATTTTAAAAGCAAGCCATACACACCACAGGTAGGTTTCAGCAGGTTCTGACCAGTTCTGGAGAACCGGTAGTGGAAATTTTGAGTAGTTCAGAGAACTGGTAGTAAAAATTCTGACTGGTCCTGCTCCCATCTATTCTCTGCCTCCCAAGTCCCAGATGATCAGGAGGAAATGGGGATTTTGCAGTAACCTTCCCCTGGATTGGGGAGGGAATGGAGATTTTACAGTATCCTTCCCCTGCCACCAAGCCACACCCACCAAGCCATGCCATGCCCACCAAGCCACACCCACAGAACAGGTAGTAAAAAATTTTGAAACCCATCACTGATACACATATATATTTTTTCTTAAACTCAAGAATGTAACAGGATCACAGAATCTCATGAGAAGCTAAAATTTCGTCTTTGAGGATCAAACTCTTAAAGAATATAAAAGGTTTGGGACTTGGGGGCCTGAACCCAGAGAAAATTAGTTGCTCAATTCCCTGTTAATTCAAATGAGAGATTAATCAAGATTAAGCTACAAATATTTATTTCATTATATTTATATAATTGAATCTCAATGGAATCTATCTTTCTCCCTAAAATATGAACTCTATGTTTTTTTTAAAAAAGTATCTTCTAAGCCAGTAGCTTTGGGTAATTATAGGCCATTCTCAAAAGTTCCTTCCCCTAGAGAAGTAAGCAAAGGATGATGGGCTTAGTGACATAAAGAAAGAAGGAAGAGGGAAACAAATCACAGCCCGGGGCTATCATCCCTCAGAGTGATTTTTCACAATTGACAAAAGAATTTTGCCTAAGGCCACTAAGCTGACACCTGCCGAGCTCTGGTTTTTGCCTTGACTTTGCTCGTTGATCCAAATCAATTTCTGAAATTAGTTTTCCCCTCCTTCTCACCTCTGGGGACTGAAGGACTGAAGTTCTAGAGCCTCTACCTAGAAGAGAGAATCCCACCCAGGGTGTTTTCTTTGAAACAGAAATATTTCAGTCGTGACACACTGTGGCATCTGGAATTCTGTGGTCAGATAAGAGCTTAGCTCACAAAAAGGATGGGAGTTTGACAAATGTCTCCCAAGGGACTCACCCTAGTTTCTTGGACTGTAAAGGTGAAGGGGGAGAAATGCTCCTTCAGACTCTGAAGGATTCTGTTACTGTAACCTTATAAAAATAGGGTTAGTATTTGTGGTTGATGCTTCTTGTCCGGACTTGTTATCCTTTATCCAAGCCTTTGGGGTATGGATTTTGAGTAAGAATAAGCCTTTGGTCTTCTTTTCATCTTTTCTTTCTCTCTCCCACCCCTCTTTAATGTTTCAACCAAGCATGTCATTAAAATCTGTAGATTCCCCTTCCTTTCTCCTCTAAGAAGCTGAGGCCACAATACAAATCCAAACCCACCTGTCTGGTTCCCTGTTCTCTGACAGCATCTGAGGCAGGGGAGAAATCTATTTACCTTCCTTACTGGCTTAGAAGTGCACGCGCCATGCGCATGTGTCACATGTGCGCAGAGACCTTCTGTGCATACGCAAAACCTTATGCGCATGCGCAGAAGATAAAAAATACATTACTTCCTGGTTAAAACCAGGAAGTAATGACACCCGGGCGGGTGGGCAGAGCTTTGCTCCGCTATCACTACCGGATTGCTGAACTACCGGCCATGATCGCTACCAGATCGCGCGATCTGGTCCGATCCAGTAGCATTTCACCCCTGATCTGAGGCATCCATTCTCATATATCTATTTCTCCCCATTCCCCTCCCCACCCTAAGGAACAATGAAAGATACCACCACCCATGGAAATGAGTTGCCTATTTCAGTAAGACATACCTTATTCCCATATTGGTGAACTTATGGAACGTGTACCGGAAGCGGCACACAGAACCATCCCACATGGGATGTACAGCCTCCCTGGCTCCTCTTCCACATTCCTGTGCACACACATGCACCGGTCAGCTGGCCTTCACGTGCGCGAGAGCACCAAAACCCGGAAGAGCAGCTTTTCATCACGCATGCGTTCGGCACCTGAACTTTCAGGTTTCCATCACGCACATGTGCGAGAGACCTTCTGTGCATCGCAAAACCTTATGCGCATGCGCAGAAGATAAAAAATACATTACTTCCTGGTTAAAACCAGGAAGTAATGACACCCGGGCGGGTGGGCAGAGCTTTGCTCCGCTATCACTACCGGATTGCTGAACTACCGGCCATGATCGCTACCAGATCGCGCGATCTGGTCCGATCCAGTAGCATTTCACCCCTGATCTGAGGCATCCATTCTCATATATCTATTTCTCCCCATTCCCCTCCCCACCCTAAGGAACAATGAAAGATACCACCACCCATGGAAATGAGTTGCCTATTTCAGTAAGACATACCTTATTCCCATATTGGTGAACTTATGGAACGTGTACCGGAAGCGGCACACAGAACCATCCCACATGGGATGTACAGCCTCCCTGGCTCCTCTTCCACATTCCTGTGCACACACATGCACCGGTCAGCTGGCCTTCACGTGCGCGAGAGCACCAAAACCCGGAAGAGCAGCTTTTCATCACGCATGTGCGTTACGGCACCTGAACTTTCAGGTTTCCATCACGCACATGTGCGACATGTCAGGCCTGGAAACAATACTAGGCCGTAGGTTTCCAGACACTGCCACATTTCTCCCCTGAGGGGAAGAAGGGGGGTTGAGGGGTATGGTAACATTCTTCAAGCAGTCAAGGTCGGATTGTGTTCACATCTGCAGAAGGAGTGGCAAGAAGAGGTTTCGAATAAAGTGGAAGAACGTTGGACCATGTGACCGGCAAAGAGGTTAGGGGGGTGGGACTCTTGGGGGTTTGTAGAACTGGGAAAAGAATCTGGAAGTTTCAGTTTTAAAATTTCACTCATCGTGTGCCAGTTTCCTTATGCTAGTAAAGAACTTTGAAAGACAATGGCTTCTGAGTTTTTTTATGCAGAGGAGGTTTTTCTGGAACCTTGGCACGACAGCCAGCTGTTTTTCAGGTGCACCTCTGCACCAAAAACCAGAAGTTTGGGTGCCAGTGCATGCATCCATGATGGAACGCTGCTCTTCTGGGATTCGGTGCTCCCACGCACGCGAAGGCCAGAAAGGCCACGCTGTCCAGGGCGGGATGGTTTTGCATGCAATTTCTGGCATGCAGGTCAGCATGTAGTGATGTAAAAGGTTAACCTTCACTGCCTTATTCTCTATTCTTAAAAAAAAAATAGCGCAGATTTCATTAAAGATAAAAGTCAGAAAGATTAGCTGCAAGATAATCAAGATAATAAGAGAGAGAACCAAGGTGGTTGCTAACAGTAGTTCAGTGGGGATGACTGCAACAACATGGTTAAAGAGAGAGGCAGTATAGTTATGACATTTTGTTGTGTGTAGTACATCAATCACAAGAACAAGACAAGGGAATTATCTAAGTTGAATTTAACCAGGCTAGCAGTAGCTATAAAAGTGATTCTTGATATCTTGAATTTCTGCTGTCTGAAGTGTTTTCTTAGAAAACATTAAGGGAGGCACAGAAAGTTAGATCTGATATATTACTCTGCCTTTTGTTGTTGTTGTTGTTTTGAAAGATTTAGCTCCTGTCAAAATTGAACAATTTATGTTTATTTGCCTGAATGCATGCAGGTCTGCACCAACAGAGTATCTCTTCCTCTGCATTTCTTCTTTTGGAAGAGCTTTCTGCATTTTACATAGGAAAAGGAAAAGGAAAAAATATTTTTTCCCCCAAGTGGTTTAACTAGAGTCTCCCTCCATTCTCTAAAAGGATTTCAGAAAGGAACAAAAAGTATATAAAAGTGTTAAGGAGGTTTTTTTTTTCTTAAAGGAGCCACACATTTATGACACAATTATTATTATCTGATGTAGCATTAGCCATTCTAGACAGTGCTGTTTTATTTGTCCCACCATTGCTACTTGTAAACAAGCACTTCGCTTAAATCCCAGTTACCTGTCTTGTTACATATCTTTCTCTTTCTCCTTTCTTTAAAAAAGACAGTTTCTCTTCCTCCTCCTCAGTCTCACCAATAAATCAATTATTTGATCCAATCATTTCTTCTTGATCCTCCTTTTTTATGAGAGAGTTTTATCATCTCATAAATTGTCATCATAATTGATCTTAACATAACATAACATCAGAGTTGGAAGGGACCTTGGAGGCCTTCTAGTCCAACCCCCTGCCCAGGCAGGAAACCCTACACCATCTCATCTTCCTTCCTTCCTTCCTTCCTTCCTTCCTTCCTTCCTTCCTTCCTTCCTTTCTTCCTTCCTTCCTTCCTTCCTTCCTTCCTCTTTTCCTGATATTTACAGTCGCCCAGCTCAATTCTTGATCATCCTTTTTTATGAGAGAGTTTTATCACCTCATAAATTGTCATCATAATTGATCTTCCTTCCTTCCTTCCTTCCTTCCTTCCTTCCTTCCTTCCTTCCTTCCTTCCTTCCTTCCTTCCTTCCTCTTTTCCTGATATTTACGGTCGCCCAGCTCAATTCTTGATCCTCCTTTTTTATGAGAGAGTTTTATCACCTCATAAATTGTCATCATAATTGATCTTCCTTCCTTCCTTCCTTCCTTCCTTCCTTCCTTCCTTCCTTCCTTCCTTCCTTTCTTTTTTCCTGATATTTACGGTCACCCAGCTCAATTCTTGATCCTCCTTTTTCATGAGAGAGTTTTATCACCTCATAAATTGTCATCATAATTGATCTTCCTTCCTTCCTTCCTTCCTTCCTTCCTTCCTTCCTTCCTTCCTTCCTTCCTTCCTTCCTTCCTTCCTCTTTTCCTGATATTTACGGTCGCCCAGCTCAATTCTTGATCCTCCTTTTTCATGAGAGTTTTATCATCTCATAAATTGTCATCATAATTGATCTTCCTTCCTTCCTTCCTTCCTCTTTTCCTGATATTTACGGTCGCCCAGCTCAATTCAATTGCTTCTGTTCTCCATATAGAAACGGATGTAAAAGATGCAAATGCATTTTTAAAAAACAAGCTAGAATGCATGTCTTTTTCTCCCTTTCTCCTACCTGGGCTAATAAAGGCCGTAAAGCTCTTCAAATGTATTTTCTTATTAATTTGCACCCCACTTTGCTAGTCACATGAATATTCATGTTGGATAATTACAATTCAAAATGCAGAATATAAACACAGTCTAAGACCATTACTAAAACCATTAGCAGAAGACAGTGAGGGAAAACCTGGTCTGGTTTTCATGGCTCTTTTTTGTCTCCCCCTACATATTTTCTAATTGATCCAGGCTTTTTGATGTTTTTATTTGAAATGTATATATATTGTCTGTCTGAAATTCTGGTTTTAAAGAGATACAGGTAGTCCTCACTTGCAACGGTTCATTTTAGTGACTGTTCAAAGTTACAACGGCACTGAAAAAAGTGACTTATGACCGTTTCTCACACTTTCGACCATTTCACCCTCCCTTTGGTCCCGTGATCAAAATTCAGATGCTTGTCAACCGACTCATGACAGTTGCAGCTCCCCTTTTGTGATCTTCTGATCAGCAAAGTCAATGGGGAAACCAGATTTACTTAACAACTGTGGTACTAATTTAACAACTGTGATGATTCACTTAACAACGGTGACAAGAAAGGTCATACAATGGGGCGAAACCCACTTAACAACTGCCTCACTTAGCGTCATAAATTTGGGGCTGAATTGTGGTTCATAAGTCGAGGACTTCCTGTATTGTGTTTTTAACCTCTGCCTTAATTATTGTTTTTTAGTCATTCTGCTTTTTAATCGAAAAAGTCATCACACCATCACCATCATCACATTTTCTTCCCAATATCTTCCCAGATGTATATGAAGCTTCTATGCCTACAAAGCAGGGGTGAAATCCAGCAGGTTCTGACAGGTTCTGGAGAACTGGTAGCGGAAATTTTGAGTAGTTCAGAGAAGCAGCAAATACCATCTCTGGCTGGCCCCAGAGTGGGGTGGGAATGGAGATTTTGCAGTATCCTTCCCCTGCCATGCCCACCAAGCCATGCCTACCAACTCACACCACGCCCAACAAGCCAGACCCACAGAACTGATAGTAAAAAAAATTTGAATTTCACCACTGCTACAAAGCATTTCTCCACTCCTGAGCTAGATGTTTTTCCTAAACTATGCTCTTTTTTTGGTCAGATTGAAACCATTTAGACTTGCTTCTAATTAAGCGTGTTTAGAACTGCCCTTTTATTTGCCATTAACTTTTCCTGGATCCTAGTCATGGGCTGGGGATTCCTAGGGGAGGCTGAAGACATAAAACCAAGCCAATTTTGAATGGTGCAGAAGCATACTCCTTAGTGCTGAACTATAAAACCATGACTATGATCCTGTTGGACAAATTTACTTCATTTGTGACATTTTTCACTCAGCTTCTGGGCCAGATTCTAGTGAGGCATAAAATGCTGCCTCCCTAACTTTGTCTGATCTACATTGATTTACCTAAACAGAAGGCTTGGCTTCAGACCCCCATTCCTGGCTAATGCTGTCATTACTTTATTCATACCTCCTCCCCATCTGTTTAATCCATAGCTTGTGTCAGTGTCTTGGCCCGTGCTGGATTTTTAGATGTGTTTGGGAAATACATGTCTGTGACAGAAGCAGGTGATCTGTGGAGACAGAGCTCAAAGAAAAAGTTTCCAAGATACTCAGCCTCATAAAGACAGTTTTGCAAACCAACAAAGGGTGAAGAGAAGCACTGAATTTTTAGAGCAATGGGACCCATTCATAAGCCGCCTGCCAATGCAACACCAGCATAATTTTTCTTCCTCTTATGGGACAAATTTGTGAATGCCAGCTGCAGAAGGAAGCCATAGTTATATGTATGATGCCTCCTTTCCCGACTCTTGAGATGATTGAAGGAAGGTATCACATATATAACCATGGCTTCCCTCTGAAGCTGGCTTTCAGAAATTTGTGAAATTTAAGTGAAACGAGATGAAAAGAAAATCTGTAAATCAACATGTGGATATATGAAACATGGGGGGAGGGAAGCAAAGTTGGTAGTCTCATCAGTAGAGATAATAAATGTATGCTTTGTCAGATAACTGCCTGGTCTTTTCTTTCCACCTTCTTTTGCCTTTCTTAAAAAAAAATCACTGTAAAATAAAATAAAACGAGAGATTAACATGCTGCATAGCCAAATACTAACATTTACGATTATCTTTGTTTACAAGTGTGCCTCTGAGCCCACATATGCCTCCAAGGCATTGGTACAAATTAAAAAATGGTGGGTGGCTGCAGCCTTGTGCTTTTATTGGAAATGTGCCCGCAGAAACAGGCAACCCAGGCTCCTTATTGGAGAACATCAAAGGAAAATGTGAGATGCGACATCAAAAGTGTGCTTTTTGAGGCAAGTCATCAGTGTATGGTCCCAGACTCAACTTGGCAATCCTGGGTAGAAATGACCCATGGAATGGAATAATGCTGCTATGGCTGTCATTCAAGAGCATCGGTGGCCTGTTTCCAAAATTTTAAAGGTTCCTACCAGCTCCAACTGTGCTGTGGGACACTTTGTGAAGATGAAAGCCCATTTAGAAAGAACAGAAGACACCTAATCAAGACCAAGGGAATTGGGTCTGGAAGTTGGGCTTTAATCTGCTTTGTCTTATTTATTAATCTTTATTACATGTTGTTGTTTTCATTATTATAAGTTAGTCCTGGCATTGTATCACATACAAGTGATGTGTATGTTATGACTGCATCATAATGGAAAAAGCTAGCCTTCTCTCCTTAATCAGCTAACCCTGTGCCTGCTCACTCTTTCTGCCTCCCTCCTTCTCGACTCCCCTTTCTTCTTCAAGATGAGAAGTGCAATTACACATATTCCATATTGCTTTATTTGACCAAAGAGAGGGCCACCAGGTCAGAGTAGCCATACAGAAAGTTCTAATTTTTTGGCATCTCAGATATGGTACTGTTATTTAACATATGGCAACCATATATTGCTTTCTACAATTATATCACCTGGATAACAGGATTAAAAAAATGTAAATAATTGATGCTCCTAGATGTCAACTGCATCAATACTGCACAAACTCAAACAGTCAAGAGATATACTAGCCTAACAAACTGAGCCAACACATCTGTTTTGTCTATGCTTTCACCCAGAATTCGTGTCAACAATCTATCTATAGTTACTAACCAGCCAACTCTATATAGATGACATAATCACTGCAGGTCTAAACATCCTCTCTTGTGCCCTAGATCCCACGCAAGAGAACCCATCCCAAGGCATTTTCCAAAGCACCTAAAGACAAGACAAGAAACAATGGAGGGAAACTAATCAAGGAGACAAGTAGCCTAGAACTAAGGAGACATTTCCTAACCGTGAGAACAATTAACCAGTGGAATGGCTTGCCTTCAGAAATTGTGGATGCTCCATCACTGGAAGCTTTTAAGAAGAGATAGGACAGCCATTTGGCTGGAACAATAGGATCTCCTGCATGAGCAGGGCGTTAAACTTAAGTTAACCTTTAAGTTCCCTTCCAACTCTGCTATTCTGTTATTCTGAACACTTGGTGGTTCTAAACATGAAAATAACAATAATATATAGTAACAGCAATAACAAAAAAAAATTTCAAGCATGCAATCTCTCTTCTACAATACAAATATTTATTTCCTTTTATTTCACCAAATGATTAGGTTCTAGGAAGGAGTAGCCAGTGAAAAGTGTTCTTAGAACTCTTCGTTTTTTATTTGGGGGGGGGGTTATCATTGTCACCGTAAATATTTTGCTTGGATTGTTTAATCTCTGGTGGCAGGAGAATCTTGAAAATTGTGTGGGCCTTTTATCTTTCAAAGCTGCACTGATCTAACCCTAATGAGTTTCAGTAATTTTCAGAACTCCAAGGATAATGATTCAGAAACTAATTAGTGCATTCCATAAGCAGGATCATGTGGAATTAATCGGAAGAGGTAGACGCCAGCCCTCTCCTTGTAGCATTAAACATTACGGTTAATCTAAGCAAGAGCAACGGTGTTGCCATGTATTTATTAAAGCTTCAGTGCTTCTGACACAACCAGGCAAGCACCCAATAGATCAAGTGAGGAGGGCCATGCTCACCCCTATTTATGTCTGGAAGCTCTCTTTAGAAACAGTATATAGTATATATGCTATAGCTTTAGACTTCACAAAGAGAAGACATGCATGTGCCCAGCCTAGCCAAGAGTGCCCTCTTCTGTGTTTTGTTCTCAATCTTCCTTACAGGTTATTTTTAGACTGATCTACATATTAAAAACAAGCTAACATAAGGCAGGATCTTTTTTTAAACTATGTTTTGGGTTGGTCTGCCTTCCTGTGTTCTCCCAGGGCTTACGTAAAGGTTTAAAGGAAAACCTAAAAGTGTAAATGTGGCAAGTTCCTAAACGTACATGTAGACTGTTAAAGATCCAAGCTGACACATGCCTGAATTCATATATTACATTCAGCTCAGATGTTTAAAATCCTAGTGGGTGAAACAAGCAATGGTAACTCAGCTTACATTTTGTTTTTCTCACAATCTAATTTTAGTTCCGTTTGTTATTAGAACCTCGACATTCCAATTGCATCATGCATCTCGTTTGGAAGTTTTAAATTATTTTAATATTTGTTTTATTTTCCTTTCCCCCTCCCCTCCCCTTTTATAGCTTTTACATTAGTGAAATAGATGAAGCTTTTTCAAGCTTGTCTCTTAGTGAAACTAAAAATGTGAAGCGTGTAAAATACCTTGCTTGCAACCTATGTAAAATACATATAAATGTAGCAAATCTTCTCTTATGAATAAAAATAGGTTGGCTGGAAGGCGTGCATGTCTTGCAGTCATGTACAAATATCATTAAAAATAACGACACCGTTTGTTTTCTGGCTCAAGAGGCTGATAAACTGATAAATGATACATCATGAAATGGTGGCCATGAAGGAGTAAATTCACAATGAATCATGTTCCCCACTAACCTGATGGGGGAGAAAAAAATTATTGAGCTGATTTGTGAGCTGATGTTGCCCTTTAATGTGGTTCCCATCAAAGTTTTCATAAAATTCATGACTCTGGCTCACTTCCACGAGTGTGTCCTTGTGCATTCCTCTTGAAAACAACTTGCTTATAATGCTGCAAAAGAACCCTCCTGCGATCTTGCTGAGGAAGCTGAGACATGTTCGGAACTCACAGAAGAAGTATACGAATTCCACATTACGTGCTTGGGAGCTCCTGGCTTGCAACTACATTAAGGCTAATGTTCCCAAAATGGCTCCGACGTGAAAGCTGTTTTTCTTGTAGCCTGTAAAACACATAAATGATGTTCTCCATGTGTGAAGAAACATGGAAATGACATCTGGGAACCGAAGCCAGAAACAGTCCTTCATTTGACCAGAGTTGAAATCTCTGCCTGCAATTCTCCCAGCATTGCTAAAAGCTTCTTCGTCTTCGTCGTCATCATCATCTTGCATTGCAAATCTACACGTATCCAATTTTGGTTATATCCTGCAAAAAGAAGTCAGTCTTTTTTTTTTCATTTAAATATTCCATTCTCTCTATATCCACCATCACCCCTTACACACACACACACACACACACACACACACACACACACACACACACACACAGAGAGAGAGAGAGAGAGAGAGAGAGGTATCTTCATTGGGGATAAAATTGTCAGATGCTGTGTCACAGTAAACACAGTAAATCTGAGATCTGATTCTTCTAGTTCCGTCAGCTAAATGTTGGTGCTAGGGGACATTGGATGCAAAGAAAACTCTTCAACATAATGTAGCTGTGATTGCTCCCCCAAAGGGCATTCAGCATCCGTCTTCCAATAAAAATCAAGTGGTCTTAATTGGATCCACTCAGATCATGGCACAAAGATGTTTTTTGCAGGCTTGTTTGGTCTTGTTTTTGTCTTTTGTAAAATTTGGGACGCATACACAGCAAGCCATCTGTCTTCCTCAGTCTATCTTTTCTTGCTTTGCCTTTGTTTTTCAGGTATCTTTTCTATTTCCCCACTTTTTCTCCATTTGGCTTTCAGTTAATCTCCCAAATCGTAAATTTAGAGTGCATTTGATTTCCTTGCCCAAAATTCACATTAGAGCAATAGGCCCATTGTTTTCTGTTTGTCCTTCTGAGGGACTCAAACTCTTCTTTATGCTGCTGACCTAAGCATTTCATTTCTATTCTTCTTTTTTGCTGCACTGTTCAAAATATAATAATTGACAGAAAGAGGTAATGCTCTAAGAATGGACCAGACAGAAGGTAGGGATGATGATCCAGTCACTTCCTCCATTTTCCAGAAAGAAGGATCCCAGAAAAAAACATCAGCTCAGAGAATATACCAGTCTCCAAACAAACCATGAACTTAAGATACAAAATGGCACTTACTTCTACTTTCTGTAGGCATTTAGGCAGCAGCAAAAACACACACAGCAAGAAGAAGGAGGAGGGGAGCAGGAGCAGGAGGGGGAGGGGGAGGAAGAGGAGGAGAAGGAGAAGGAGAAGGAGAAGGAGAAGAAGAAGAGGAAGAAGAAGAAGAAGAGCAAACAAAACAATAAAAATAAAAAAGAGAAGGAAAACCATGATAAATTAATATGGGTAATGAAACAGATGTAATGAAAATGACTTAACAAAATGAATGATAATTTAATGAATGGAGAATAAAATAAAGTTGTTAAGAATGGAGGTGCATGCACACACACGGAACATTTCTGTTCATACCTTCAGAATTTCTTAGTAGCTGTGGGGTAGCTTTCTTTCTTCTCTGAAGTAAGTAAACAATTCTTAGATTGCCATCTGGTTCCTGTAAACTGCCTTGAATTACTCTTCTGTGTTTCCCTCCTGCAATTATGGATACATAACTACTAAAAATGTGTGGTTCAATGAATTCCTGAGGTTGGTGTGGGTTTGGTTTTGTTTTTGTCTTTTGCCATTACATATTTACATTAATTAATTTCTTCTTTGCTGAAGTTATTTACTTTGAGCGTGTATAATTTAGGATGAGATGACTAGGGGAACAGAAAAAAAAATATGATGTTGCCCTTCAATTTCGCTGAAAGTCAAGCCTAAATACAATTGGACTCCCAGGTTGATTCAGGGAAATGGACAGCATAATAGACATTACAGGTTTGTATTGGGAAATGGACTCTTTGTTTGGCTTTTGGTATTGCAGCTCTTCCTTTTCCAGAGAGGAATTCTTCTGAGCCTTTACTGATTAAATCAAAAAGACAAATTAATCCAGACTCCTGGAAATTATGGGTGTCCTAAGGGTAAATACATTATAAATGCATTAAACAATGCATGTCTGATGAAATTTTGGAAAGCTCATCATTTGCTGTGGATGTAACATAGTTTAGAAGATGCATCTCCAGTATCTTTCTACCGGCTGATATTCGTGATATTTCAAGCAATAATAGAAGTCTGCTGAAGGCCCCGTTTTCTGAGGAGCAAAGGGTGTGGGGAAAACACCAGGCTTTCTCACTCTAGTGGGCTCAGTTCTTTTTAGATTCTCTCTGCCTTGATGTACATTCACCTCTCTATTTCCCGAGTTGCCTGTTAAAATGATCTTATTCCCATTGTACCTTTGGCATAAATTTAATGCAGTCCCCCCCCCATGCATTATAATAGTAATGTCACACTTTTCTTATATTTTTATGATGTCTGTAGTCAGGTTCGTTTGAATTGCTTTCGTTCTGTTGTTCACCGCATAGAGTCAGTCCATAAATAAAGGACTCATGTCATCCCAACCAGTACGATCACTGACTGTGCCCTTTGAAGATACTGGGAAGGTGTACGGAATCATGTGGGAGTACATGATTCTTGCTCGAGAAGATGGAATGTGTCTTGCGATGGAACTTTCTGATCACCCTGCCCTGTTTCATACAAGCATTCATAGCATGGAAGCAAACCCTGCTCTGGGATCAATCATCCACAATATCTCATCACCACCGGAAAGCAGCTGATCACCACACTGATCTGTAAGTGGACAAGACAGTTTTTATTCCAAGACAAGTCTATCCAAAGAAAACAGGCATTATTCCTCTGGAACAATGCTTGGCCCTAGTGAGTTAATGAAACAGGAAAGAAGGTAGGCCAGCTATTACAAAAGGGAATCACCCCAATATGTGTTGAAGTTAATGCTTCAATGCAATGCTGAATCTAATAACAATAATAAACTGGCAGCTGGGGTTTCACATGTTTTGTATATATATAATAATAATATCCCAAAACATCTGGAGCACCACTTGAATACCATCGGCATTGACAGAATCACCATCAGTCAATTGCAAAAGGCAGCTTTTCTTGGAACAGTTTCCATCCTGCGATGATACATTTAATACCATCCACCTATCCCAGATCCTTGGGAAGGGCTTGATAGATGGATAGAAATGCAAATCCTGTCTAAACATCTGGCTGACTGTGTGACCAACCATAATTATAATTTAAAAATGGATGGGTGGGTGGATAGAGATAGATAGATAGATAGATAGATAGATAGATAGATAGATAGATAGATAGATAGATAGATAGATAGATAGATAGATAGATAGATAGATAGATAGATGATCGATCGATCGATCGATCTCAGGAGAAACAAATATCCCTTAGCAAGGGATTGTTCCTTATAGCCATCTCTAGGCAACAGGCCCACTTCCAAATCAAAAGATGTGGGTGAAGCCCTTCAGTACTTTTATTTTCTAACAATACCCAAGGGGAGGCTACATAGGGCCCACAGGCATTATATACATGAAAATGCAATTACACTCTGACAATATGCCATGTTTCCATTTTATTTTATTTTTAAAAAGTTAATCAGCTGTGGCAAATACCTCAGAGGTTCTGCAGGCACTGTGTTACCTAATCCTGCCTGGAAGATATGCTTCAAAAAAAAAAATCCATCCTGAATTAGTCTATGTAATAAGATTTCCAAACTGCACTGGAAACTTGCGATTTGGTTTTTGTATCTGTACAAATGTGAAGGGAGCTTATACAGTAAGTGTATCCCACAATAGCAGGGAGAGGAACTCTAAGGAGGACCAGAATATGAGGAGAAAAGGAGAGAAAACATAGTTTGGCTTATTGCACATTACATGAAGTGATCGCTAAAGAATTATCTGAACACCGGTGCTGCTCCCACAAAGCCATTGTGGTTAACATTATACCATTTTGACTTCTTTAACAAATTATGATTTAAAAGAATCTGGCCTTGTGTTCTCTGTGTGAATCATAGCAAGGTGAAGAGTTCAACAGCAAGTAAAAAATAGCAGACTCTGTCACAATCCTTTAGGAATCTAACTTAATAAATCTTCATCGTTATTACTGCAGAATCATATTCTTTCTTCTTTCAGAATGGCTGTGGAGATTCTCAGTCATCCAAGTCATGGCTGCCCCAAAGATGTTTTTTTTCCAATGGCAATTAGACTTCATCTTCCTTTGAAGATGTTTCACTTCTCATCCAAAAAGCTTCTTCAGTTCTGACCAGAGGTGGGATTCACTTACCTTCCTATTGGTTCACAAATGTGAGCGCACACACGCTCGCTACGTTCACACGTGCCTCTTCTGCACTTGCGCACAGCCTTCCGTGCATTTTATAATTTTATTTTATTTTATAATTTAATTTTTATACCGCCCTTCTCCCGAAGGACTCAGAGCGGTTTACAGCCATATTAAAAACACAAAATATACAAAATATAAATAACAGATTAAAACGAATTTAAAACGAAATATTTAATAGGCCTAGTTAGCTAAAATGGTCATAGACCAATATAAAACCCTTTAAAATTTAAAATTATAATAAATTAACGAGCATGCTCTTTGCTTGTGCATTACATCCAGGCAGGTGGGTGGAGCCTCCCACAATCGCCACTACCGGTTTGCCTGAACTGGACAGAAGCGGCTGAATCCTGCCTCTGGTTCTGACTGAACTGACAGTTCAGAACTGAAGAAGCTTCTTAGATGAGAAGCAAAACATCCTCAAGGAAAAATAAAGTCCAATTGCCTTTTGAAAAAGCACCTCTAGGATTTCAGAACGTCCTTCTTCCTATCTATTAGTCCTATGAGTTAGGCCCCATCAGTAAACTGACTCCAGAGGAAGATTAGACCTAGGCTTTATTAAGATAGGCTCATGTACTAGAATTTTCCAAGACTGCCTGTGTTTGTCCCTTCCTTCCATTTGATGCCCAAAGGAGTCAGGGGGAACCTGCCTGAGGTTCTTTCTAATACCCTCCTGCCTTCTTGCTCAGAAAGCAAGGGAAGGATAGTATTACCCCCTCCAATTCAAATTAAACTGAAGCTTAAAGTAGAATGTCCTTTAGGTGAGCTCTTATCCTGCTGATTTCCTGGCAAAACTACAGAAGAGATCTGCAGACGGGGCAACAAAGTTACGATAAAGATCACTCACATATGATCAAAGCCCTCCCTCTTTTTATGTTTGTGCGTAAAAGGGGCACACACTTCAATCACCCACTTGTGACTACTAATTTGATAGTCCCTAATGTGCTTTTCCAAAAGGCAACTGGACTTTCTCTGTTTTTTGTCAAAGAGGTTTCACTTTGACAAGTGAAAGTTTCACTTTGACACTCAAGGGTCCTTGAGTGGCTCAGACTGCTAAGACAGTCTGTTATTAACAGCAGCTGTTTGCAATTACTGCAGGTTCTAGTCCCACCAGGCCCAAGGCTGACTCAGCCTTCCATCCTTTATAAGGTAGGTAAAATGAGGACCCAGATTGTTGGGGGCAATAAGTTGACTTTGTATATAAATATACAAATAGAATGAAGACTATTGCTAACATAGTGTAAGCCGCCCTGAGTCTTCGGAGAAGGGCGGGATATCAATGCAAATAAAAAAAACAAAAAAACAAAAAAACTTCTCATCCAAGAAGCTTCTTCAGTTCTGAACTGAAGAAACTTCTTGGATGAAAAGCAAAAAGTATTCATAGAAAAACCAGAAAATCCAGTTGCCTCTTGAAAAATCACCTTTGAGACAACCATGACCTGGAGGACTGAATATCCTCACAGGCATTTACCAATTATCGTACAAATGTAGGAAAACGTGGTTGCCAAAAGAAGTAGGTTTGTCTCATAAAACTCCCTGTCCCCTCTTATCCATAATGGTACCATTTGTTCTGATATCTTAAAAGCAATAAGCACATTGTGCAATGGAAATCGTTTCACGAGAAAGGTTGCCATAGTTGTCCAAGGTAAACATTTCCAAGAAATCTGCTTAAAAGTTAATAAATTGAAGGGAAGACTGACAAAGGAGCATTCAGCATTACAGTGCAATGTTCCCAGCTATGCAAAATGGTGGGCTGGGCTGGTGCCACGGAACACACTATTGATTTTTAAATTACATTGTCTTTTTATTACTTTTTTTTGTAAATCTGTCACTGTAAGGACTGACACAAAATCTAATCAAAGTGTAAGGAAACCATCCATTTTATCTTGTTATTCAGATAGCCGGTAGCCAATAACAGCAGTCTCTGGTCCTATTTATAAAGTAATCTGATCAAGTGGTAGATTGCATATTGGAAGCAATATGTATCTGAATGTAACACCTGTTTAGAGATATAATGAAGACCCAAAGTTAAAGAAACAAAACAACTGAAGATTATTCATAGCGTGAAGCTATCCAGCTGAAATAAGGCAGGATGTCGACCCAATCCTCTTGTGCCAGCTGAACAAAAGATTCCACCAATCAAATCAAACAGCACAGTTTCTCCCGGGTTGGAATTTTTTAAGAAAAATGCAAGGGAAAAAAAAGGAGGGTTATCTCATCACAAGGTTAACTCTGCAGGACCTATCCTGAGGATGAGTTATTTTTCCCTATCTGGAGAAAACAAAATTCTAGGATTGCTAAGCAAAGAGATCGAATCGGTCAATCAATCCTAAAAGAAATCAATCCTGATTGTTTTTCAGAAGGCAGACGCTAAAGCTGAAGCTCAAATACTTCGGCCACCGAATGAGAAGAGAAGACTCATTGGAAAGGACCCTGAACTGATGCTAGGAACGATTGAAGGCAAAAGGAGAAAGAGACAGCAGAAGATGAGATGGTTGGATAGTGTCATCAACACAATGAATATTGAATTTGAGCAAACTCTGGGAGACAGTGCATAACCCACAGGGTTATGAAGAGTTGAATACAACTTAGCAACTGAACAGCAACAATAGTGGTGGAGCTGGAGCTGGGCAGAATGATCCACTTCCCACCTACCTTTCTGAATTCTTCCTTGGGACCTGCCCCAGTGGGGGTTGCTCCTGGTTTGGTCCGGTTCTATAGAACCGGTAGTAAAACCGGCGGGAGGCTCCGCCCATCCACCTGTTGTGTCTCGCCCGCTCCCCCTGCCGCAGCCGGGCCCCTCTTATCTCCTGCCGGACGCTGATAGTTTGGAAGAATGTCCTGGCATGCCTCCAGGCCCCAGCCCTGGCACCATGCCCAGACAGGCTGAGCAAGACGAAGGGCCTGACGTGCCTTCAGCCCCCAGTCCTGGCACCATGCCCAGGCAAACGGAGCAACTAAACCCCTCCCCCACAGCATGTGAGCCTGAAGAATGTGAGGCCAGTCATGAGCTAGAATTGCCAACAGCTGGAAGCTGGAGAGATCCTCGCTTCCAGAGAGTTGAGAGGCGACGTCAGCAAAAGGAAGGGAGGGGCAGGCCTGGATAAGTGCTGAGTCATGGAGCCACATCCCATGGCCTATATAAAGGATCTGCTTTCTGGCATTCTCTGAGTCAGGCAAAGTCTAACTTGGATTGCTGAAGTCACTTCCTGGTCTCCTGCCTGCCTTGAGAACTCTGATAGGACTTTGACAGAGCTGCAGAGGCACGTTTGATACGGACTTCCCCGACCCGGCCGTCAGCGGAGGAGTGGGACACGACACCACCACAACATCATCATGGGTGATCTGTGCGCACATGGTCCTGTTGTGAACTGGTAGTAAAGGTAAATAGAACCCACTCCTGACCTGCCCCTTTCCCTCTCTGCCTCATAGGAGGCCTGGAACTGTCAGCAACAAATACAACTGAAGAGACAAATAAAGCACCTCTCACAACAAACTTTAGTTTTACTAAAATTTGTTGTGACCGCATCTCCTTTCCCTTCCTTAAAATTATAGGATATTGCCCTATGCCAATTAGTCCACTGATGGAACTAACTCACTATCTGCACAGCAGCTTGTCTATCTTGATCTACCCAGAGAGGATAGAAAATCAAAGCTTAGCCACTGACACGCAAATGGTGTTCTCTGTTCCTGCACTGTATCCAATTACTGTATCCCGCCACACAGTGTGGTATAGTGGCTATGATATTTCACCAAGACTGGGGGGGGGGATTCAAGTTCAAGATCATCCTCAAGCATGGAAACTCAGTGAATTAAATGGGTGCACTCAGCTCAATTTTCCTCATAGGATTGTTGTTGCCTTCGACAGGGTAGAGATGCCTGCAAAAATATGCACTAGCTACGTCTCAGCAGGGTGGAAGGATTGTCTACAATGAAGTGAAGCACAATAGAAACATTGCACGGCTTTGCTTGTGCTTGTTGGAGTTGAAAAACGCTACTTTTGATAAGGAGAAGAAAAAGTGAAAAGAGGCACCCCTTAGATGATCAATGACCCCACAATGAGATCACTAAGTGAGAGGGAAACATCATTCCTTCCAGAGGTGGGTTTCAGGAGGTTTTGACCAGTTCCAGAGAACCGGTAGTGGAAATTTTGAGTAGTTCATAGAACCGGTAGTAAAAATTCTGACTGGCCTCACCCCCATCTATTATCTGCCTCCCGAGTCCCAGCTGATCAGGAGGAAATGGGGATTTTGCAGGATCCTTCCCCTGGAGTGGAGTGGGAATGGAGATTTTACAATATCCTTCCCCTGCTATGCCCACCAAGCCATGCCACGCCACGCCCACCAAGCCACACCCACAGAACCGGTAGTAAACAAATTGAAACCCACCACTGATTCCTTCCTTCCTTCCTTCCTTCCCTCCATCCTTTTTGAATTCCTAAAAAGTAAAATTATTATTATTATTATTATTATTTTTTAATTGAAAGAGCTTTAAAAAACAAAAACATTTTCCCCCTTTTTTCCCCCTCCCTCCCAGAAAAAAAACAACAAAAAAAACCCCTTCCCCCCTCCCCCCCCCCCCGGCTTCCCGGGTCAATCACAAGGTATTGTTATACATAAACCAAGCATAGAATAAAATTTTCCCTTCCAATCCAAATAACCACATCCAAAGCTTTTCATCTCCCAACCCCCTCCCCATTACATAAAATAACTTTCTAATTATTCAAAGGCAATCTGATATTTCTTAATCTGATATCTGTTTTGTAGATAATCAATCCATTTTTCCATTCAATTAAATATTTTTCCTGCGTATTGTCTTTTAAAACGCTGAGATTTTAGCCATCTCAGCCAAATTAATAACTTTCAATATCCATTCTTCTATTGTAGGTATCTCTTCTTCTTCCAGTATTGTCCAATCAACAGTCTTGCTGCTGTTATTAAATTCAGAATCAATTTAGTCTCAATCCCTGTACAATCCGTTATAATTCCCAAAAGGAAAAATTGTGGCAGGAACTTTATCTTCTTCTTCAGTACATTTTGAATAATCCACCAAATTCTTATCCAAAAGACCTTAATTTTCTTGCAAGTCCACCAAATATGAAAATATGTAGCATCATCACAATCACACCTCCAACATTTCGCTTGGATATTAGGATACATACATGATAATTTTTTGGGATCTAAATGCCATCTATAAAACATCTTATAAAAATTTTCCTTAAATTCTGTGCTTGTGTAAACTTAACATTTCTAACCCAAATTTTCTCCCATGTTTCCAACATTATTGGTTCCTGAATATTCTGTGCCCATTTTATCATACAATCCTTTACCAAATCCTTTTCCGAATCTATTTCAAGCAACACATTATACAATCTCTTTATATGCTCCTGGGTCTGATTTCTAATTTGCTTTATTAAATTTTCCTCCTTTGCATTATACCAATTTTTGATCTTCTTTCTATCTAGCACTTATTTGCCCATATTGAAACCAAGTATAATTCCTCCCTTCTTCATTTAATACCTGTAATGATTTTAATTGCAATCTACCTCCTTCAGCATACAAAAGTTCTTTATAAGTAATCATTTCCTGTTTCTGTTCTATATTTATATTCTCTATTGCATGTCTAGGGCTCGCCCATATAGGAATCTTGTATTCTAATTTATAGGAATATTTTTTCCAGACCCGCAAAAGAGCACTTCTCAACACATGATTCTTAAAAGCCCTATCCACTTTTTTTTCATAAAATAAATACGCATGCCATCCATATAACAAGTCATAACCTTCTATATTCAAAATTCTTTCCTCTGTTAAATTAAACCAGTCACTTATTACTGAAAGGGCTACTGCTTCATAATATAGTTTAAAGTTAGGCATTCTTAAACCACCTCTTTCCCGTGAGTCCTGTATTATTTTCATTTTAACCCTCGCCTTTTTCCCCTGCCATATAAATTTGTTAATCCCAATCTGCCAATCTTCCAAATTTTTATCCTTTTTAATTATTGGTATCATCTGGAACAGAAACAAAAATCTAGGTAACACATTCATTTTAATCCTTCCCAATAGGGATAACTGCAGTTTCTTCCAGCCACTCATATCATTCTGAACTTTTTGCCATAGCAAGTCATAATTATTCTTATAAAGTTTCTTGTTCGATGAGCTGATATAGACCCCTAAATATTTAACCTTTTTTACTACCTCAAATCCTGTCATTTCCTCTAGTTTTTGTTTCTGTTGTATAGACATATTTTTAATTATCACTTTTGTTTTATTCTGATTTATTTTAAATCCTGATACCTTTCCATATTTATCAATTACTTCCAACAAAAATCTACTTGAATTTATAGGATTCGTTAACATAACCACTACATCATCTGCAAAAGCTCTAACTTTATACTCATATTGTCTAATCTTAATTCCCTCTATTTTCATTAATTCTCGTATTTTATCTAATAATGGTTCCAGAGTCAAAACAAACAATAATGGTGATAAGGGACATCCCTGTCTCGTTCCTTCGCAATCTTAATAACTTCTGTCAAACTACCATTTACTATAATCTGTGCTGTTTGCTCTCCATAAATCGCTTTAATTATTCTAATAAAACAGTCTCCAAATTGCATTTTCTATTAATTTAAATAAAAATCCCAATGCAATCGATCAAAGGCTTTCTCTGCATCCAAAAAATAAGTGCCGCTGAAGTATTCTTCTTTTCCAAATATTCCAATATATTAATAATCTGTCTAACATTATTCCTCATCTGCCTCCCTTTTATAAAACCAGACTGATCAGTATGAATTCTTTGTTGTAAAACTAACATTAATCTATTTGCTATTATTTTTACAAAATCTTATAATCATTATTTAAAAGTGAAATCGGCCTGTAGTTATCAGGTTTAGAGCAGTCTTGCTCCTCTTTGGTATCAGTGAAATAAAAGATGTTTTCCATGACGGGGTATTCCACTCCTAATTGTATCTGATTAAATAATTCTTTAAGTGGGCCTAATATTTCATCCTGTGTTTTTTATAATAAGTTGCTGTAAGACCATCTGTACCAGGGTTTTCCCATTTTAATTGTTTAATTGCCTCCACTATTTCTCCAGTAGCTATCGGCCGATTCAACTCCTCCTCTGTTCTAATGTTAGAATATTAACCTTATAATCTTTCAAATAATCATAAATGTCCCTATTCAATATTTTGTCTTTTGCATATAGTGCAGTATAAAATTCTGAGAATGCCTTTTAATTTTATCCTGTTGGTATATCTCTTTACCTTTATATTCTATTTTTGTATGACACGTGCTTTCTGTTTCTTCCTTAAATTATATGCCAACCATCTCCCAGGTTTATTTGCATTACAAAAGGTATTATGTTTAGCATATTGTATATTCGTTGCCACCTGGTCTGCCATTAACATATTAAATTGACTCTGTAATATTTTTATAGCCTCTTTAAGTTTATGATCTTGTGGGTTTTGAATTAATAACTGTTGCTTCCTTTGAATTTCTTCTTCCAAATACCTACGCTGCCTTTGTTTATTATTCCTTTGCCTATTGTCCAAGTAAATCAATATCCCTCTAATAAACGCTTTGCTCGCCTCCCACACAGTTCCTATAGGTGTCCCTTTGTACATATTAAAATCAAAAAATTCTTTTAACTGTTTCTTACAATAAGTTACATTATCCTCATATCTAAACAGATTTTCATTCAACCTCCATGTTCTACCACCTTTTTTCCCTTGTAATAATTCCATCCATACTGGGCTATGGTCAGTTAAACACCTCGGAAATATCTTCGTTTTCTTCACCCTAGAAAGCAAGTCATTAGAAATTAAAATAAAATCAATACGTGAAAAAGATTGATGCCTATCAGAAAAAAAAGTAAAATCTCTCTCATCTGGATTCCGTAACCTCCATATATCTCTAAACTCAAAGTCTTCCATCATTTCAAAAAAGGATTTTGGTAATTTTGCATGTATAGGTATCTTCTTGGAGGAGGTTCTCTTATCCTTCTTGTATCAATTACTCCATTCCAGTCTCCTAATAAAATAAACGAACTATAATCCCAGAGGGTCAACCTCTCATGTAACATTTTGTAAAACTTTTCTTGTTGCTGATTAGGTGCATAAATACCTATCAACAAAGTCTTTTGCATATAGTGCAGTATAAAATTCTGAGAATGCCTTTTAATTTTATCCTGTTGGTATATCTCTTTACCTTTATATTCTATTTTTGTATGACACGTGCTTTCTGTTTCTTCCTTAAATTATATGCCAACCATCTCCCAGGTTTATTTGCATTACAAAAGGTATTATGTTTAGTATATTGTATATTCGTTGCCACCTGGTCTGCCATTAACATATTAAATTGACTCTGTAATATTTTTATAGCCTCTTTAAGTTTGTGATCTTGTGGGTTTTGAATTAATAACTGTTGCTTCCTTGAATTTCTTCTTCCAAATACCTACGCTGCCTTTGTTTATTATTCCTTTGCCTATTGTCCAAGTAAATCAATATCCTCTAATAAACGCTTTGCTCGCCTCCCACACAGTTCCTATAGGTGTCCCTTTGTACATATTAAAATCAAAAATTCTTTTAACTGTTTCTTACAATAAGTTACATTATCCTCATATCTAAACAGATTTTCATTCAACCTCCATGTTCTACCACCTTTTTCCTTGTAATAATTCCATCCATACTGGGCTATGGTCAGTTAAACACCTCGGAAATATCTTCGTTTTCTTCACCCTAGAAAGCAAGTCATTAGAAATTAAAATAAAATCAATACGTGAAAAGATTGATGCCTATCAGAAAAAAGTAAAATCTCTCTCATCTGGATTCCGTAACCTCCATATATCTCTAAACTCAAAGTCTTCCATCATTTCAAAAAGGATTTTGGTAATTTTGCATGTATAGGTATCTTCTTGGAGGAGGTTCTCTTATCCTTCTTGTATCAATTACTCCATTCCAGTCTCCTAATAAAATAAACGAACTATAATCCCAGAGGGTCAACCTCTCATGTAACATTTTGTAAAACTTTTCTTGTTGCTGATTAGGTGCATAAATACCTATCAGCAAAGTCTTTTTTGCATCTATCACCAGTTCAATAGCAATAAATCTTCCTTGAATATCTGCCTCAATTAACTTAGCTGGTATATCCTTCCTGATATATACAACAATTCCATGCTTCTTTTCCAAAGCTGATGCAACAAAATGGTTACCCAATTTTGAATTAATTAAATATTTTTGGTCTGATAATTTTATATGTGTCTCTTGCAAACAAATCACATCATTTTTAAATTGTTTCAAGTAGTGAAATATTTTCCTTCTTTTCTGAGCTGAATTCAAGCCATTAACATTCCATGACAAGATTCTATTTGCCATTACTGGCCTCCTGAAGCTTTGAAGCAGACAACGGAAGCTCCTCCTCCGGTATCTTCCGTCTAGCTCCTCCCACAGCTTCCATACTGGGATCCTGACTTTTACTTTGAGACTGTTGCTCTTCTTTACGCTTAAGGGCTCCTCTTGTCACCCTTTGCTCTTGTGGTTCCTCTAATACTGGCAGCAATAAAGACTCTTGGATCACCACGCCTTCTTGAGTCTCTTGAAGTTTTTCTATCACTTCTATTTCGACTTTCAAAACTGTAGAAAGAAAATCCTTTGCCTTTAAAACAGTGTCAATTCTATATCTCCTTCCTTGATAGAATACTGTCAGTCCAACTGGCACCTCCCATCTGAATTGAATCTGATGTTTTTTAAGTTCTTGTGTAAAAAAAGCAAATTCCTTCCTGTCTCTTAACATCTTTGAAGGAATCTCTTTCAACACCTTCAACTCCTGTTCTCCAATTTTTAAAGTTGTCTGATATGAAACTTGCAGAATCTGATTTCTCATAGTCCTTTTCACAAAATAAACCACAATGTCCCGAGGAAGCTTTCTCTGTCTTGCAATCCAGGAATTAACTCTATATATTTTATCAATTTGGTAAGCTACCTCTTGGGGTTCCACTTCAATAAATTCAGCCAATGCTTCAGATATAATTTTTCTTAAGTCTTCTCCTCGCTCTTCTTGCATACCACGAATTCTAAGAGCTCCTTCCATAAGTTTATATTGTAATATCACAACCTGATCTTCATTTTGATCCACTTTTTTCTGAACACCTTTCATTTTGTCTTCTAAATGCTTATTTGACTGAGAGATCTGTTCCATTTCCACTTCCAATCCCTCAATTTTTTTACTCAGTCCTTGAACTGCCATGAGAATATCTTCTCTTATTTTTGCATTAAAATTCTCCATCATCTCTTTTTGCCTATCTTCAGAAAGTTTTAATTGTTCTTTCAATATTTCCTCAAGACTTGGTTCAGATCCCCTTCTTCCAGAAGGCTTTAAAGGTTAAATTATTATTATTTTTGTTTACATCCCTCTTAAACCATCCCTGGATATTTAAAAAGCCACATGGAGACTTAATACACAATCTTCCTTCCTTCCTTGTTTCCCTGCCAGCTGCCTGCAATATGGCAGTTGAAATCTCACCAGGCTCAAGGTTGACTCAGCCTTCCATCCTTCCCAGGTCGGTGAAATGAGGAGCCTGATTGTTGGGTCCTTTGTAATGTGCTGACTTTGTAAACTGCTTAGAGGGGGCTGTAAAGTACTATGAAGCGATATATATATATATAAGTCTAAGTGCTATTGCTATTAATATAAAACAAAATATTCTGTTTTTCCTTCTACATATTATAAGTAGGTGCTTTATGTATACCAGTGGCTGAATAGATTATTGCTTATATACCTAACAAGAAAATGAAGAAGTGACAGCTGTTCTGTTAAATTTAGCTACTGCACAAAGGGTGTATTTCCAAAGAATGCTCCTATTTTTTAATATTGGTGCAAACGTTGAGTCACAAAACAAAATAAGGTTCAAGTGGCAGATGACTCAACAATTGTCATTAATATGTTAATTTGGATGCTAAAAGTTGATCTGACATTTGAATCAACATATTGAAAAGAAATGTTGCATGTCATCAACAATTCAAAGTGAACATTTCATTTCCGTATGTCAAAACATCTGGTTTTCATAGGAAACATTTGAAATATTCATTTTTATGTATTGACAAGTCAAATATTGGGGGGCATTTCATGCTTATGTTTTTGATGCAATACACCTTTGTATCAGGATGATAAAGTCTGAAATGCTACAAAGCATTTCAGCAAGGAAAGCTGATCTTAGTAGTGGTAAAAGTAGCAGGAGTAGCAGGAGCAATATCATTATCACTCTTGATTGTTCATAGATCTACCCTACTTTCTTCTTTTTGGAGGGATTGTATGCCTACAGAACAAATTATTATTGTCTCAAGTTCCTCTTGTTGATAACCTCTCAATATCTTCATCTCACATCAATTCAATTCCTTTCCTGAGGCTGGAGAAGGAGGTAACGAAACACCCACAGATGGACGTCAAACTATGAATCAGTGTTTGAAATGGCTAGCTGGATCTTTATTCTTTTTTCAGATTAATAAAATTAATCAGTTAAAATATAATCTCGACGGTTATTTTCAGTATTTGAGCTTCCCACACATTCCATTTACTAGGTCGCTGACGCTAACTGACAACATAATGGAGGAAAAAATGTAACATTATACAAGAAAATATCAAAAACTGAGTCCAGAGAACCCTCCTTGCTTGGTTTCCAAGTCTTAAAAAGATTTGATATCAGTGTGAACTCTATCACTCTTCATTTGTTCGCATCAAAGCAGCCAAGCCAACTTCCAATAATAGTAATTAGTTTCAATACAGAGATTAAGACGTCCTGAATGGGCTGTTGTAGTTTCAGATCTTCTAAAGATCTTCTAAACAGCAAAGAACTAGAGCACCATAAGGAACAAGTAAGAAGCTGATAGGCCACTATTTATTCCATAGTACAGCATACAGGAAGCCTAATTTAAATCTTCTATATCTTGACTAAGATATAGGGATAGAAAATGTTATGCTGGAGGGCTGCATCAGAGGTGGTATTCAGCAGGCTCTGACCAGTTCTGGAGAACCAGTAGCGGAAATTTTGAGTAGTTCCGAGAACCGGTAAATATCACCTCTGACTGGCCCCGCCCCCATCTATTCTTTGCCTCCCGAGTCCCAGCTGATCGGGAGGCAATGGGGATTTTGCAGTAACCTTCCCCTGGAGTGGGGTGGGAATGGAGATTTTACAGTATCTTTCCCCTGCCATGCCCACCAAGCCACGGCCACCAAGCCATGACATGCCATGCACACCAAGCCACGCCCACAGAACCGGTAGTAAAAAAAATTGAATCCCACCACTGGGCTGCATCATGATTTTTAGCTGTAATAATTTCTCTGTACCAGCATACAAGCATGAGAAATAAATATGTTAGTGATCTGCCTCTTAATCCAGATGTGATTATGAAATCTGTCTATATTCTTAATCCCAAAACACTTAAACTCACATATAGTCCCACTAAAAGTTTCATCCAAGGATTTCCAGGCAGTACATGGAAATATAAATTTAAAATACCTCAGGGAATTACCCACTTTATCATTAGCGTCTTTTATAAAACAGCTTTTAGAAAACAAAACCAAACAATTTCTAATATGTATTTGTTTTGCTTGCTTTTTTTTTTTTTTTACAAAATGTCAAATTGGCTTTTATTAAATTAAATACCACTGAGGCAGAGTGCTTCATAAAAGGAATGTTTGTAATCTGCTTTACACTATTTGCAAGAATTTACATGCTATTGCCTAACGGGCTTTTGGATTATGCCTGTTCTTCTGAAGGTCAGAAAGTTGAAATCCAAGTTGCTTTCTTTAAACAAGCGGTCGGCAATTCATTTCTTTGCAAGGTCCACAATCCCCTGTCCTAACTCAATGCATTAATGTTCCAGTGGATAATGCTATGGTTCCCTCTGTGTGTGTGTGTGTGTGTGTGTGTGTGTGTGTGTGTGTGTGTGTGTGTGTGTGTGTGTTTAAAGGGCCTGTTTCCTTATATCTCTGCAGTCTGGGGACACTCTGAAGAATGTATATTAGTTCAAAACAAGGTTCACAATTCATGTTAGGTCTGTTTGAGGTTGAATCCATTTATTACTGGTTCACGTATTTTAAATCACAAAGGAGAGTTTTAGTTTGGGTTGGTTTTGACATTATGGCTCTGTGGGGTTTCTGAAGAATTTATTTCTCCATGTTCTTATCTTCTGTATCTGCCAGCTAGCTAAGTTACCCATAAGCGATCCGGATTGGCACTCAATTGTTATGTGTGTGTGCTGTTTCTGAATTGGTGAATTTTATTACCGTTCCAGTCTTGCTACCATATAATTTTGTAACCGATTATTATATTTTTATTGCATCGAACTGTATTCTATAATGGGATGGTTTGGGCTGTTAAGAATTGGCCTAGAAATACCTTAAATTAATTAACTTGCTGCCCAGTAATATATAGCCAAGCTTTGCTGTTGGAGGAGCTTTCGAGACCTGGGTGTCATGTTCGTTGTTTGATAAAATGAAGAACAAAAAACTATTCTGATCAGAAGGATGGGAAGTTAGAGAACACAGCTCAGTCAAAGCATTCATGCATTGTATATGTCTATGGAGATTCTCAGTCATCCAGGTCATGGTTCTCTTCTGTGCATGCGCGTTATGGCGGCGGCGTTTTGATCCTCGCGGAGGTGGCGGCTGGGTGATCTCGCCGCGATGCTGTTCTGTCGGCCGCCGGGCTGCTTGGGTTCTGGCTCCTGGTTGGTGAGCTTCTCGGCTGCCGAGAGCGAGGTTTTTGGACCTCATTGGGCTCTCGGCTGCTGAGTTTGGAGCCAGGGGAGCAGCGGACGGCGGCGGCCATGTTGGGGGTGTGGAGAACACCCGGCTTAGCTCAGACTGACTCAGCTGTTCTTCGGAACATCGGAAAAACATTGGAATGTCGGCCGTCTTGTCAACCGCCGGGCTGCTTGGCCTCCGGCCCCTGATTTTTGATCTTCTCGGTGGTCGAGGGCGAGGTCTTCTGACCTCATTGGGCTCTCGGCCGCTGAGTATGGAGCCGGAGGATGATTGAGCAGCGGATGGCGGCAGCTATGTTGGGGTGGCGTGAGGAGATGCCCCAGCCTCTTTCAGCTGTTTTTGGCCGTTTTGGCCGTGGAGAATACCAACGGCTGTGTCTGGAGAACTTTGATATGTTGTGAGCTGGGCCGCAGGTAACATCAGCGGCAGTATGCTGGGCCGTCGGGCGGTACCCTCATGGGCCTGGACATCGCCCCCCATGGGCCTGAACATCGCTGGAATATCACCCCTTCCTTTTCCGCAGTTTGTCTTTTGGCCGTGGCCTGCTGTGCCGCAATTACCATTCAGCGGCATGTTTTTTCGGTCGCTCTCTCCACCAGTAACTGATAGGCGGCCCGGCCTGGACATTTTTAACAACGGCACACTGGTCCCATATTGGGCCCAGCGGCATAAACTGCGGTTTAATGGTGGCGGTATTGACGACATTGACGACATCGGCAAATGTCGTTCCAATCACCGTACCGCACGGGTTCTGTCCCGTGATGGTGCTTTGCCGGGAATCCAAGTGAGAGACCTTTTTATCCGACTGCCGATTTTCCATCTTAGCAGCCGAGGGATCAACCGAGGGAATATTATCATACCAGCTTCCGAGAGGGAGGTCATTGGATTTGGACTGGACCCCCGGATCTGTTGGTTGTCCTGGACCCTTTGGATTTCTACGGACTATGGCCCATACGGTTGACTGTTTAATATTGGGTCTTGGTGAACTATCGGAACGACTGGAACATCTTTGCCGATTAGGGATGGACACTCTTTCGCCGTTTTATTGACTACTTCTCCATGAGATACTCGTCTGCCGAATTACGTATTACATATTACGACTGCGAGGTTCCCCCGCCTCGCAGGAATGGCCCTCCAAGTTATCGAGGGCTTACCTTAACGAAGGGTCTTGGGACCCAGAGAGGTGGCATGCGGCCAAGAAGAATTTGTGGGGTTTTTAAAATAGATTTGTAAATAAGGGTTTTTTAAAGGGGGGGAGGGATTTGACAGGTGGGGGAGAGAACCCGTCGGGGAGGGATCCAGCCCCTGTGCTGGTTCGCGGCATCAGGGCATCTGGTCTGAAGGCGGGGGGGAGGGGTTCGTTCCAGGATTAGAGGGTTGTTCCATCTGTACGGTAAGCGGGAGAGGCAGATATGGCGGAGGGGGGGGGCCGTATCAAGTGTTGGGAGCACGTGCTAGCTGCTTGAAAGTGATCACGTGCTCCGGCCCCTCAGTCCCTACCCGTTCCTCGGGCAGCCATGATCCTCAGAACTTGGATCTTCGGTTGATGTTATGTAAGCCCGGTCCGTGGTTAATAAAGCTCCCCTGATTTGTGATCTTATTCCGGGGGACTCCGCGGACCTTATGGGCATTACGGAGACCTGGTTGAGCCCGGGGGGGGGTTCCCCTTGTCGAGCTGTGCCCTCCGGGTTTCCGAGCATTTCATCAACCGAGGGCCCAATGTAGGGGTGGGGGGGTGGCGGTTGTCATTAAGGAGGATCTAGAGCCGAGGGAGGCCACTGTTCCTCAGATTGCCGGCTGTGAATCCCTCTATGTGAGGCGGGGCCATAGGAATCATTTGGGCTTGTTGATCGCGTACCTGGCTCCTTGCTGCGTGAACACAGCCCTGCCCGAGGTGTTGGAGGTGCTTGCTGGTGTGGCGGTTGAGACCCCCAGACTTATGGTTATGGGGGATTTCAACCTGCCATCAGCTGGCTTGTCATCGACTGCAGCTCGGGAATTCCAGGCTTCCATGACGGCCTTGGACCTGATTCGAGTAAATGATGGCCCTACACACATGGGAGGAGGCATGCTGGATCTAATTTATATCTCTGGACAGTGGTTAAATGATCTGGAATTAGATGATTTAGTAACAGAACCGTTGTCATGGACAGATCATTTTCTCCTTCGCCTAGACCTCCGAACCGCCACCCACCATCGCAGGGAGACGGAACCTATACGTTGGTTCCGTCCCAGGCGCCTGATGGACCCTGAGAGGTTCCTGACGGAGCTTGGGCCAATTCCTGAGGATCCGGCCCACGGCTCGACTGAGGAACTAGTTGCGGCCTGGGAACAGGCCGCGGCTGGGGCCTTGGACCGGTCGCGCCTTTGCGGCCTCTGACCCGGCGAGGTCTCGTCCGGCCCCTTGGTTCTCCGAGGCTGAGGAGATGAAACGCCGGAGAAGACGCCTAGAGAGCATCTGGAGGTCCAGTCGTTCGAGCTGATTGGACACTAGTTAGGTCCTATTCTAGGACCTACCTAGTGGCAATGGGGAGGCGAGTTCCACGCCCACCCTCATTGCATCGGCAGATAACCACCCGGCCGCCCTGTTTCGGGTGACCCGCTCCCTCCTTCATCAGGAGGTGCGGGATGACCCTTTGCAGGGACGTGCCGAGGAGTTTAGTGGTTATCTATACGATAAAATCGCTCAGCTCCGGGATGGTCTGAACCGAAATTGGGATGATCCAAGCGAGGGAGAGGAGGCACGTCTTGTCGAGTCTGTTTGGGATGAGTTTGACCCTGTGGCTCCCGAGGACGTGGACAGGTTGTTGGGGAGGCTTCACGCCACTACATGTTTACTGGACCCGTGTCCTTCCTGGTTGGTACTGGCCACTCAGGAAGTGACACGAGGCTGGCTCCAGGGGATTATCAACGCTTCTTTGTTGGAAGGGGTTTTCCCTGCCGCCTTGAAAGAGGCGGTGGTGAGACCCCTCCTCAAGAAGCCCTCCCTGGACCCGGCTATTTTGGGTAATTATCGTCTGGTCTCCAACCTTCGCTTCGTTGCGAAGGTTGTAGAGAGTGCTGTGGCGCGACAGCTACCCCAATACCTGGATGAAGCTGTCTATCTAGACCCGTTCCAGTCCGGCTTCCGACCCGGATACAGCACGGAGACAGCTTTGGTCGCATTGGTGGATGATCTCTGGAGGGCCAGGGACAGGGGTTATTCCTCTGCCCTGGTCCTATTAGACCTCTCAGCGGCTTTTGATACCATCGACCATGGTATCTTGCTGCGCCGGTTGGGGGGATTGGGAGTGGGAGGCACCGTGTATCGATGGTTCTCCTCCTATCTCTCTGGCCGGTCACAGACGGTGTTGACAGGGGGGCAGAGGTCGACCGTGAGGGGCCTCACTTGTGGGGTGCCGCAGGGGTCGATCCTCTCGCCCCTTCTGTTCAACATCTATATGAAGCCGTTGGGTGAGATCATCAGTGGCTTTGGGGTGAGATACCAGCAGTACGCTGATGACACTCAGCTGTACTTTTCCACCCCGGGCCACCCCAATGAAGCTGTTGAAGTGCTGTCCCGGTGTTTGGAAGCCGTACGGGTCTGGATGGGGAGAAACAGGCTCAAGCTTAATCCCTTCAAGACGGAGTGGCTGTGGATGCCGGCACCCCAATTCAGTCAGCTGCAGCCACGGCTGACTGTTGGAGGCGAGTTATTGGCCCCAAAGGATAGGGTGCACAACTTAGGTGTCCTCCTGGATGAACGGCTGTTGTTTGAAGATTATTTGACCACCGTCTCCAGGAGGGCCTTCCACCAGGTTCGCCTGGTTCGGCAGTTGCGCCCCTTCCTTGATCGGGATGCCTTATGCACAGTCAATCATGCGCTCGTTACCTCTCGCTTGGATTATTGTAATGCTCTCTACATGGGGCTCCCCTTGAGGTGCACTCGGAGGCTTCAGTTAGTCCAGAATGCAGCTGCGCGGGTGATAGAGGGAGCTTCGCGTAGCTCCCGCGTAACACCGCTCCTGCGCAGACTGCACTGGCTGCCTGTGGCCTTTCGAGTGCACTTCAAGGTTCTGGTTACTACCTTTAAAGCGCTCCATGGCTTAGGGCCTGGGTACTTACGGGACCGCCTGCTGTTACCGCATGCCTCCCACCGACCCGTACGCTCTCACAGAGAGGGACTTCTCAGGGTGCCGTCCGCCAAACAATGCCGGCTGGCGGCCCCCAGGGGGAAGGTCCTTCTCTGTGGGGGCTCCCACACTCTGGAACGAGCTTCCCCCGGGTTTACGCCAAATACCTGACCTTCGGACCTTCCGCCGCGAACTGAAGACACATTTTTTTATTCGCGCGGGGCTGGCTTAAATTTTATTGATTTTTAATTTTTTTATTATTAATTTAAAGGGTTTTTAGTTTTTATATATTTTAAAGTTTTTTAGGCCAATTATAAAATAAGTTTTTTTTTTTTTTAAAGTTTTATTTTTACAATCTTATCAAATAATTCATCCAATGTACAGTTATATACAATTAGTCGGGCCTGCCCAGTCACCACCCCCCTTTTTAACCTTCTTCCCTCTTCTACCTTCTTTTACTTTCCAAACCTTCCTCTCCTTCTCTTATCTACCTCCTCTCCTCCCTCCACCCTACACTCTTCTCCCTCTTCTACCCCTCTTCCTTCCTCTTCTCCTCTTTCCTACCTCCTACTCTCTCTTTTTTCCCTCCCCACCGTTCTAAAATGGCAACTGGTCAGACCCGACCCTACATTAATTATATTTATACATCTTCAATAATCCCTGTACATTAACCATCACTCCATCACTAACCTCAACCCCCCAATTCCCTTCCCCTTTACCCCCCACCCCCCACCCTGACTTCCCAGAACAAAATGCAGGGTATCAAAACTAACAATCATAATCTAAAATAATTCCTAAATTATAATCTCTAGTCTCTCCACGCTTATTCACACTCTCAATTCCCCTCTCCTTCAAAAATATATCTAATACAAATTATTTCCTAAATTTACTCATATGCTATTTGATATTTTCGGTTTGGCACCGTAGGTGATGGCGGTGATCTTTACGATCACCAACCTCTGGATTATGTGGAATCGCTAGGACAGCTTAAATCTGCTGTCCAGCGGTTCGGAAAACCCCCTCTTCGGGAGAAGGAGAAGGGGTGAGCTGAGGGCAGAGGTTGAATTTCCCTAAAGCCCCTGAGAAAAAAGGGGTTTGAAGGGTTAAGTTCCCTCCAGCAACCCGAAGAGCTCCAGATCCGAGGATTCTTCTGCTTGGGCGGAACCAATCACCACGACCAAACGCCGAGATTTATTTTGGACAATAAAGGATTATACCGGACAGAACGAAAGTGGGAGAACTTTAAGCAAGTAGCCAAGCCGATTCCCCGATACTTTGTAACAAGCTTGAAAACAGCAAGAAAATGGAGGCGAATTGTTAACAAGTTAACGAGTGGAAAGCGAAAGTGATACTTTCAGCGTGTGCCTCTGCAGTTGGTAATTTGCATGTTACTTGCTGCTTTAACTCTTTGCTGCCTGCTGATAGAATCTAGGGAGATTTTTAAATACTGCTTTAAAAGACTGTGTTTTCAGAAGTTAAGAAGATTTAAAGTGAATATTAAGTTGGAAATAAATAAATAAATAATTTTATAGAAGATGGCAGCCAAACAATTAAAGTCTACTGTAACAAAGAGCTCTGGAACTTTATCAGCTGGTGCCTCTCCAGCTCATACAGCAGAGACTAGAACATTGAATTTAGAGGCGTTACAAGAGAACTTAAAAGGCTTTATAGAAGAAAATTTAAAGTTATAACTGATGAGATGTCTGAAATGAAAGAGCAGATATCAGAAATTCAAGTGGGAAATAAAGAAGTTAAAGAAGGATTTGTAATGGCAGTACAAAGTTTGGCAACGAATGTGATTTTATTAGAAGAGGAGGTTGAAGTAATTAAGCAATGTAATTTAAAATTAGAAAATAAAATGGCTGAATTTCAAAGTAAAATGGAAAAGACAGAGGATGAAATAGTTTTGATACAATACAGAAATATGGAATTTGCTCTAAGAATTCGTGGTCTGAAAGAGAATAAAGAAGAGGATTTAAGGGAATTTTTTTCTGAAGTATTTGCTGAGATATTAGCAGCTCGTCCAGCAGATGTGGCTTATCAAATTGATAAAATATATCGTGTGAATTCTTGGATAGCAAGGCAAAAAAAGTTGCCAAGGGATGTTGTTATTTATTTTACAAATAGAACAGTGAGAAATCAGATTTTGCAAGCCTCATATAAGGGGGAGAAGATTCAGATTGCTGGTCAGGATATTTTAATATTAAAGGAAATTCCACCAAAATGTTAAGAGCTAGAAAGGAATTTGCCTTCCTGGTGAATGAACTTAAAAAACGTCAGATTGAATATAGATGGGATATTCCAACTGGTATAATAGTATATTATGCAGGGAAAGTACATCGTCTCAATACAGTTGGAAAAGCGAGAGAATTTTATGTTGAGGTATTAAAAGTTGGAAGTCTTTCTCCACTGGATGCTAGAAGAAAGGAGACTGAAGTGAAGGAAAGAGAAGTGAAGCAGGTTCAAGAACAGATTGCGATGGAAGAAGATTTATTACAAGTGTTGGAAATACCTATGACGGGTCCAGATTCAAAAGAACAAAGGCTGACAAGAGCTGCTGCTAAACGCAAGGAACAAGAGATGAAGGCACAACAACAACTGGCAACTATTACAACGGAAACAGTGGGAGGAGCAAGGCCTAAAGCAAAATGTGATTTGCGGCTAGTGTTCCAAAAGTTTCCTTTGGCCGATAATGGCAATTAAACTATTATCTTGGAATGTTAATGGTTTGAATTCACCGCAGAAGAGAAGGAAAGTATTTCACTATTTGAAACAATTTAAAAATGACATTACTTGTTTACAAGGGTTGATGATACAGAGATAGAAAGATATTTACAACAACAAAATATTTGTGAGCTTACAGAAAATCAAAGAGAAGAATTGAATCAATTAATTACTTCAGAGGAAATTTTCTTAGCAATCAAACAACTTAAAATCGGTAAAGCACCAGGAACAGATGGTTTAACAGCTGTTTATTATAAAAATTTACAAAATGAGATGGTTGAACCACTTAAAGAGTTATTTAATAAAATTCAAATGGGAGGAGATGTTCCCCCTTCATGGAGGACAGCCTTTATTTCGTTAATACCGAAGGAAGATCGAGATGGTATTAAAGCAGAGAATTATAGGCCTATATCACTTTTAAATACTGATTACAAGATATTTACCAAGATATTGGCTAATAGATTAATGCCAGTGATGAATCAAATAATTCATAATGATCAGTCAGGATTTATTAAGGGTAGGCAGATGAGATATAATGTGAGGCAAATCGTAAATTTACTTGAATATTTGGAACGAAACAACCAAGTATCAGCGGCATTCCTTTTTGGATGCTGAAAAGCTTTTGATAGATTGGATTGGCAGTTTTTGTTTAAAGTAATAGAAAAAATGCAATTTGGGGATTATTTTATTCGTGCAATTAAAGCAATATATCAGAAGCAAACAGCACAAATAATAGTAAATGGTGGGTTAACAGAAACTTTTAAAATTGAGAAAGGGACAAGACAGGGATGTCCCTTGTCCCCATTACTTTTTATTTTAACTTTAGAAATTCTTCTGAATAACATACGTGGTTCCGATCGAATAAAGGGAATTAGAGTTAAACATCAAGATTATAGATTAAGAGCTTTTGCAGATGACCTGGTTGTTACTGTATCTCAACCAATATACTCAGTAACTGGTTTAAAAGATATAATTGGTCAGTATGGTAAAGTATCTGGATTTAAGGTGAATCAGCAAAAGAAACAGCCGCAAGACTTTTGATTGCTCAATATTGGAAGAAAGAAGAATTACCTACAATTGAAGAATGGACTCTTAAAGTATCAAATCTGGCAGAAATGGCAAAAATTTCTGCTTACTTGAAAGACTATACACAAGAAAAATATATTTTAGAATGGAAAATGTGGATTGATTATATTCAAAATAAGTATCAGATAAAAAAAATAAGTTTTTTAATTTGTATTTTAAATTGTATATTGTATTGTCTTTTTTACTTTGGCTGTACATCGCCCTGAGTCCTTCGGGAGAAGGGCGGTATAAAAATCGAATAAATAAATAAATAAAATGGTTGTCCCAAAGGAGCTTTTTTCAAGAGGCAACTGGACTTTCTGGTTTTTTTCTTTGAAGACATTTTGCTTCTCATTCAAGAAGCTTCTTCAGCTCTGACTGGATGGACCTTCCATTCCCCACCACCTTTGGGACATGCATTATATACAAATGATTCCAGGCTTAGTGCTTGGTATGGCTTGAAAGGTCCTTTCTGAAACACTATTCAGGGCAGCCTATTCTTCCCAAGATTTTGGATTACATTTCTTGCCAGCCCTTTAGTCCAGACACAGAAAGCAATTCCACGTATGTCAGGACTACCTTTATTATAAAGCCACCGTAACAAAAGTCTGAATGCACTTCCTTCTGCTTCTCCTTTGTCTTCATGTGAACTAAGGCGCAGGGGTGAAAGCTACTTACCTTCCTTACCAGTTCAGAAGTGCATGCGCCACATGCGCGTGCACACCCTCTGTGCATGCACAAAACCTGTCTGCGGATGTGCACAGGGTACAAAACACATTACTTCCTGGTTAAGACCAGGAAGTAATGACAGCCGGGTGGGTGGGCGGAGCCTTGCACCATGATTTCTACCAGTTCTCCAAACCACCAGCCATGATCACTACTGGATCGGGCAATCCGGTCCGAACCGGGAGCATTTCACCCCTGCTAAGGAGGTACCTACCTGAGACATTCACTCAACTAATATGTTGACCTAGGTTCAAGCCCCCCTTATCTGACCATGGCTTTGGTAGCAGTTCTTCCTCCTGACCTTCAAGGCCATTCCCTCTACCTTCTACAGCTCAGAACAGTCATAACCAGCATAACCAATAATCTGAGATGATGGAAATTATAACCCAAAACAATTCCAAAAGACTGGAAGGATATACAGTAAAAAGGTATCGATGGAACAAAGAAATCCAAATTTGTGGATTTCTTTGTCTCCATTCATTCTACTTAATGGGGAAAGCAAGATGGAGACTGTAATGTATCTTTAAATGTTTTGGCGGGAAACAAGCACGTTGCTGATTGGTTGAAGCCGCCGGTTAAACTGTATATAAGGAGAGGTTTTTCCCCAGCCCGGTTGCTGGGTTCACCATATATTAAAGAGCTGTTGTCACTACCCTGGTCTCAAGCCTCGTTACTGCCCAAACTTAACACTGGCGACGAGGATGGGATTTCGAGGTTAAGAGCACCAGGAACGAGCTGAACGCACGAAAGAACCGAACCCAGCAAACTCAGGGCGGAAACACAGCGATGGCCAGCTACACTCCGCCCGCGCCGTTTGACCCATCCAGGGAGAAATGGGGAACGTACATGACCCGTTTCGAGAGTTTCCTCGAGGCAAACGAACTGCAAGGAGTTCCAGACAACCGCAAAAGGGCGTATTTCCTGAGCCACTGCGGTCCCGAGCTTATCGACATCGCGGAAGCCCTGGCAGAGCCAACGCCGGTACAATCGGTATCGTGGCAAACTCTGCAAAATCTATTGAAGAACCATTTCGCGCCAACACCGTCCAAATATGTACGGCGTTTTGAATTTGGAGAGCGCAGACAGCAAGAGGGCGAATCCATCAGCGATTACATGGCCGCCCTGAGGAAAGCCTCCAAGGATTGTGGGTACCGAGACTTGGATGAGGAGCTGTTAGAGCAACTCATCCGTGGGGTCAGAGACATTCGTTTGCGGAGGCGGCTGCTATCAAAAAGCAATCTAACGCTGGCAAACGCTCTGGACGAAGCCAGAGCTCATGAGATGTCCACCCAAGCGGCGGAAACCCTACAAAAGCCACTCACGCCAACGGCGAGCACGAAATCAACCCCGGTCCACAACGAAGAAATCCAGACCGAATCAGACGGCGAGGATGAGGAAGGAGTTTGTCTCACCGGGAGAAGGGGCAAAGAAGACCGGGATGAATGCGGAAGTTGCGGAGGGCAACACCAGCGTCAACAATGCAAGTTCAAGGACGCTACATGTCGGCGGTGCGAGAAGAAGGGGCACCTGGCTCAAGTCTGTCGAGCACCCCAACCTTCCCGCCGAAAATTCAAACCAACCAATCAGAGCGCGGGATCGGCTAGGCGACCCGTGATTGGTCAAAACAAAAAGGGCGCGAATTCAAATCGAACGACCGTGATAGTAGGTCATGCAGCAACCCGCGTAGAGAAGAAAATCTTCACAAAACCGAAAATCGAAGGAGTGCCGTGCCGACTAAAAGTGGACACAGGGTCAGCGATCACAATCATGTCCTGGGACACTTTTGCGAAAGCTTTGCCGAAAATCGCCAAACGCAAACTGCAAACACAGCGGCTAAGAGTTCACGACTACCAAGGGAATCGCATCCCTGTTCGAGGGACCACCTCCGTCCGCGTCGAGTACGGACCACACAAGAAGACCCTGCCCATCACGATAGTCGAAGGGACCCTGCCAAGTTTGTTGGGACTAGACTGGTTCCGTGCGTTGGGCATGGGAGTGACTGGCATCTACAGAAATGACTTTAACCTAAAGGACACACTCATGGACGAATTCGAAGATGTTTTCAAGGACTGCCTGGGCAAGTACAAGGGGACCCCTATTTCCTTCAATTTAGACCCCCAGGTAGCCCCCATACGGTTAAAAGCAAGGAGGGTCCCTTTTGCCCTTAAACCCAAGATTGACAGGGAGATAGACAAGCTCATCAGTCAGGGGATACTGGTGCCAGTCGATCATGCAAAGTGGGAGACACCAATCGTCACCCCAGTGAAACCAGATGGGTCAGTTAGAATCTGCGCTGACTACAAGGCAACGTTAAACAAAGCCTTGCAAAAAAGCGCTTACCCGGTCCCCGTGGTGCAACACTTGCTGCACTCGCTGGGGCAAGGGCACGTTTTTGCCAAATTAGAATTGGCCCAAGCCTATCAACAACTGCCTGTAGACGCCAACACAGCCGAAGCCCAGACAATTGTGACTCACAGAGGTGCTTTCAAGTGTACCCGGTTACAGTTTGGGGTGAGTGTGGCACCTGGTCTATTTCAAAATTTAATGGAGCAACTTCTGCAAGGGCTCCCGGGGGTAGTCCCCTATTTTGATGATGTATTGGTATCAGCCGAAAATTTAGAAGAATTGGGGGAGCGTTTGAGAAAAGTTTTGGGCATTTTCCGGTCAGCCGGTCTAAAAGTTAAAGTGAACAAATGCCAAATAGGGGTAGAATCCGTAGAGTTCTTGGGCTACAGAATAGACAAGGAAGGAATCCACCCCACTGAGAGCAAGGTCAAGGCAATAAGAAAGGCTCCAGCGCCCAAAAACAAAACAGAGCTACAGGCATTCCTGGGTCTAGTGAATTTTTACGCGGTCTTTTTGAAAAATAAGGCAACCGTTGCCGAGCCGCTACATAAGTTACTGGGAAAGAATACTGTTTGGTCTTGGGGAAAGACGGAAGCTAGGGCTTTCGAGGCAGTAAAAAACCTACTCTCGAGCGATAGCTTACTGATCCAGTATCATAGCACGATGCCATTGGTATTAGTTTGCGATGCTTCCCCTTACGGAGTGGGTGCTGTGCTCAGCCACAGGCTTCCAAATGGCACAGAAGCCCCAATAGCCTTCTACTCCAGAACGATGTCCTCGACAGAGAGGAACTATAGTCAGCTGGATAAGGAAGCTCTAGCTATAGTTTCAGGAGTAAAAAAGTTTCACGAATACGTCTTTGGGAGAGACTTTGAAATTGTTACAGACCATAGACCACTGTTAGGGTTACTGGCTGGCGACCGCCCAACGCCTGTGGCACTTTCGCCCCGATTGACCCGATGGACTATCTTTTTAGCTGCATACTTCTATAAACTGCGGCATCGGCCAGGAAAAGAGTTGGGGCATGCGGACACATTAAGCAGATGCCCACTACCAGGGGCGATCGAGGACCCCACTCCGGGGACGCCCATACTGTTAATTGACTCTCTGGACTCTGGCCCAGTCACGTCAAAGGAGGTGGCTTGGGCGTCATACCGGGACATTATTTTGAGAACTGTACTTGGTTGGGTACAAAGAGGGTGGCCCGCTGCGCCGGGCGAGCGTTTTAAAGAGTTTGTAAAGAAACGTGGGGAACTTTCGGCTCAAGGGGGGTGCCTGCTATGGGGGGATCGAGTGGTGATCCCAGAGAAATTGAGGAAAAAGGTGTTGGATCTCCTCCACGAGGGTCACCCAGGGATTGTAAGGATGAAGGGTCTAGCGAGAAGCTATGTGTGGTGGCCCTTAATGGACTCGGAAATTGCTGAAAGGGTAGGGAAATGCCAGGCCTGCCAGGAGTCCAGACCGCTACCCCCAACGGCCCCGGTTCGGGAATGGGAGAGACCCCAAGGGCCCTGGTCGAGAATCCACATTGATTTTGCCGGCCCCTTCCACGGCCAAACCTTCCTGGTAGTAGTCGATGCCTACTCCAAATGGCTGGAAATCATTCTCATGAGATCCATGACAGCCGAGGCCGTGATCTCAGTCCTACGGCACCTATTTGTAACCCATGGGTTGCCCGACACGTTAGTATCCGATAACGGCCCGCAATTCACGGCAACCCAGTTTGAGGAGTACTTGGCAGAAGAGGGCATCCGGCATGCCCTCTCGGCGCCTTTCCACCCTGCGACGAATGGCCTTGCAGAGCGTTTCGTCCGGAGCGCAAAAGAGGCATTGTCCAGACTCAAGCCAGGCGACTGGCAAACAAAAATCGATGTTTTCCTGGCCGTCCAACACAGAACCCCCTGTGTCACAACCGGCAGAAGCCCAGCAGAATTATTAATGGGCCGAAAGCTCAGGTGCCCACTAGACCGTTTAAATCCAAACTATACACCGGAGGGTTACAAGGGGGGACTCGAAAAAACAAGAGGGATGGAAATAGGCGACCGAGTGTGGGCACACAACTATGGTGAAGGCCCGATCTGGGTAGCAGGAAAAATCCTAAACATAACAGGTCCAAAATCATACTTGGTGGAGTTAAAGGACGGCCGAGTATGGAGGCGCCACATAGACCAAATAAGAAAACGCATAGCCGAACAATCCGAATTAGACGAAACAGGCCCTGACTATACAATGTTTGAATCCACAGCTGACTCAAACCCGGGAAAATCGCAGGACTTATCTGAGTTTCCGGAGGTCCAGCGACGCCCACAGGTTCCAGTAGAAAACAGCAGGGACGACTCTGCTAATAATCCAGGGCCGGATGGCCTAGAGAAGGAGCTGAGAGGAGCAAACAGCCCCTCCGGTCAGCTCGACCCACTCCCAGGGAATGTACTGCGCAGGTCCGAAAGAGTCAGGAGACGCCCAGTCTATTTACGTGATTATGTTGAGAAATAATATGTAAATATAATGTAAATAGGAGGTAAAGTGTTTTCTGGGAGGGAAGGAGTGTAATGTATCTTTAAATGTTTTGGCGGGAAAGAAGCACGTTGCTGATTGGTTGAAGCCGCCGGTTAAACTGTATATAAGGAGAGGTTTTTCCCCAGCCCGGTTGCTGGGTTCACCATATATTAAAGAGCTGTTGTCACTACCCTGGTCTCAAGCCTCGTTACTGCCCAAACTTAACAGAGACTTTCCACTAGTCAGTAGTGAAATCCATTTTTTTTTACTACCGGTTCTGTGGGCGTGGCTTGGTGGGCATGGTGTGGCTTGCTGGGTGTGGCTTGCTGGGTGTGGCAGAGGAAGGATATTGCAAAATCTCCATTCCTACCCCACTCTAGGGCCAGCCAGAGGTAGTATTTGCCGGTTCTCCGAACTGCTCAAAATTTCCACTACCGGTTCTCCGAACTGCTCAAAATTTCTGCTATCGGTTCTCCAGAACCTGCCAGAAACTGTTAGATTTCACCCCTGCCACTAGTGGATCATTTGCAGAGTAGTGAACTTCCCTACATAATGTAACTTTAAGCGCCATAGCATTTCTCTTTCCTGAAATAAAAATGGACACAAACCTGCTTTGCTGGTGAGCATGCAGCCAGCAGAAGAAGGAGAGAAAATTTTTCACATTGGTACTGATTATTTATGGCCCTTTAAATTCAGAAAATACATTTAAGTTTAGCATCCATCATTAAGTACTTGCTTTTAAAAAAACCTAGTTGGAAACAATACTTAGCTTTACAGTTTATACGTTTAACATAAGAATAAACAAAATAATCATGGGAATATTTTAGAAGTGAGTTGCCTGCAGCAAGAATAGGAAACAATTTACTAGCCATGCATTTTTCACCGGTGATATGTGGCTGATTGGCCTTGCTAAGTTATTTCCCAAATGCAATTTGCCAGGCAAAAGAATTGGATTTTCAACCTTTCTTTTATTTTCGTATTTTTCTCTTTCAATATCAGGCTTGTTCCTCCGCTTCTCCTCCCCACGATTTCTGTTCAGATCAACAAACTCATCATGGGATGATACAGTCCATGGTCAGAAGCTGTTCCCGAATGGTGGCATCAATTGACAGGAATGTGGATGATAGAATATAGCAAGCAGAAACCAAGGGCTTTATAAATATATCACAAGGAGGTGCAAAGGAAGGGAGCTGAATGCAACCAGACTGTAAATATGTTCCCATACCAGAAAAAGAAGTCTACGAAAAGAAAAGAACAGGGACAAAATTGGACAGGTGCCTGCTATCTAGCTGTTCCTTTTTTTGTGTGTGTGTGAGATATTATGGCTTCTGCTCCAAAATAATTGAACTACCTTTAAAAGAGAAAATGGATTTCTATATTGGATTAAACCATGCCAGTTTATACTGGTATGAAGAATATCTTCCCCTCAGTTTTTTCTGACATAATAACATTTTCGCTCCTTTACCCGTCCAGCCCCCTTATATTCTCCTCTGTACAGGGCCCTGGTATATCGCTGTAATGGGGGATCTTATAAATAACCCAAATGAGACAGAAGAATGAGACATCGATCCGTAGAGAATTAAATGAAACATCCCAGGGAAATAGGATTGTTGGTGTGCTTTGAAAGAGCTGTGCATATTAGACAGTGTTGCAAATAAAATGTAAGTGGAATCAAGTGGTATTAGCACAAGGATTTGCGGCATGGCATTCGTGGGTACTTAGCTGTGCACATAAGTCCTTGGGGGCAGGGTGTCACAATTCTCTCTGTCCTACCTGATATTATTTGGGATGCTGTAAGAAATATTCACTTACTTTAAGGAGATACATAATACATACATACATACATACATACATACATACATATATACATACATAGGGGGATTGGTAAACAATGAAGAAAAGTACCAACTTCTATTACTTTGGATTAATAGGCAGGCTTAGAATTTTTTTAAATGTGATCCTTTCACTCCAGTGTCTTTTTTCAAGAATGTCCAACATTTCAGAGAACAAAATAAAAAAAAAAATTAAGCTTTTATATGCAACCGGGTTGTGGGTTAGAGGTGGTATTCAGCAGGTTCTGACCCGTTCTGGAGAACCAGTAGCAGAAATTTTGAGTAGTTCAGAGAACCGGTAAATACCATCTCTAGCTGGCCCCACCGCATCTATTCCCTGCCTCCCGAGTCCCAGCTGATCAGGAGGAAATGGGGATTTTGCAGTAACCTTCCCCTGGAGTGGGGAGGAAATGGAGATTTTACAGTATCCTTCCCCTGCCACGCCCATCTAGCCATGCCACACCCACCAAGCCACACCCACAGAACCAGTAGTAAAAAAGTTTGAATCCCACCTACATACATACATACATACATACATACATACAGGGTGGAACTGATAAACAATGAAGAAAAATGCCAGCTTCTATTAATTTGGGTTAATAGGCATGCTTAGAATTTTTTTTAATGTGATCCTTTCATTTTTTGAAGAGTGTCCAACATTTCAGAGAACATAATAAAATAAAAATAAATTTATTTTATATAAATAAATTATATTTCATATAAATAAATTGCTTTTATATGCAACCGGGGTGTGGTTTAGCAGGTATAGAGAAGAGAACAGGTTCATCACTTTGCTTCTTTGTAAATGTATGTGATGCTTTTTTGTAAGTGACACCAGAAGAGCGTCACTCTCTGGTATAAAGACACTTTATGATTATTTATGATTTCTCCTGGGAACTCAAAAAGCTCTGCAATCAGAACTGTTGGCAGTGCAATATTTTTTTTAAATTGCAGCATCTACAAGTTTGCCTGCTGCTGTATCTTCCATGCCTGTGTTATTACTGCATTCCTTTTTAATGAGTTCACCACTTTGTTCTTGCCTTACTTGGTCCAATTCATACCTCATATTGAGAAATGTCATTAGGAATGCTTCCACACAGGCATCACCTCCATTCCTCAATCTCTCTCAAACAGCTTGAATATGAGATGTGATCATCCACACTTCTGTAATCTCAAAACACCGACCACAAGGCTTTGCTTCATAAATGACATGCACAAGTTAGTGCAAATCCTGGAGTAGGTTAAAATATCTTCCCCTATGAAAAGATACAGCATTAAACAGTTTGTCCTCCCTCCACACCAAGCATACAAAACCTTTATCAGACCAATTCTTGAATACAGCTCGTCCACCTGGAACTCACACTGTATATCAGACATTAACACGACTGAGCTAGTTCAGAGGCATTTCTCGAGAAGAGTACTCCACTCCTCTACTCACAATAGAATTCCCTATGCCTCCAAGATCTGGAACTGTGCCTCCTGTGGTCTGATCTAAGTATAGTATACAAAATTGTCTGCTACAATGTCTTGCCTGTCAATGACTTCTTCAGCTTCAACCACAATAATACACTGGCAAACAATCAATACAAACTTAAGGTAAACCGCTCCAAACTCGACTGCAGAAAATGCGACTTCGGCAACAGAGTGGTCTACCTGACTCCATTGTTACAGCCTGAAATGCTCTACCTGACTCCATTGTTACAGCCTCAACCCCCCATAGCTTCAATCTCAAACTGTCTACCATGGACCTCACCCCATTCTTAAGAGGTCTGTAAAGGGGACGTGCACAAGTGCACCAGCGTGCCTACTGTCCCTGTCTTACTGTTCCCATTTATCTGTATTTACTTCTTTTGTTCACATTCATGTTCATACCTATACTTGTTATCTTGTACATGTTTGACAAACAAATAAAAAAATAAACCATCCAGATCCTTATTTCATGTGCATTAGCATTAAGCAAAAAGATTCAAGATGGTGTCTATACAGGGAACTGAACAGCCATTAAACCAATTGCATTCTTGGAACACCTGATAGGGTCAGAAGCAGGAAATGTGGTGAACAAAGTATTCCTACAATAGGCAAACAGACCAGCCAAAAGGATGAGCCACAATGACTTTTATTAGGTTTTCTGATATGCCAGCGCTAGGCCAGAAATGAATTGATTCACTTTTCAAATGCAGCCAGTATTATGGATTCAAAGAAATCTGGAGCTGCTTTCAAAGTGGTAGAATCCTTATGTGGAAGGAGATTAGGAGTAAGATTTTTTTTTAAATGGATATTTCAAGATCCCAGCCATTTCCATCCCTGCCTCCAGCAAGTGCCTTTTCCCCCCCTATATCACAGTTCTGGTTGGTTAGTTGCAGAGGTGGGTTTCAGCAGGTTCTGACCAGTTCTGGAGAACCGGTAGCGGAAATTTTGAGTGGTTAAAATTCTGACTGGCCCTGCCCCCATCTATTCTTTGCCTCCCGAGTCCCAGCTGATTGGGAGAAAATGGGGATTTTGCAGTAACCTTCCCGTGGAGTGGGGAGGGAATGGAGATTTTACAGTATCCTTCCCCTGCCACACCCACCAAGCCATGTCCACAGAACCAGTAGTAAAAAAAAATTGAAACCCACCACTGGTTGGTTGGTTGTTGGTTGGATAATTGGCTGGTTAGGTTTGTGGTTTGAAAATCTCTTCCAGTCTCCATTCAAGTTCAACTTTTGAAATGAATGTTTCAAAATACAATACATAAAAAGTAGGTCTGGATGTGGTCAAGGTTTTCTCCCTTCAGTTCTGAACAGGCTTCTGCTTGCTTCTGTTTCTCATTTTAAAATGGCATTTTAGGAAGGAAAGAGAGAAGACTTTGGAAGAAAGAAAAAGACAGTCTTTCATCTATGCATCATTCAATGCTTCTACTACCGTTTCCACAAAATTCCCTACAGCTGACCTGTTTAAAAAAAAGTTGTAAAAATATGATTGTGTATCTCCACGTACTAGAGTTTTGAGAGAGTCTGATATAGAGAGAAGTCCATGATGAACCTTCCGTCAACAAATGCTGAAATCAGTCTTTTCCCTTCCATGACCATGTCCATCTCATATTCAAAGGTGCCTAGACAGTACCACTAGTTAAACCTAGGGTCCTATTTTTTTCTGTTTCATAGACGTCTCTGGAAAGTGCCTTCCAGGACATTGGTACTAACTTGTTCAGGTGCTCAGTATCTAGAAATTCAAGAGGCTTCTAAACCTGGCAATTCCATTTAAATGTTATAGTTTGTCGCTCTTGATTGACCCATCCTTGATCCCTCCATCTTTTTTTTATAACTTTATTAAATTTCAGAAAAGTATAAAACACAAAGAACAAGGAAAAAGAGAAGAAACGGGACAACAGGGAAAAAAAGCAAAATTAAAGTAACTTCTTTCTTTAGCACAGAAAGAAGCATGAATTATAATAACTCTTGAAATAGAGTAAATTACAGCACACAGTACTTCTACCATCACAAGCAGTTCTCGGCATCAATGCCAAGATTAAAATTTCACTTTTTTCCGTTTCAAGCAGAAAATCCAGAAGTAGTTCCCAGGTAGAGAGGAAGTCTTTTTAAAAATTAAAATAGTCAATTTTGCCATCTCTGCCAACACCATTCACTTCACCATCCATTCTTTCATTGTGGGTATCATTCATTCATGCATCTCACTCTTCTCCCAGTGTTCTTTGGACCAGGGGTGGGTTCTACTTACCTTTACTACCAGTTTGCATTGTGCCCGTGTGCGCACGCTTACTTTGCTTGTGCACACGTGCATTGTTTTGCACATGCGCAGATCGCTTTTGATGATGTCTGGGTCACTGGGCGGAGCATCATGCCGGTTTTACTACTGGTTCTATAGAACTGGTCCAAACAGGGGGCAACCCACCACTGCTCTGGACCCAACTAAACATGATGTCCGAAGGCATTTTACAAATCCTAGCACCTTCAGAAGGAGGGGATCATAATTATTCATTTCTCAGATTTACTGGCCAGCTGACAGAACCGTTCTCAGTATAAATCACAGTAAAACAAAGGTGTGTTCAGTGCCGTTGAATGGTGAAGCAATTTACTAAAATAGCTGCTAGAAGGTAAAGCTGTTTAAAACCCTGCAAACAATGGAAATGCAGCAAATCTAAAGGGAGAGAAGACAATGGTATCTGCCTAGCATGAAATGTTGTGACAGTAGTTATCAAGAGAATCCTCTACATTGGGCGCTGTGAAGGATGGATGTCAGCCCTCTGAGAAAGGTAAGGTCAGGAAACAGAAGCAATAGATATTCCAGCAATAAACTCTACTGTGGGGTCGAATCTCCAATGTTAGAATTTTGCTCCACTCCGCTTTATGCCAAATAAAATCAAGGTGGCCTTACTCCGACTTTCTTTTTCTCGCTTTCCTCTTTCTTCAGGATAGAATAACCTTTTCCAGATCGCCTACCTTGATGGTTCCATCATTCCTTCTCCTTTGCGAAGGTGAGGTCTACATTGTTTCAGAGGTCCACTACTGGCAAGGACTGCTTCCAAGAAGCCCCTCTTCCATTAACAGTCACAAATCTGCTCTTCTCTATATATAGATTCCTTTCTGGGCTGAAGACCTGGCAAGTCCATAGTGCACAAAAGTGCCTACTGTTCCTGCCCTATTGTTTTCGTTCATTATATGTGCTTGTATATAATGTTGTGACAAAAAAAAAAGTCTTTGGCAGGGATAGATTAATCTTTCAGGGAGTACATGTGTGTTTGTCCAAAATCAAGATTTATACCTCAGGATAGAAAAACGGTATGCCTTCCCAAATTCATCTCTCTCTGTCAGATTGCAAGTGATAAAAATGGCAAAGGAGATGCACGCATCTGCAGCGATTCGCGTGATATATATTCACCATGCTAAATGGAATTGTGATGATTAGCATTAATCCAGAGGGGCTCATAAAGTGAGGAACATTAGGAGGGTTCGGGTATCTGGCTTCATCTAGATGGGAAATTAGAATTCTTATGCCTGGATAAGAAACCAGCCAAATACTTTTTGACTGTGCTTGAGGCAAAGACAAAAAACTCCCAACTTCCATCGGTCTATGAATATTTGAACGTTCTGAATCACAGCATAAGTTTCAAGATGGGCAAGTTCTCATACTGAGAAGTCGTATCCATTTCCATCTCTTGGCTGTTCGGCTTTCTGTCCTTCTGTGGTGCCAAGGTTCTTTGGTCACTTTTTTTCACTTGTTTGTTTAAAATGAGCAGAGAGGTGGCTTTTCAGACGCTCTGCCATAGAAACTCATTTTTGTTGTTGTTGTTCCTATGGTAGCCTTTCATCAGCAGGCATGAGTGATGAAACCGTTGGGACACTTTCAAGCTCTTTGTCTCAGCTGCCACCTTTGAGTCTAGTGAAGAGTTGAGCAGTGGGTCAGGGAACGGAGAACCTTGTCTTTCTAGGGAAGAGCAACCCTACCCTAAACATACTTCACTCTTCTCTTTCTTTGAGACCATTATCAAAATTAAGTACATTCAATGCAGAGGTGAAATCCAACAGGTTCTGACAGATTCTGGAGAACCGGTAGCGGAAATTTTGAGCAGTTCAGAGAACCGGTAGCAGAAATTTTGAGCAGTTCAGAGAACCAGTAGCGGAAATTTTGAGTAGTTCGAAGAACCAGCAAATACCACCTCTGGCTGACCCCAGAGTGGGGTGGGAATGGAGGTTTTGCAATATTCTTCCCCTAGGAGAGGGGAGGGAATGGAGATTTTGCAGTATCCTTCCCCTGGAGTGGGGTGGGAATGGAGATTTTGCAGTATCCCTCCCCTGCCACGCCCACCAAGACACACCCACCAAGACACACCACACCCACCAAGACACGCCCACAGAACCGGTAGTAAAAAAAAAATTGGATTTCAACACTGATTCAATGGTATGTGTTGAATACACAGATACATTCAAGGAATGAAACTACTGCAAGCCTGTGCCCTCAAACCTCAACCTGACAGACTGGATACCATGATTAATGGCATGATAGCTCCAAAGAAGGCCAAGAGAATTGGAACTGCATTTCTTCCATCTAGTTTCTAATATAGATCATCCTATCAGCCCTTCATGATAGGTCAGAGTAGGAAGCCAAAATTATGACTGCTAATACTACTTTTATTTTAAGATTATAGAAACAGAATCGTGCAAAAGTCTGCACTTCTCCCCCAACCCCACCCTTCACTGTATCTTCAAGAGAACTAAGGAGGGTGAAGCCTGCAACACTTTCTCAAATTACATTTCTGCCTCAGACTCATATTGATTTTCTGTGTCTTGGTTGAAGCTCTTAAGGTTGTTCCTACAGCTGATTTTGGTATCCTATCTCAGATGAAAGCTTGATTGAAATAGAGCCAGAAGATCATTCAGTTGCACTTGGAGTTGCTAGGTCACTTAATCATTTTATCCCAGAAGGAAATATTTGAGACTGGCCTATAATAAGATCTTCTAGGTCAAGGGAGATCTTTTTAAACAAAGGCCTTATCATCACCTCTTTTAAACAAACAAGTACAAATTCCATCTTCCAAGGACTTATTATCCACTCCACTTAACCATAAGGCCAGTCCCAGATTGAGCAATTTAATTAGCCGGGGAGGACAAGGGTCAAGAAAGCAAAGGGTGGCTCTCTTCCCCCAACCTACCCTTTCATATCCTTGAAACCCACAAGCTGAAGGGAAGCTGACAAATGATTGCTAAGGTTACCTTCCTGTGACCTATCCCGACCTGGTTCCTAAATCAAGAGGAATCAGACTGAGGATTGTCTCCACATAGTGATGAAAGCTGCTGATAGTCAACTTTTAATATTTTATCTTCCCACCCCCACCAAATCTTAATCTCAGTGAAACCAGAGGAGTAAGTACACTTGCTTGTACACTTGTACAAGTGTACGCTTGTACACTTGCTTGTAGCCTTTGCCATGGGCGGGGGGAGTGGGGATTTCAATGTATTTGAAAGATGGTTCCATTCTGTGTTCAGTCCTCCACAATGGAGTGCCTCCATATGTTCTTCAATCTTCTATCAGTTACCTAGCAGGTGCTGATTGACCTATGTTGAAAGAAAAAAGGATGCTCAGGAGAGGTAGTCAATCATTTGGACCAACTTCATATTCCATAGATCAGCCAAAGCTTTAGCAGCATTGCTGATGGATGAGGCAGGAAATTCTCCAAGCACATTCAGTACACCTATTCATCAGTTACTTAAGTTGGACCAATTTAATTGATTTTTACCGTTATAGAGGTTTATATCAGTCACCAGCTTAAAACTGACCAGAAGGTAAACTGTCTATATACTGTAGCTACAGAGTCACGGAAATCTTCTCCAGTCATCAGAACAGATGACCAAATTCAGTGTCTGCCCTACTGCATGCATTGAGTGAGATACCAATTAAGACAGTGCCATAGTTGTCCATCAGACTTCATGACAGGCACCATACATCTCAATCCTCTATTAACGTGATTATCTCCATTGTCAGGAATTTGTTTACAACTGAATTAAAGACTTCACCTTGCTAGATAAGTTGCGTTTTTTTTTTAAAAAAAAAAACAAGATCAAAGTCACACATATGCAACTTTTGCTTGGTGGTATCAAAATCAAGCCGGTATGTAATTTGTGTTAGATGCAGGGGTAAAATGAGGACTCAAATTGTTGGAGGCAATATAAGATATATGTATATATATTATATAATATAAGGACCTTTCGATTGACAAGCTCAACGTGCTAGCCCCTGAGCCACCGCGTCCCTGTAAAACTGCTTAGAGAGGGATGTAAAGCACTGTAAAGTGGTACCGTGTTTCCCCGAAAATGAGACCCCGTCTTTTATTTTTTTTGAACCCTGAAATAATAGAATAGAATAGAATAGAATAGAATAGAATAGAATAGAATAGAATAGAATAGAATAGAATAGAATTTTATTGGCCAAGTGTAATTGGACACACAAGGAATTTGTCTTGGTGCATATGCTCTCAGTGTACATAAAAGAAAAGATACGTTCATCAAGGTACAACATTTACAACACAATGATGGTCAATATATCAATATAAATCATAAGGATTGCCAGCAACAAGTTATAGTCATACAGTCATAAGTGGAAAGAGATTGGTGATGGGAACTATGAAACGATTAATAGTAGTAAATAAATAAATAGTAAATAAGTAAATAGTAAATAGTAAATAAGTAGTAAATAAATAAATAGTAAATAAGCGCTTGGCCTTATTGCCATGCACTCAAAAGCCCAATTGGGATTATTATCAGGGGATGTCTTATTTTGGGGAAAACAGGGTATATAAGTCTCCATGCTATTTCTGTCTTGGCTGATGAAACCTGGCAACATTTGCAGAATGTTTGAAAGAGTTTCCAATCAAGGAGATGGAATTTCTGCAGATCAGGGGTGTCAAACTCACAGCCCACAGACCTGATGCGTCACGTGCTGCCCACCCCCACCCACCCACCCCAGTTTAGTGAAGGGGGGAAAAGTCACGATATATCACGTGACAAGAAGGTGATGACACGAGTTTGACACCCCTGTTGCAGACGATGGCTTAAGACCCTTTCCTAGGCTGTTGCATCGCAGAACTAGAAGGTATTAGATCCATGCTTTTCTTTCATCCAGATCTTTGTATCACAGGACAGGCTAGCGCTTCCATATAAAATTAAATCCTGGATAACAGATCTATTATTATTATGTTTTTTTTTAAGTTGTGCTTTCATAGATATTTCTCCTTCAGCAAGTGGTTCCGCTGTCCGGGGCAGCATTTCCCTGAGCCCAGAGAGCAGGATGGTGCATTCTTTGTGTAGAGAAGCTTCCTGGGAAATTCTTCATCAGTGTCGTGTCCCATTCCTCCGCTGACGACCGGGTCAGGGAAATCCGAATCAGGCGTGCCTCTGCAGCTCTGCCAAAGCCCTAGCAAAGTTCTCAAGGCAGGCAGGAGACCAGAAAGTGACTTCAGCAAGATATGTTAGGCTTTTGCCTGACTCAGAGAATGCCAGAAAGCAGATCCTTTATATAGGCCATGGGGTGTGGCTCCATGACTCAGCACTTATCCAGGCCTGCCCCTCCCTTCCTTCTGTCACTGCCGCCTATCAATTCTTCTGAAGCGAGGGTCACTCCAGTCTGCAGCTGTTGGTAATTGACCTCCCTCAGGCTCACATACTGTGGCAGAGGGGGAGGGGTCTAGTTGCTCCGTTTGCCTGGGCATGGAGCCAGAGCTGGGGGCTGGAGGTACTTCTTCCTCCTCAGCCTGTCTGGGCATGGAGCCAGGGCTGGGGCCGGGAGGCATACTAGGACATTCCTCAGCGTTCGGAAGCAGATAAGAAGGCCCCGGCTGCGGTGAAAGCGGGCGAGACACAACAATCAGCCTGATCCTGCGAGGAAAGCTATCAGAGCAGGAATTACCCCCAGCACATTTCAATCCCTCCCCCCCACCACAGGTTTCTTGCATTGAACTACTTAGCCATTATTTTTGCTAGCTGCGGCCTCGTTTTGATATTGCTAATACTGCACATAAAATATTAAGAGAGATTCTGCTTCTTTGATTATTTCTGTAAAAATCTCTTGATCAAGCACCAATTATGCTGTATTTTGTATGGGTTGCCAAGGCAATCCTGATTATTTTTGTATCTTTATTTCAAATGCGACATAATTTTATCCTAGGTCTATATTTTAATTTACAAGAGGCCATTATTTTCTTCTGATGGTTTCATGCCCACATTGCAATTTAGAAATATATTTCCCTCCATCTGCCCATCCCTATTGCCTTCCTACAAACCACAGACAGGCAAAATAATTATTAGACCAATAATCTAAGTAATTGTGAGTGAAGAATCTATTGGTTAAATTGTTATTGCTGTGATTATAAGTTTTTACTCCGAGGCTAACACATCATATCCTCAAGCTATCAGGTTGAGAGATACTGGGCACCTTTAACCATCTCTGCTTGATGCTCTCAACAAGTAACTAAGATCAGACCTTCGTCATTAGCAACATGAAGGGGAGACCTTGATTGTGACATGAGGAAATTGTTGTGCCATGTTTCTAAAACCACAACAATCTCTGAGTCTCATCGTAAGGCTACTTCTGAAAGTTCTTAACAAATCTTCCTAATTATGAAATTTTTACTTCCAAATAATGCCTTCAATCAAAAACACTACACTACTAACCAGAGCATATAAAACATTTTCTAGACCAGTTCTTGAATACAGCTCGACTGTCTGGAACCCATACCACATTTCTGACATCAATACAATCAAACGTGTCCAGAAATATTTTACAAGAAGAGTTCTCCACTCCTCTGAATACAGCAAAATACCTTATGCCACCAGACTTGAAATCCTGGGTTTAGAAAATTTAGAATTATACCGCCTTTGACATGACCTGAGTTTAACTCATAGAATCATCTATTACAATGTCCTTTCTGTCGAAGACTACTTCAGCTTCAACTGCAACAATACATGAGCACACAATAGATTTAAGCTTAATGTTAATAATAATAATATCAGAGTTGGAAGGGACCTTGGAGGTCTTCTAGTCCAACCCCCTGCCCAGGCAGGAAACCCTACACCATTTCAGACAAATGGCTATCCAACATTTTCTTAAAAATTTCCAGTGTTGGAGCATTTACAACTTCTGCAGGCAAGTTGTTCCACTTATTAATTGTTCTAACTGTCAGGAAATTTCTCCTTAGTTCTAGGTTGCTTCTCTCCTTGATTAGTTTCCACCCATTGCTTCTTGTTCTACCCTCAGGTGCTTTGGAGAATAGTTTGACTCCCTCTTCTTTGTGGCAACCCCTGAGATATTGGAACACTGCTATCATGTCTCCCCTAGTCCTTCTTTTCATTAAACTAGGCATACCGAGTTCCTGCAACCGTTCTTCATATGTTTTAGCCTCCAGTCCCCTAATCATCTTCGTTGCTCTTCTCTGCACTCTTTCTAGAGTCTCAACATCCTTTTTACATCATGGCGACCAAAACTGAATGCAATATTCCAAATGTGGCCTTACCAAGGCATTATAAAGTGGTATTAACACTTCACGTGATCTTGATTCTATTCCTCTGTTTATGCAGCCCAGAATTGTGTTGGCTTTTTTGGCAGCTGCTGCACACTGCTGGCTCATATCTAAATGGTTGTCCACTAGGACTCCAAGATCCCTCTCACAATTACTACTATTGAGCAAGGTACCACATATCCGGTACCTGTGCATTTTGTTTTTTTTGCCTAAATGTAGAACCTTACTTTTTTCACTGTTGAATTTCATTTTGTTAGATAGTGCCCAATGTTCAAGTCTGTCTAATAAAATGAAATTCAACAGTGAAAAAAGTAAGGTTCTACATTTAGGCCAAAAAAAACAAAATGCACAGGTACCGGATATGTGGTACTTTGCTCAATAGTAGTAACTGTTAACCGCTCCAATCTTGATTGCAGAAAATATGACTTCAGTAACAGAGTTGTTAATGCTGGGAATGCAGTACCAGACTCTGTGGTCTCTTCCCAAAATCCAAAAGCTTCAACCAAAAATTGTCTACTATTGACCTCACCCCATTCCTAAGAGGTCTGTAAGGGGCGTGCATAAGAGCACAAGCGTGCCTACCGTTCCTGTCCTATTGTTTTCCTTTCATTATATCCAATTAATATAGTTATTACATACTCATACTTATATATATGCTTATATATTGTATAATTATTTCATGCTTATGCTTATATATACTGTGTGACAAAATAAATAAATAAATAAATAAAATTAAAATAAAATAAAATAAAATAAAATAAAAAATAAATCAGACCACTGGCTGTAGAAGTTCAGAAAGGAAGATGATAAAGCTTTCACACTATAATGGGAGATACTAGGTAAACATCTGGATAATATTTTTCAGGCTGCCTGCATATCGATGAGATCTTGAAGTAATACAGATGGAAGGGCCGAAACCTCAGACACTCTGGCAGTTACCGTAAATGGCCTTTTTTGACCCTGAAAAAAGGGAACCTAATTACCTAAAGGGAATAAAGTAGCAGTAAAGAAGATTTAAAGATTTCTCCTTCATCAGAACCTCAAGGATCCTAACTCTAAGTCAGTTAAGTGCATCCATTTCTACAGGTAAAGCTTACAGGCCAGACCTCGTGAAATGAGTAGAAGCTTTCACTGCAGAGCTTCTTAATTTATTTACTGTTTTGCAAAAAAAAAAAAAAAATAGTTGCCTTTCAATTTGTTGTCGCCCCTCTGTACTCTTATGAATAAGGGTGGGGGGGGAATCCATCCCTCTAAAGCTTTCCATAATTAAATCCTGGTGACTCATTCCTTTCTGTTTTTCATCTACTGGTGCAACCAATGGCTATGCAAATTCATACCAGCAATACTCCTTAGATGAGGAAATCTAGGAGAGCTCCCCTGGACCTTCCATTGAGGCAAGCAGTGATGTAAACATCCCTTATTACACAGAGAATCAGCAAATGTTTGCAATTTCACTTTGCAGGCTTCCTGCTGCCTTTCCCAAACACATAACAGATGTTCTGCTAAGAGGGCGCAAACCCTTCTTTGTGTGGGAGCAGACAGCCAAGCAAGGGCCTTTCAGAGGATTTGCAACAGGGTGCTGCCATGTCCTCAGAAAATCGTGGAATGTTAACTTCGCAAACATGAATCTTTACAAAACAACCACAGATTTTAAAAAAACAAAAACCACGAACTCCTTTTAAGGGATGCTTCTGAGCAGAGATCCTTGGAAGAATTCTGTCAAACCTTTTGCTAGGAAGGTGACTGGATGGTTGTGTGTGACTTGAATTACCATTTTCATTTCCAGGACTGAAAACCGAGAACTGCTGCTAAAAACATAGCTGAAATGAGAAAACTTGTTCTTCCACTTCAATTCCAGCTAGATTTTAATCCTTGGTGCAGTTAAAGCAGGCCTGTTTTCCCAATTACAAAAGGGGGGAAAACAATCGTATCAATAACTAGGACATTCAGAGAGAAAATTAACGTACATTAATGACAACGTTTGGTTAATGCCAAGCTCCCCTTTTAAAAAAAAAATTCAAGCAAAAATAAATATTAGCTCTGTAAACAAACAAGTATTAAATGCTTACCATTGTTTCACGTTTCCATATAAGAAAATAAAAGCATAAGGAATGTAGCAATATTCTTATTTTCAATCATTTATACATCAGGACAACTTCAGTGTTATGCTTGACTGGCAGCCTCTATGCCAAAGACAGCCATGAATACATTGGCTTAAATGTATTCATCCATTCATTGCCTCAATTCAAGGACAGAACTGAGGTCATGAGCAGGACACAGTGGGAAAACTTGCTACAGATGTTCTTCACATCTGCTGCTTAAGTACAAACAATACATTTTGATCTAAAGCTTCCCCATTCTTTTATCCAACTGGTGAAAAATATGAGTTGTATCAGTGAAATGAGCACATAGACGTTTTAATCCCAATTTTCATGCCACTAATTGGGCTGTTATGATCTTCATCTTGATCTGACTTAGGGTGGACTTTATTAATAGTGTGCACATATCAAATTTAGTTAGAACCCCAATTCAGTCATTTGTAAAAACAACCCACTTCACTTCAGATTTTCTTTGGAGACACTACAAACAGTCTGATTGACAGTACATGGCTGAATCAGGATTTGGATTGCCAAACCTATTTATTTCCCACTAATTATTATTAGAAATTAAGAAATTGCTATTGTTTTCCTACTTGGTATAGAACTAAATGAAATTTCAACGATACTTTTATGAAATCTCTCTCTCTCTCTCTCTCTCTCTCTCTCTCTCTCTCCCAACAGTATTATATAATACAATCTATTATCTTAGCGTTTGCATGTCCAAGGGCAGTTTCCTGATTCCATAAGGCAATATGGCAAAGGGCCTCTGGTGGCTCAGCAGACTAAGTCTGTCTGTTATTAACACAGCTGCTTGCAATTACTGCAAGTTCAAGTCCCCACCAGGCCCAAGGTTGACTCAGCCTTCCACCATCCTTTATAAGGTAGGTAAAATGAGGACCCAGATTGTTGGGGGCAATAAAAGTTGACTTTGTATATAATATACAAATGGATGAAGACTATTGCTTAACACAGTGTAAGCCGCCCTGAGTCTTCGGAGAAGGGCGGGATATAAATTCAAATAAAAAAAAATATTCCAGGACAGGAATTGTTCTGGATCATTTTTGTCACTTCCTGTTCTAGAAGATTCATTTCAGGAAATCATCCCCAAAATGGCCAATTGTTTTATTTCTTTAAAAAACATGCCATGTTCTGGGAAAGGCTGGGATTTGACACATAGCACCAAATCTACCAAGCCTCATTTATCCTTCCTGATGCCCCCAGCAATTACTAGGAGAGGGCCCTGCACATTGTATTCTCTGGCAATATCTCTCGTTCACCTCTGAAACATTGTGATTAAAGAAGATCCAAGAAAAGTCACTGAGGTTAGAAACTACAACGCTTTATCATAAAAATGTTGGCTTTCTCCTATTTTTCATCACTGATCACTTGAAGTTTTCCTTGAAGAAACAGACAAGTCAGAAATACGTACATTTTCTTGCAGAGTGAGGAATTCCAAATCACTGCATTTCAGGGAGATTCCATTTGAAAATGGGTGTGTTTCTGAACAGGTTTTTCACCATTTCCAATTCTCCTGAAATTACCTGAAAATCAGCTCATTTCAGAAACAAATAGACCTCAATTTTATCTCATCATCCCCATCTTTTAGAGGGAAAAAAATAGAAGGAAATAAAATAGTAGCTATGAAAGAAAACAAAATAATAAATGGATGGACAGAATTAAAATGATAAACAAGTGCTTAAAAAGAAAAAAAACAGACAGTAAAGATTCTAGGACAGGGGTCTGCAAACTTGGCTTTTTTAAGACTTGTGGACTACAACTTCAGCAAAGCTGGCTGAGGAACTCTGGGAGTTGAAGTCCACAAGTCTTAAAAGAGCCAAGTTTGCAGATCCCTGTTCTAGGAAATTCATGGGTGTTTTACTCCAGATAGGATACTTTTCATAGCAGTCTTTTTTTTTTTTTGTAATGGATGCACAAATAGCTATTATAGGTGGATGAACAGAGAATTCCTTGCAAATTAGATTAAATGGACCAAAGCTTATTCATATGGAACCATGGTATATATACGGTTTCCTTCTTTCATAATTACAGAACAACTAGGTAATACACATTTTACGTATCTATTATCTTGCCCTACTTACTGTTCTACCAATTCAGGACTATTGCATTTAGAAAGACTTAACTTTGGTGTGTTGTTGTTGGGTTGTTGTTGTTTTTTAAAGGAACTGTGTGTGAATAAAGAGGGTTTTTAGAAAGCCGAATAGAAAAAGATTCATTTCCTCACTCTACATATGGTGATTCCAATCTGATCCAGATAATCATTTCCTTACAATTTTTTTAAAAAAAAATGAAAACAGGAACTAAAGTAGAATACATTTAACATGTCATTTGGTTTGCCAGTGAAAGTTGGCATGGATATCTCAAGTAAAATGTTCTTTCAGGCTGTTGACAGGCACTCGCCTACTCTATCATCATCCCGAATAATTACATGAATCAAGGTGCAGACTTTACTAGAGCAATGCATCTTTCAATTGCATTTCTCTTTCAAATTACCCCTTTTAGGAACAGAAATATAAGACAGATGGAAAAGGGAAATCACAACTCACAAACTATCAACAAGGATCTCTGACAAGAATAATCCAATCTTTCTGGCCAAAGTTGGAATCTTATAAGCTTGGAAGATTTGGGAGATAATTTTTTCACCTTGAGAGCCATTTGGTCTAGTGGTTAAGGCACCAGACCATAAAATGGGAGACTTTGAGTTCTAGTCCCACCTGAGCCATGAAAGCCAACTGACTGGGTGACTTTGGGTCAGTCATTCTGTTAAGTTTGGGAAGTAACGAGGCTGGAGACCAGGGTAGTGACAACAGCTCTTTAATATATGGTGAACCCAGCAACCAGGCTGGGGAAAAACCTCTCCTTATATACAGTTCAACCGGCGGCTTTAACCAATCAGCAACGTGCTTGTTTCCCGCCAAAACATTTAAAGATACATTACACTCCTTCCCTCCCAGAAAACACTTTACCCATATTTACATGATATTTACATATTATTTTTCAACGTAATCACGCAAATAGACTGGGCGTCTCCTGACTCTTTCGGACCTGCGCAGTACATTCCCTGGGAGTGGGTCGAGCTGACCGGAGGGGCTGTTTGCTCCTCTCAGCTCCTTCTCTAGGCCATCCGGCCCTGGATTATTAGCAGAGTCGTCCCTGCTGTTTTCTACTGGAACCTGTGGGCGTCGCTGGACCTCTGGAAACTCAGATAAGTCCTGCGATTTTTCCGGGTTTGAGTCAGCTGTGGAATCAAACATTGTATAGTCAGGGCCCGTTTCGACTAATTCAGATTGTTCGGCTATGCGTTTTCGTATTTGGTCTATGTGGCGCCTCCATACTCGGCCGTCCTTTAACTCCACCAAGTATGATTTTGGACCTGTTCTGTTTAAGATTTGTCCTGCTATCCAGGTTGGGCCTTCCCCATAGTTGTGTGCCCACACTCGGTCTCCTATGTCCATTTCTCTTGTTTTTCCGATTTCCCCCTTGTAACCCTCCGGCGTATAGTTTGGATTTAAACGGTCTAGGGGGCACCTGAGCTTTCGGCCCATTAATAATTTGGCTGGGCTTCTGCCGGTTGTGACACAGGGGGTTCTGTGTTGGACAGCCAGGAAAACATCGATTTTTGTTTGCCAGTCGCCTGGCTTAAGTCTGGACAATGCCTCTTTTGCGCTCCGGACGGAACGCTCTGCAAGGCCATTCGTCGCAGAGTGGAAAGGCGCCGAGAGGGCATGTCGGATGCCCTCTTCTGCCAAGTACTCCTCAAATTGGGTTGCCGTGAATTGCGGGCCGTTATCGGAAACTAGCGTGTCGGGCAGCCCATGGGTTACAAATAGGTGCCGTAGGACTGAGATCACGGCCTCGGCTGTCATGGATCTCATGAGAATGATTTCCAGCCATTTGGAGTAGGCATCTACTACTACCAGGAAGGTTTGGCCGTGGAAGGGGCCGGCAAAATCAATGTGTATTCTAGACCAAGGCCCCTGGGGTCTCTCCCATTCCCGAACCGGGGCCGTTGGGGGTAGCGGTCTGGACTCCTGGCAGGCCTGACATTTCCCTACCCTCTCAGCAATTTCTGAGTCCATTAAGGGCCACCACACATAGCTTCTCGCTAGACCCTTCATCCTTACGATCCCTGGGTGCCCCTCGTGGAGGAGATCCAACACCCTTTTCCTCAATTTCTCTGGGATCACCACTCGATCCCCCCATAGCAGGCACCCCCCTTGAGCCGACAGTTCCCCACGTTTCTTAACAAACTCTTTAAAACGCTCGCCCGGCGCAGCGGGCCACCCTCTTTGTACCCAACCAAGTACAGTTCTCAAAATAATGTCTCGGTGTGACGCCCGAGCCACCTCCTTAGACGTGACTGGGCCAGAGTCCAGAGAGTCAATCAACAGTATGGGCGTCCCCGGAGTGGGGTCCTCGATCGCCCCTGGTAGTGGGCATCTGCTTAATGCGTCCGCATGCCCCAACTCTTTTCCCGGTCGATGCCACAGTTTGTAGGAGTAGGCGGCTAAAAAGATAGTCCATCGGGTCAATCGGGGCGAAAGTGCCACGGGCGTTGGGCGGTCCCCCGCCAGTAACCCTAACAGTGGTCTATGGTTTGTAACAATTTCAAAGTCTCTACCAAAAACGTATTCGTGAAACTTTTTTACCCCTGACACTATAGCTACAGCTTCCTTATCCAACTGACTGTAGTTCCTCTCAGTCGAGGACATCGTTCTGGAATAGAAGGCTATTGGGGCTTCTGTGCCATTTGGAAGCCTGTGGCTGAGCACAGCCCCCACCCCGTAAGGGGAAGCATCGCAAACTAATACCAATGGCATTGTGCTATGATACTGTATGAGTAAACTATCGCTTGATAGTAGATGTTTTACTGCTTCGAAAGCCCTAGCTTCCGTCTTTCCCCAAGACCAAGCAGTATTCTTTCCCAGTAACTTATGTAGCGGCTCGGCAACAGTTGCCTTATTTTTCAAAAAGACCGCGTAAAAGTTCACTAGACCCAGGAATGCCTGTAGCTCTGCTTTGTTTTTAGGCGCTGGAGCCTTTCTTATTGCCTTGACCTTGCTTTCAGTGGGGTGGATTCCTTCCTTGTCTATTCTGTAGCCTAAGAACTCTACAGATTCTACCCCTATTTGGCATTTGTTCACTTTAACCTTTAGACCGGCTGACCGGAAAATGCCCAGAACTTTTCTCAAACGTTCCCCCAATTCTTCTAAATTTTCGGCTGATACCAATACATCATCGAAATAGGGGACTACCCCCGGGAGCCCTTGCAGAAGTCGCTCCATTAAATTTTGAAATAGACCAGGAGCCACACTCACCCCAAACTGTAACCGGGTACACTTGAAAGCACCTCTGTGAGTCACAATTGTCTGGGCTTCGGCTGTGTTGGCGTCTACGGGCAGTTGTTGATAGGCTTGGGCCAAATCTAACTTGGCAAAAACGTGCCCTTGCCCCAGCGAGTGCAGCAAGTGTTGCACCACGGGGACCGGGTAAGCGCTTTTTTGCAAGGCTTTGTTTAACGTCGCCTTGTAGTCAGCGCAGATTCTAACTGACCCATCTGGTTTCACTGGGGTGACGATGGGCGTCTCCCACTTTGCGTGATCGACTGGCACCAGAATCCCCTGACTGATGAGCTTGTCTATCTCCTTGTCAATCTTGGGTTTAACGGCAAAAGGGACTCTCCTTGCCTTTAACCGAATGGGGGCTACCTGGGGGTCTAAATTGAAGGAAATAGGGGTCCCCTTGTACTTGCCCAGGCAGTCCTTGAAGACATCTTCGAACTCGTTCATGAGTGTGTCTTTTAGGTTAAAGTCACTTCTGTAGATGCCAGTCACTCCCATGCCCAATGCACGGAACCAGTCCAGTCCCAACAAACTTGGCAGGGTCCCTTCGACTATCGTGATGGGCAGGGTCTTCTTGTGTGGTCCGTACTCAACGCGGACGGAGGTGGTCCCTCGAACAGGGATGCGATTCCCTTGGTAGTCGTGAACTCGTAGCCGCTGTGTTTGCAGTTTGCGTTTGGCGATTCTCGGCAAAGCTTTCGCAAAAGTGTCCCAGGACATGATTGTGATCGCTGACCCGGTGTCCACTTCTAGTCGGCACGGCACTCCTTCGATTTTCGGTTTAGTGAAGATTTTCTTCTCGACGCGGGTTGCTGCACGGCCTATGATCACGGTTGTTCGATTTGAGTTCGCGCCCTTTTTGTTTTGACCAATCGCGGGTCGCCTTGCCGATCCTGCGCTCTGATTGGTTGGTTTGAATTTTCGGCGGGAAGGTTGGGGTGCTCGACAGACTTGAGCCAGGTGCCCTTCTTCTCGCCCCGCCGACATGTAGCGTCCTTGAACTTGCATCGTTGACGCTGGTGTTGCCCTCCGCAACTTCCGCATACATCCCGGTCTTCTTTGCCCCTTCTCTCGGTGAGGCAAACTCCTTCCTCATCCTCGCCGTCTGATTCGGTCTGGATTTCTTCATTGTGGACCGGGGTTGATTTCGCGCTCGCGCTCGCCGTTGGCGTGAGTGGCTTTTGTAGGGTTTCCGCCGCTTGGGTGGACATCTCATGAGCTCTGGCTTCGTCCAGAGCGTTTGCCAGCGTTAGATTGCTTTTTGATAGCAGCCGCCTCCGCAAACGCATGTCTCTGACCCCACGGATGAGTTGCTCTAACAGCTCCTCATCCAAGTCTCGGTACCCACAGTCCTTGGAGGCTTTTCGCAGGGCGGCCATGTAATCGCTGATGGATTCGCCCTCTTGCTGTCTGCGCTCTCCAAATTCAAAACGCCGTACGTATTTGGACAGTGTTGGCGCGAAATGGTTCTTCAATAGATTTTGCAAAGTTTGCCACGATACCGATTGTACCGGCGTTGGCTCTGCCAGGGCTTCCGCGATGTCGATGACCTCGGGACCGCAGTGGCTCAGGAAATATGCCCTTTTGCGGTTGTCTGGAACTCCTTGCAGTTCGTTTGCCTCTAGGAAGCTTTCGAAACGGGTCATGTACGTTCCCCATTTCTCCCTGGCTGGGTCAAACGGCGCGGGCGGAGTGTAGCTGGCCATCTCCGCATTTCTGCCCTGAGTTTGCTGGGTTCGGTTCTTCCGTGCGTTCAGCTCGTGCCTGGTGCTCTTTAGCCTCGAGATCCCACCTTCGTCGCCAGTGTTAAGTTCGGGAAGTAACGAGGCTGGAGACCAGGGTAGTGACAACAGCTCTTTAATATATGGTGAACCCAGCAATCAGGCTGGGGAAAAACCTCTCCTTATATACAGTTCAACCGGCGGCTTTAACCAATCAGCAACGTGCTTGTTTCCCGCCAAAACATTTAAAGATACATTACACATTCCCTCTCAGGATTGTTGTTGTGGGGATAATAGGAGGAGGAAGGAGTATAAGGTATGTTTTCCACCTTGAGTCATTTACTAAAAGTAATAAAGGCAGGATGAAAATAAATTTTAAAAAATCTTGATAAGCAATAGCAATCTCACTTAACTTTCTGTATCAAAGTATGGATGGTTCTGAACCTCTCACTGCTGGCCAGCCATATCGGGAATTGAATTGGGTTCCAACCCTGGGTGCAAAATTCTAGCCCCAAATTCTAAAGTCCATGTCTAGTATCAAAAGCCTCCAGAACACTTCCTCTTACACATCCCTTCAAGACAGCCAGAACAGGGATGTAGGTTAATCCTTTCTCCCTTTATATGGTTTGGGATATTCACCAACCTGAGTCAATTCCTTTCCTTGTTTCCTGCTCCTCCTTCTATTTGACCCAAAAGACCAATGATAGTTGTTCAGAGACGTTTTTATAAGCCCTTTCACAAGTGCTGGATTTCTGCAAACTAGGGAAGGAAAGGTGCTTCCAATGGAGGAATATAATATCAGAGAATATCTAAAATCATTTTGTTCAGCTTCATAGGACAACTGGCTAATTCTCCGCTGCACTTGAAGGAATGTTAGGAGAGAATGAATGACATAATTAACTGAA